>NC_034591.1:128804185-128822375 GCF_900095145.1 Mus pahari | reverse complement strand
AAAATCTATCTTTAAAAAAAAAAAAAAAGCGTGCATACTGCTCTTGCAAAAGAAGTAAGTTCAATTTCCAGCACAAATGTTGGGCTGCTCACAAATGCTTAATTCCATCTCTAGGAGATCCTGCACCTTCTTCTTGCCTTCAAGTACCTGACTTTTTATTTTACTAACGTGTGCACACATATTAATAGAAGCACCAGAACATGAATTAAGGTCTATCCAATTTCAGAGCTCCCATATTGTTTTGTGTGGGCTGAAGTGGGGACAACTCAAAGTGTACCTATTTCCTTTCTTTTTAATTTAAATTTATATACGAAAATACACACCATATATTTTTCCCTTTTAGAACCTTCACATTTTTGTAATCACTATTTCCTCACCGACTCACCTGTTGTGAGTTTAATAATGTTAGTCTACTTATTACGACTTGATAGTGCTAAAATGTGAAACTGTAACTCTTAGGATATCTCAGTTAGCAAGAATAAAACATTTAACTGATTTTTAAAACACATGAATTCATCTAAAATGGAAGTGAAGTAAAAAGGTACTTTTTAAATAAATGTTCAAGAAATGTCTGCTGAGGAGGTACTACAGCAGCGGTGTCCACCAGGAACAAACACAACCTAGCATTTCAACATACATTTTTAGAAGAAAAAGGCATATTTCTACCCCAAATAAGTTATACTAAGTCAAGAAATCCTGGTTTCTAAGAAACTCTATGCCACTACTTTTATGGCATAAAACTATCTATTAGTTATTGAAAAATCTAAAATGAGATAGTTTGTATTAACTTACTTTTTAGACACTTAAAACAGAAGTATCCTGAGAAAATACCATCATGAGTTAGCAAGATGGCTCACATTTGATCCCCAGAATACGTATGCAAAGAAAACTAACTCACGAGTTAACTTCTGACTTTAGGCATGTAAATATGCATGCCTCCCCAAAAATAAATGTAAATGCAAAAAATACACCTATTCTTTATAAACATATACTCTTTATAAAAAAATATATGTTTATAAAGAATAGGTGAGCCGGGCGTGGTGGCACATGCCTTTAATCCCAGCACTCAAGAGGAAGAGGCAGGCAGATATCTGAGTTCAGGGCCAGTCTGGTCTACAACGTGAGTTCCAGGATAGCCAGGGCTATACAGAGAAACCCTGTCTCGAAAAACAAAGACAAAAACAAAACAAAAAAAAAGAACAGGTGACGACTGAGTGTGTGACAGAAAGAGAATAGGGATGAAGTCCTAAGGGCTAAAGGCAGGATATTTTTGATCATACTTAGCTTTCTATATCTTACATAATAACTAGAAAAATATTTTATTTACTTGCAAAGCAAAAGGTAATCCCTGAAAAAATCTGAAAGTGAAAAAAAATTAACATCACTAAGTATCTAGCTGGTGGCATAATCACAAAGCACACTCAAAAAAAATTTTAAATGCTGTAATTTAGATGACTATGTTTGAAGGGATATGTTTTAAAGAAAGGTAAACAATAAAACAAACCATTCTACTTTTAGTAATCATATTGTTCTACTAATCTAAAACTGTTTCAAGTATTCTGTGGCAAAAAAAAGTGAAGAAATATGTCGATATCACCGGAAATTGGGAGTTGTGCACAGGAGAAAAGATCAGTTTACATCAACTATGTGGTACTGAATTTGAAATGTCAGTGGTTAGGTGTTTTAAAAATAAATCATTTTTAAAGCTTTGTTTATTTAAAAGATCTAGAAACAGCATCAATTAAAGAACAATGACTTGTCTTTAAGGATCATTTACCATTAAAACAAACCAAGACTGTGTGAGACAACCAAAGTAGAAAGGAAGACCTGAGGTTCTAGGCAAGCCTGTGCCCAAGACCCTGTCACAAAAGGAAAATGAAACACCCCCACTCCACACATGCACAACCACACAACCCAGCAACTGTTTGGGATGAAAAATGGTAAAAATGATCCTAAAAGCCGGGCGTGGTGGTGCACACCTTTAATCCCAGCACTTGGGAGGCAGAGGCAGGCGGTTTTCTGAGTTGGAGGCCAGCCTGGTCTACAAAGTGAGTTCCAGGGCTACACAGAGAAACCGTGTCTCGGAAAAAAAAAAAAAATCCTAAAACATTGGGTTATAATAGAACACAAGAACTAGAGAGCAATGAAACAAGCAAGGAAGCTACTAAGATGAATTTAAAGGATTTAGCCAACAGCTAAAGGCAGTATAATCTAAATATGTCAAGAATACAGCAGAATGCTAACACATTAAACATATTCAAAACCATGAGCACAAAACAGTAGTACTTCACTGCTAGACTCCCTCAAGGGGCACCCTGAGTTTCCTATTTTCTGACTGTATATCTTAACCAAGTGAATTTGAGAAGGGTGTGGTAGGAGAATCTAGGGCCTGGTGTATGCTATGCACACATTCTACCATTGAGCTACACCTCAATCCCCAAGCAGACTAGTATTGTTTGAGGCAAGGTCTCACTGAGCGTAGGCAACTCACTCTGTAGACCAGGTGCCTTGAACTCAAGAGATCTACCTGCCTCTGCCTCTCAAGTGCTGGGATTAGGCTTTTACCACCTTCCCTGCCCTAAATAAGGTATTTTAAACTAACAATTTTATAAAGTCCAAAGGAAATACATTTTTCCTAATCTAATCTCTAGCTACTTTTTGCCATACTATTAATATAGAAAATACATTCTAAAACTTGTTTGCAGGGGAGAATAAGAGACCAACAAACAAATTCTAAAACAGAATCAGAACTCTACAAAGAAAACTGGTTTGCTAGGTAGGGACTAAGAGTTTCCTCCACAGTTGATGGTATGTTCTAGGGAAATTAAGACGTGGCATGGTCCCTCCTCATAAAAGATTAAGAAAATTATTTTTGGTCTAGGTTGTAGTGATAGAACACTTGCTTCCCCCTCCCCCCCATTGTTCTCAAAAAGATAATCATTTGAGGTGCTGGAGAGGACCAGCGTTCAATTCCTAGAACTCAAATGGTGGCTTATAACCATCTGTAAATTCAATACTAAGAGGATCTGGCACCTTTGTCTGGCCTCTACAGGTTATCACGCATAATCATGGTGCACAAACACAGATGCAGACAAAACACCCATAACTAGAAAATAAGTAGAATTAAAAAAAAAAAATGTAGTTGAATCCTTTGCACAGTTACCCGCAACAGAAATGCATTACTATTATTACACATTTAGGCAAAACTAACTCATTCCACAAAAAATTACTTTTCACCTCTCTTGTTTAGAACACTGCAACTTTGTGTAAGATTTATTTTTAAATTATATGCATATGAATGTGGTTCCCTTGGAGGCCAGAAGAGATCATCAGCTCCCCTTAAGCTTGAGTGTGCTAGGAACCAAACTCAGATCCTCTATACAGTGGTTCTCAACATGTGGGTTGTGACTCCCTCAGGTAGCCTAAGTCCATCAGAAAACACAGATATTTACAATTCATAACAGTAGCAAAATTACAGTTATGAAGCAGCAATGAAAATAACTTTATGGTTGGTGGGTCACCACATAAAGAACTGTACTAAAAAATTGCAGCATTAGGACCCTACTGCAGAAGGCCACTATAGCAGATCAGGAAGTTCTCTTAATACTGAGCTATCCAGCTCCCACACTGCTATTTTATAGAGTATGCCTACTTCTTGTTGCCTTGTATACTATGCAAATTTCCAGCCACTCTTTTTCATACTAACAGTTCATAATAAACTGCAAAGGAAAGGTACACCAATCCAGAGCCATGTTTCTCAAAAAAAAAAAAAAAAAATTTCTACTCAAATCATGATCTGATCCATTAGGACTAGCAATACTGTGAAGCCTAATGACCTAAGCATCAAGTATGAGTAAAATAAAAACATTTAGTTTAAGTCAGTTAAGCCCAAGATCCCAAAGTAAAAGTACCTTGGAGTTAGCTTTCTTATTTACTTGTTCTAATAGTTATATAGCAACACTAACTTCTGAGCAATATACCTGATTGCTAGCAATGTTTACTTGTTTTGATTCTTTGATACTTCTGCTTATTTACTGTGGAGTCAATAAAGTGATTGTTAACCTGTGAAGATTTTGTTTTAAAGATTTTTAAACATAGACACTCTTTCAATAAAAGTAGCCTAAACACAAACATCCTAACAATTTCATATATTTTTAGCTCCATCTTAAGATGTTCTTTGACATAACCAACCTGACCTTGTTTTATACTTTTGCTGGGTCATGAATTAAAGTTTTATTTGGTATAAATAAAAGTAAATTTGTTTAGAAAGAACAGAACTATTTTAAAAGAGCCTTCAATTTTAGACTTGCTCCTACATTCTAGCTAACATTTTCAGGCTGTGGGCACATAAACACACCTAGTTCCATGGCTGTAGTCATTTGTGCCACAGGATTGAAAAATAAAATTTACATGTTCATACAGCAATTTAATGTTACATTCACTCTGTAGTGTCTCACTCCCTCAAAAACCCATCTTTGTTCTACATTAGGTGGTTAAATATTTGTCTTCAGAATAAACTTTAAGTTATTGTTTTAAGTATCCTTCTGGGCTCATATACATAGCACTTACCAATACATGCAAGGTCCTGGGTTCAAAGATTCAAAAACTACAAGAAAGCACTCTTTTGAGTCTATCTCAAATGTCACAATAATCACATTTATTTTTAAAATAAATATAACTACCCCCTAAAAACAGCCAATTCTCAACAGTCCATTGGAAAAATAAAAAAATTTATAAATAAATGAAGAAAAATGTAATACAAATAAATGCAGAGGAAAACTAATTGCTAATATATCCTTTAAGGTTCTTTTTCCTAAGTAAAACCTTCCTTGGATACCAAGAGTGTTCGGTTGATTGTTAGATGTAGATTGCATCGCACTCCTTCGCGGAAGCCATGAAGGCACAAAACTATATGCTATGGTTGGTGATAGGAAATAGAATTTTTCAGTATGGGATAAAAATCAGAACAAGAATAATTTTTTTTTAAAAAGCTATATACATTGCGAGAGAAAACAATAACTTCCTAATACAAATCAACAATAAATGTAAACATAAAATAATGAAATCCCTGTGGATTGATATGAGCACAAACCTAGAAAATCCTAACCAGATGATAATGTCTAAGAACTACAAAGTTTCTACTCTTACTGTAACAGTAGCACACATGCATCATATGAATTATTGGGGGTGGGGGTCCAAGTCTCCACATTTCAGGAGTGAAGAGGGAGAAAATCTGAGCACCAGATTACAATATAAATGGCAAAAAATAAAAATTTCAGTTTGAGTAATGTTGGAAAAGGCTTAAAATAATTCAGGCATGAAATTTTCATATTCAAACAGCTATTTAATTGTTATATGTATGTGTGTGTATTCAAACAGCTATTTAATTGTTATATGTATGTGTGTGTGTATATATATATATATATATATATATATTCTTTTTTTAATGTTAAAAATCTTAATTCTAGTCACAGACCCAAGCTGCAAACACTGGTAATCTCCAATAAAAACTACAAATAGAGAATGGATTTCACCTTATAATACAGTGGCATCTGGTAGTGGAAATAACTATAAACAGCCAATGAAATTACATGCTTTAAAAATCTTTCTGTAAGCTCAGAATCTGAAACAGTGTACCAAGAGTGGAAGATATAAAAGTTATTTGTCACTAAACTTTAAAGTATTAGCATTAGAACATATAAACAAATCCACAACCTAACATAATATATAAACTACAGCAGCCCATTCAATTTCACCCTTTGTCCTAGTTTCTTTTTTTGCTGGGAAGAGGCGTAGTAGGATAATAATAGCAGGAAGTAAGGTGGAGCAGCTGCACAGCAAGATGAGGTGCTGTGTGTGCTTCACCTCCATGCTGGCCTACTGCTGCCTCAATCTTATAAAAATGAAATTAGCTATTTGGGAAGCTACAAGTTATAAATATTACTAGAATCAAGATGTAATCTCCTACTTTCTCATTTTGTCAGGATCTGTTTTAGGTCTCTAGTTTGATTCAGTCAACAGAATCAATAAAAGACACATTTCTAGTATTTTGTAAGGTAACCCTAATGCTAGCAATAGATATTTGATAGAGAGACTGAGGCTAGAAAAACCAGCTTCCTTTTAGTCCCCACAAATCTATGGGAATAATCCTTGTTAACAGACTGTAAAAAGAAGAAGAGACCATCTAAGTTTCTATAGTAATGTATGATGAGGTATCACTAGAGTTTATATTAAAATTGTTGCTATTTTGCTGATGAGAAATTTTTCCCAGCAGTGATAGTAACACAAATATACTTTATTGTTTGGGCATGTGTGAACAAGGGTATGCATGTTCAAGCCAGAGGACAACCTCATTTCATTTTTCAGGCATTCTTTCTCCACAACTCTTAAACAGGGTCTCTTACTAGCCTAAACTGGACAAGTAGGCCAGGCTGACCAGTGAGTAAGCCCTAGAGACCTGGCATCTCTGTCTGCCCAGGGCTGGGATTACAAGCATCACTCACAAGTTTACATGGGTTTGGGAGACTGAACTCAAGTACTCCTTTTTATAAAAACCTGACCAACTGAGTCTTCTACCAGTCTTTTAATTTTTTTTTTTTTCCAGATCAAAATGTTCTGTGTACTGTAACTGCCAAGACTGCCATACTTAAAATAAAATGTTACATGGGCAACATGCTGTACTTCTTTTTACAAAAGAGAAATGATCCAAAACAAAACAACACAACAAAATCTTGATCAATGTACATTACATATAGCATTCTGGTTATGTTAGTTTACAACGTCTTCTTTGCTATACAAAGTAATCATCATTCCGATTATCTCACTCAAGCAACAGATGTGCTCTTGGAAAAACAGTTCAAGATTTCTAAAAATTAATTCTCTTAAAGCAAAACATTCGTGGAAATGAGCTGTCATATACTGCTTTACAAGGAAGAATCTTTTGTAATCTAAATAACTACTGTCTAATTTGTGAGTGTAATTTTTAAAATGAACTAGCATACATGTAACATTTGACATTTCCTTTAAAGTACCTGAAATGGTTCAGGACAGACTCTTTAACATTTTAATGACACCTTCAACAGGAACCTAATTTTGGCAGTATCTCTCATGGTTTTGCCTATAAAAGATACAACTTACACACCTCTAACGCCATAATTTTCACTAAGTAATAAGCTAGATGCAATCACCTTTTGCTGAAAGCCAAGCACAAACTAATAGTATTAAGCCTAAACTAAAAGATGGGGACAAGTAGTAATCTCCAGAACATATCAGATTCTGCAGGAAGTAGGAGGAAGACTGAAACAATAAGTTCTCCTTGTATGTGTTTTGGGGAGGGGTGGTGTCTGTCTGTCTGTCTGTCTGTTTTTTGATATAAGAGTCTTATTCTATAGCTTGGCTGGCATCAGTCTTTGGCTCAGTCTCTTGATTCAGTTTCCTGAGTACAGAACATGCAGATGTAAGCTAAAAGGCCGTTATAAAAATCCTTTTTCAGTACACATTTTACATAATGATCAAACATGTAAATATTGCACAAAGGAAAACAGTATACCTTTCGAATCTAAATACAACCTAACATACTGCATATACTGAAATACAAATTTAATTCACACAGAATAGGTCATTACAATCTTTACTAAAATCTAGATGCTCTAGACCTTGTCCACTAAGGAGGCAACTTACATTTATAAGGACAGGGAACATGGAACTCACTTTAATCCATACAAAGCTTTAGGGTCTCCCCATTCCTCTCAGAAGATAGGATAGGTTCTTTCAGATTTCTAGAATGTATGAAATTTGGGCTTTTAAAAGTATGTGCTTGACATAAATTCAAGGCTTAAGTGAAAACTAAAAACAGTTTTCTTTAATTGTAAACCAAAGTGAATAATCTCCTAGGGGGGGAAAAAAAATCTCTTGCCTTCCCTACCTCCGGCCCCTCCCCCACCAACACTGTTTCCCTGCTGTGCAAAGAGCCCTTTGTCCTGCCCCGCACTTATCTAGCTGTTTGGCCATATTGACAGGCCCACTGGAGGCATAATAAGGGAGTCAGTCTGACATAAGCAGCTGGCGATTTCAAACAAAAATCTTCCTTTTCTACTCACACAAAATCCTGCTGCAGAGGTCTGTGGCTCCTCCCATACTTCCACCTAGTTCTCAAATAGAGCAGCAAGGAACTGGCATTTCCCCTCAATTCCGTAGTATAAATCAAAAATTTGATTCTCTAGCCAGAATTCTTATAGTCACTGATTTGTTGTTGATGTTTTGTGTTGTAATTCCTAAATTAGGTTTCCTCATCTCTGGTGTATATATGTATGATTATCACTTCAATGTGCCATGAAAACTCTGGGAAGCCTCATACTACAAGACAGAAGAGACAAGGAAGTGGCAGACACACACACCCCACAAACAAAACTGAGCAATACTTAGGGTTTTGAGAATACCAATGATTTTAAAAAGATAAAAAAAAATTTCATTTTCCTGACACCAAAGATACTTTATGGAAATCTACATTCAGGCATTTCCCTAGATACATTGAAAAAAAAAGGGGGGGGAGGAAGGGGTTGGGGTTTGAGAACCCTTACTCATAAGAAAAACATAGACTGTACTTTAGTGTATTTCACAGCTCCCTTCTTCAAGTACTGAGTAAGAACTCGTTCAAGGGATGCTTTCTAACAGAATCAACTCTCAGGGTCACTGGTATCTCTACCCAGTTTATAACTTAATATAGAATAGGACAATTTCACTAAGGTTACATGATTCAACAAAGTATGTATCGTTAAGTGAAAAAAAAGGTAATCCTTTTTTACCTTTTGCAATTTCCCTGAATTCCAGCCACTAGAGAAACGAATCACAATACCAAATGAAGGTCATGCCATTTACTAGATCTGTGTTAGAATCTCTGGGCTCCAATACTTACTATCAATCCATCTCATAGGTGCATTGCTCTTCTTTTCTAAGTCTACCTGAAAGGACACTTTAAATCAAATTATAAATGACTACCAGTTTTGGGTTTTTTTTTTTTTTTTTTTTAAAAAAAAGACTACCAGTTGAACTATTATATACATATTTTTCAGTCTAAGTTTACCACTAGTCAGGCCTCCTAATTTCAAATTAAACTGAAAAAACACTAGTTTAGCCAAAAGTTGTAATAAAATTTTATTTTACTTATGATCTAATTTATTATAGATATGTACTCAATAATTACTGACTGCTATTTCCTTATGTTTCAAAGTTCCACCTTCATCAAAAGGGTCAGAATAATTTCATAAAGTACGCAAGCTTCTAGATACTAAGCAGTATCAAAAGATGTAGGCATTTTTAAGTGTGTCAGTTCAAGTAATCCTTCTAAGAAAAAAGCCTCTTGATCTTCCAGAGATTACTGTGAGACCACAATCAGATCCAAAAAACAGGAAATAAAAGTGGTAGTCATTATTTTCTAAGGGAACTTGTATATTATAATTAAGCTCAAAACACTTGCACCTTAACTGTAAATACCTTGAACTGTAATATCAGTCAGTATGAGTGATACATCTATGGGATACAGCACCTAATCTACGTAACAAAAATATTATTACAACCATCTAAAACAATCATTAAGAGAGTTTTGTTTTATGGGCTTGCTTTTAGCACTGGAAAAACAATATGAACTACATTTGTGAATTCAAAATACTCTACAATGTTTCTTCGTTTTTTGCTACAAATTCTAGAACCATTACTACAAATTATAAATGTTTATGGGATTTAAATAATTTGTACAAAATTAAACAAACAGAATCCTGAAGGAAAAGGTATTGGTTGCAGTAATAATCTTAGGGAGGAAAAAAAAAAAGGCTTAATCAAAGATCACCCTAGTTCTGTTTGGTTAAGGGTAGGGTGGGCTTAGAATGTACTCTTGCTGCCTTCTTAGTATCTTGAACTAAACTTATTCAATTTCTGAATATTCCTTCTGTGTTTCTGATGGATTACTGCCAAAACACATCTTTGTTTGGTGGAAAGTCTATAATCCAACACATACACGATTAATCCAATTTATACGTCAGATATCAGTAAGTATATCTAATCTGGAGAGGTCTACAGATTAATTTATTAATTAAGAACAAGCCAAGCATTAATCCAAAAGCAGCTCTTTTTAGTTTAGGCATCCAATTATAGTAAGATGTTTCAAAGAACATCAATCTATTCACAAAGGTAAATACGGCCTAATATGAAGAGACAAATACAAATCTGAAATGACTCAAGCAATTAAAAGATGGAGGAAATCATGTCACTTGCACTGGGAAAACAAAACAAAGATCCTCCTCACCCTATTCTTGTTCTCAGAAAAACCTTTACATTACTATTTTAGTCTTTTTAGGGGTTAAAAAAGATCAAAACACTAATGAACTTTAAGTCCTGTGAAGGGTAAAACCTCAGATAGTAACAAAAAGCTTCCAACCCCTCCCCAAACAAAAAACCCCAAGTCTTTAACTTTGATCCAGTTTTCAGATGCTGATATCCATAAATGGATACAGTTATGAATTGCTAATTCTGGTCTCTTCACTAGCAAAAAGCAAACCAGCTCAGCAGTACAATTTCTCAGGAAAGCAAGCAAGGTTTCTTTCCAGCCTGAGCAGCCATCACTAAGTGCAGTTCCCTGCAGCCAACAGCATTAATGGACGCTGCACTGCTGTCCTTCCCTGGAGACAGCAGCCAGCACTACTCAAGCTTCTCACGTAGCAACCAGAGCTCCAGAGCCAGCAGCTGCCGCCGCCTTGTATACTCACTCCTGTGATCCAACACAGGAGCAACCTTTTCTTTACCCCACCCCCACTTCTTAACACACTCTTTTTTTTTTTGGACAAGTGCTCCATGCTGGAAGGATTGGAACTATGCTTTTAGAAAGGAACAATCCTAAGGTCATTGTTTTAAATTGAGATCTTTGATTAGAAAATCAACATATACCAAATTCCAAATATTCGTTTTAATTAAACCAGCAATGTGAATGTAAGCACTAAGTTTTAGTTTTAAAAAGGCCAATTTTCCAAACATTCAGCAATCATATTTAAATTTACAGCTAGGAACAAGAGCCTTGGGTTGTGCCCTACCAAAGAACATAACTCAATATTCTATACATGACAATCTGAATAACCTTAAAACCTCTACTCCCATAACAGGCCACAAATTTTGGCCAGAGACCTAATGACCCTCCCGAGAAAACGAAGAATCCAAGGAAAGGAAATTCCTGTGTCCTCCAAACTCAGAAATCTCTAATTATGTCAGTATTCTCTGCTTTAAGTCCTAGGTCAGATTGCACACATCTAAAATTACCTCTTAAAGCTTTCCTCCTAGAGACCTAAACCATCATTAATATAAAATTAACCATCAAAACACTTTCCTCTCAATATGCTGCACACAAACCTCCTCCTGGAACCTCCTCCATCTGGATCCTCCCCTATCAAAAGTATAGGTATTTAACATATACCCAAGGAAGTAATGTAAACATGACCTTGGTCACAAATATGTCATCTAAAAACAATTTAGTCAAGGTATGGAGGAAATTCGAGAACCTGAATCTTTTTAAGTATTTTGAGCACAGGAACAATTGGCAAAAGGAATTCAGGTATAGACAAAACCCAGAGCCCAGAGCTCTGGGCAAGAAATGAGTTGCTGGTGAACACGTTACACAAGTAACATGAGAAAGCAAAAAATGCAGGTCATACACGCACCCCTGACCCAGACCAGCAGGGCGGGCTGCAGCATCAGTACACAGGAGAAAGATACCTTATTCCTAAGAATGAAAAAGGCAAAGGCGCCCTATAGAATAAATTAGCATAGAAGGGGCTTTCCCAGTAGTTGAAACTTTCCTTCAGAGCGATTCACCTACTAAAACCAGGGCTTTTGCCCACTACCGTTTACCTAAGATCTTGGTTTGCACGGATTCACAGGGGCATATCCCACCCCCTCTTCTTTAGAGTCGTTCTTAAAAGATCGCTCTCCACGCCCTAGGCAGGGAAAACGACAAAATCTGGCTCAATTCCAGGCTAGAACCCTACAAATTCAACAGGGATATCGCAAGGATACTGGGGCATACGCCACAGGGAGTCCAAGAATGTGAGGTGGGGGTGGCGAAGGTAATGTCTTTGGTGTGGGAAAAGCAGCAGCCATCTGAGATAGGAACTGGAAAACCAGAGGAGAGGTTCAGGAAGGTTATGGAGGGGAGGACTGGGCCCCCAAGAGCGATCAGAGTTGTCACAAGGCCGCAAGAACAGGGGAGGTGGGGGGCTCAGGGACAGAAAAAAAAGTGTGTGTATTTTGAGAGCAGGGTTGAGAGGCCTCTCCTGAAAAGGGTATAAACGTGGAGTAGGCAGTACCCAGGAAAAAAGGGGAGACCAGAGTAGGGGGAGGGGAAGAGTCCTGACCCAGGGAAGACATTAAAAAGGTAGTGGGGTCGACTAGATGAAGGGGAGCCTTTCTCTCTGGGCAAGAGGGGTGCAATGGTGTGTAAAGGCAGCCGAGAAGACGAAAAGGGCAAGCATCTTCCTGCTACCAGCCTGGGGAGGCCCAGGCCCACGACCCCGACGAGAGGGAACGCAGGGAGACTGAGGTGACCCTTCTTCCCCCGGGGCCCGGTCGTGTGGTTCGGTGTCTCTTTTCTGTTGGACCCTTACCTTGACCCAGGCGCTGCCGGGGCCTGGGCCCGGGCTGCGGCGCACGGCACTCCCGGGAGGCAGCGAGACTCGAGTTAGGCCCAACGCGGCGCCACGGCGTTTCCTGGCCGGGAATGGCCCGTACCCGTGAGGTGGGGGTGGGGGGCAGAGAAGGCGGAGCGAGCCCAAGGCGGGGAGGGGGAGGGCCAGGGGCGGAGGGGGGCCGGCACTACTGTGTTGGCGGACTGGCGGGACTAGGGCTGCGTGAGGCTCTGAGCGCAGGCGGGCGGCGGCCGCCCCTCCCCCGGCGGCGGCAGCGGCGGCAGCGGCGGCAGCTCACTCAGCCCGCTGCCCGAGCGGAAACGCCACTGACCGCACGGGGATTCCCAGGGCCGGCGCCAGGGGCACGCGGGACACGCCCCCTCCCGCCGCGCCATTGGCCTCTCCGCCCACCGCCCCGCACTCATTGGCCGGCGCGCCGCCAATCAGCGGAGGCTGCCGGGGCCGCCGAAAGAAGAGGCTGTGCTCTGGGGCTCCGGCTCCTCAGAGAGCCTCGGCTAGGTAGGGGATCGGGACTCTGGCGGGAGGGTGGCTCGGCGCGTTTGCGGGGACGGGCGGCCGCGGCGGGCCCTCCGAGCGTGGTGGGGCCGCTCTGTGGGGCAGCCGGGTGCGAGCCGTGATGCTGGAAGGGGCGAGCGGACGGTGGGCAGGAATGCGGTCCGCCCTGCAGCAACCGGAGGGGGAGGGAGAAGGGAGCGGAAAAGTCTCCACCGGACGCGGCCATGGCGCCCGAGGGGGGGGGAGACCGGAGGAGCGCTTCCGGCCGACGTCTCGTCGCCGATTGGCTTCTTTTCCTCCCGCCGTGTGTGAAAACACAAATGGCGTGTTTTGGTTGGCGCGAGGGGCCTGTCAGTTACCGGCCGCCGGAGTGCGCAGCCGCCGGCAGCCTCGTTCTGCCCACTGGGTGGGGCGGGAGGTAGGTGGGGTGAGGCGAGCTGGACGTGCGGGCGCGGTCGGCCTCCGGCGGGGCGGGGAAGGCGGGGGAGGGGAGGGAGGGTCAGCGAAAGTGGCTCGCGCGCCAGCGGCCGCCCACCCTCCCCTTCCTCTGGGGGAGTCGTTTTACCCGCCGCCGGCCGGGCCTCGTCACCTGATTGGCTCTCGGGGCCCAGAAAACTGGCCTTTGCCATTGGCCCGCGTCCGTGCAAGTTGAGTCCATCCGCCGGCCGGCGGGGGCGGCGGGGAGGCGCTCCCAGGTTCTGGCCCTCCCCTCGGCCTCGCGCCGCAGAGTCTGGCCCCGCGCCCCTGCGCAACGTGGCAGGAAGCGCGCGCGGGGGGCGGGGACGGGCAGTAGGGCTGAGCGGCGGGGCGGGTGCAAGCATGTTTCCGACTTGAGTTGTGGCCCCGAGAGGGGCGTGCTGAGTCCGACCGGGGAGTGGGGGGAAAGGAGTGAGGGCGCCGCTGGGCTGTTTTGGAGGCAGGAAGCACTTGCTCTCCAAAAGTCGCTCTGAGTTGTTCCAGTAAGGGAGCTGCAGTGGAGTGGGCGGGGAGGAGCCGCACCCTTCTCCGGAGGGGGAGGGGAGTGTTGCAATACCTTTCTGGGAGTTCTCTGCTGCCTCCTGGCTTCTGAGGACCGCCCTGGGCCTGGAAGAATCCCTTCCCCCTCTTCCCTCGTGATCTGCAACTCGAGTCTTTCTGGAAGATGGGCGGGAGTCTCCTGGGCAGGCTTAAAGACTAACCTGGTGTGTGGGCGTTGTCCTGCAGGGGAATTGAACAGGTGTAAAATTGGAGGGGCAAGACTTCCCACAGATTTTCGGGTTTGTCGGGAAGTATTTTAATAGGGGCAAATAAGGAAAATGGGAGGGTTTTATGAAGCAAAACTACAGATTATTATTGCTTGTGATCCGCCTCGGAGTATTTTTCACCGAGGTAGATTAAAGACATGCTCACCCGACTTTTGTACTCTCCCGCTTGAGATCCTTACTACAGTATGAAATTACAGTGTCGCGAGTTAGAATATATAAGCAGAATTTTAAGCATTTTTAAAGAGCCCAGTACTTCATATCCATTTCTCCCGCTCCTTCTGCAGCCTTATCAAAAGGTATTTTAGAACACTCATTTTAGTTCCATTTTCATTTATTATACTGGCTTATCCAATCCCTAGACAGAGCGTTGGCATTCTCCCTTTCCTGATCTTAGAAGTCTGATGACTCATGAAACCAGACAGATTAGTTACATACACCACAAATCGAGGCTGTAGCTGGGGCCTTAACACTGCAGTTCTTTTATAACTCCTTAGTACACTTTTTGTTGATTCTTTGCCTTGATCCTTGATTTTCAGTGTCTATCACCACCCCCCTCAGGTGGTGGTCCACATTTGGGCCTATTCACAGTCCAAGAGTTTTACAACAATAGATGCATTGAAAATCCAACCTAAAGCTCAGCTTTCCACTCCTATGAATGCCTCTCTCCTTTTTCCCCACATTTAAACTGAGCTATTAACTATTAGTGGTTTCCAGTGGATGTCTCCTCCCCCAATATTACCTGATGTATCTTACATATTGCCAGGCTGAGATTTTAAGACATTAAAAGATATATTTCTTTATTGAGCCACATGATATTGATTACTGCTTACTAAAATTTTGTCATTGTACACATCTGTAAAAGGTGGTTCCTTCTGGAATGCAAAGTTCAGGTGTTTGTTTTTCCTGACCTAAGGTCTTGTGAGCCTGTATTTTTCTATTTAAGCAGTGCTTTCTCTTGGACTGGCTTGACTCATGGCACTCTTCACGTTATTGTTGGAGCTTCTTCAGGACCTATAATTTTGCTTGACTTGTAGCCAGACCCAAGTAAAATGGATTAACCAACAAATGTATTTGTGAAGCATGGCTTTTAGGTTGTGTTGTGTGTGCTTGTGCTCTATAAGGATACTATCAGGAGCTGGAGAGGTGGCTCACAGTTTAAGAGCACAGACTGCTCTTCCAGAGGTCCTGAGTTCAATTCCCAGCAACCATATGGTGGCTCACAACCACCTGTAATGGGATCTGATGCCCTCTTCTGGTGTGTCTGAAGACCACAACAGTGTATTCACATTTATTTGTTTGTTTGTTTATTTATTTATTTATTGGTTTTTCGAGAGAGGGCTTCTCTGTATAGCCCTAGCTGTCCTGGAACTCGCTTTGTAGACCAGGCTGGCCTCGAACTCAGAAATCTACCTGCCTCTGCCTCCCAAGTGCTAGGATTAAAGGCGTGTGCCACCATGCCTGGCTTCTTTTCTTCTTCTTTTTTTTTTTTTTTTTTTTTAAAGAGAATACTGTCCAGTAGAATTTACTGAAGTAATGGAATACTTTGTTCCAATATGGTAGCCAATAATCAAATTACACTTTAAGCACTGAAAATATTACCAAGGAACTAATTTTTATTTGAAGTGTAACTGTGGACAGAGGAGCCATAACTGCAGACTTGTGGGTTACAGAAGACCAATGCAGACTTTAATGTTTCTTCTCTTACACTAAGCAATAAAGAAATAAAAATTGAACCTCTGGTATCCTATTTGTTTAAGCTGCTTGTTTTACTTAATTTTTGTGCTTCATCTATACTAAGCTGAATGCTAAGTCTGCAGCCATTACTAAACATGAAAGCAAGTACTGATTATTTTGGACTTCAAAAACTTAAGGCCAGAGTTTAGCCAGCCAGTGGTGGTGCTTGCCTTTATCAGATCTCTGAGTTTGAGCCCAGCCTGGTCTAGGATAGCCAGGGATACACACAGAAACCCTGTTTTAAGAGGGGGAAAAAAAGTAAAAACTTAGGGAGCTGAGATTTCATAACATAATTGAAGCAATCCCTAACGAGCCACCATGGAATTTGGCTAAATCTGTCTACCTTTCTGAGATCTGGGTATTATTTTTTCTGTCTCTGCTGTTGGTTGGGTCTTTTGACACTTTGGGCTTCTTTCTATAAAGCCTCCTTCCTGCCCTGTGGTCTCTTGTTTGCCACTGTCTAATTTCCCATGGCTTAAATGGCACGGCTTTTTGCCTTCTAAGGGGAGCTGCTGAGATTTGGAGCCTGATTTCCGGGGTGGGGTTGGGAATTCTTTCAAACACTAAAATTGTCCTTTAATTTTTTTTAAAATGGGTTATATAATAAAACAATAGTTGTGAGGAGTGCGGTGGGACTAATATTAAATGAGTCCCTCCCCTATAAAACAGATATTAAGGCTTTTCGTTTTCTACTTAACATATTTTTTATAAATATGTTTAGAACCAAGGGTCTTAGAGTTTTAGTATACATAGACTGTTGCATTGCTTAATCGGATTTTCTAGTTTCAAGCCCAGAGGAATCCAAATTCTGCACAGCCAAAGTCAGATTAAAAAATTCTGTCTTGAGCCAGGTGTGGTGGTGCACGCCTTTAATCCCAGCACTCAGGAGGCAGAGGCAGGCGGCTTTCTGAGTTCAAGGTTAAAAGTTGACTGGTACTAACAGCTCAGCCTGAAAATAACAAACACAGAGTGAAAGGGAAAAACAAAATGTAGTAATACTTTTGGAACTTGCAGGTCAGATTTTTTAAAGGGGATACACTAAGGGGGCTTGGGTGATAATTGGTAAAATGTGTTTCAAGTGATGAAAACTTGAATTATATCACCACAACCTACTTTTTTAAAAAAGCCAGGCCTGTTAGAGCATGTTTAAGGGATTCCTAGGACTTGCTGAGCACATAAGCCTCGATACTTGGCAGGCTCCAGGTGAGTGAGAGCATATTTCAAAAACAAGGCAGACAACTAAGAAAGTACAGTTAAGGTTGCCTGTCTTTAGACCATCTGCATACACACAGGGATATTAAAATATTCCAAATAATATTTCATTCAAGTTTCCCCCATCAAATTGGGACATGGATTTCTCCAGTGAATAGGCAGAGTTGGAAACTAAACAAATGTTGGTTTTGTGATTTCTGAAATTAAGTTTTCAAGTGCTAGTTAAAGCCCATGAGATACAGAACTAAGCTCCTACTTTGAGGTCTCTTGGTTTATACTCAGAAGCACTTTGGGTTTCCCTGCACTAATCATTGCAGCTATCCTGATCCTGTGCTAGGCTTACCTTAGGCTGATTGTTGTTTAAATAAACAGTTTCCTGCCAGGTGATGCCATATGATTTCTTATACTTAATGTGAAAGTTAGGTCTTTGTGGGTTTGATTTTAATTTTGTCAAAATTTGAGCTAAATAAGGCATTTTTACATGTCTTACATTTGGTGGAACTGTATAATTGTGGTTTGCAACTGTTGGTGTAGAATGACATTTAGACACAAGGGCAAGACTTCTGACCTTGCAACCCTAACTATAGAGCACTTTGCTGGGTAGGAGTCAAGCATTTGACCTTTAAGTTGAGATTTTTTGTTAGTTTAGTGTGTACTAGTTTATATGTTGGAGGACATGTTTATCCAGAAGATATTCAGGGCTATTTTTGACTGGGCTAAGGAATTGATTGATTAGCACTGTTAGTATTGAGTGGCCTTTAGGCTTGAATTGGAGTTACTTGTGTTTCCCAAGTAATGCTGGCCCTTTTTTAAAAGCCC
>NC_034591.1:128765509-128804020 GCF_900095145.1 Mus pahari | reverse complement strand
GCCTGGAACTCACTTTGTAGACCAGGCTGACCTCGAACTCAGAAATCCGCCTGCCTTTGCCTCCTGAGTGCTGGGATTAAAGGCGTGCACCACCACGCCCGGCTTAAGCCCTTGTTCTTTATCGCCCTGTTTTCTACATATTTTTTGTTCAAAGAAATACTTGTTTGTATTTCCTTCTGGCAATAGTAGCATGTTTTCAAGTCATATTTATAAAGTTGAATATTTTGTTATGTAACCAATACTAACTCCACTGGGTGGATTTTTAATTCACTCAGTAGTCTTGAGTGGTCTTTATTGGCCCTTCATTAAAATCTCATAAGAAGTACTTTTCACCCTAACAGAGGCTGTTGGTACCAGTGGCACTTAAGCAACTTCCCACGGTTATACTAGCAGATTAAGGGTCAGGAATAGAAAGTAGTCTAGAGTTTTGTATACCTGCCAGCTTTATACTACCTTGTTCTGATAGAAATATTATTTTAGGACATCTAGAGTGTACTATAAGGTTGGTGGTAAGCTTATAAGGAACTTGAAAGTGGAGTAACTACATTTCTCTGAGGGGAGAATTTAAAATTTTTGACCAAGTGTTGAGAGTAGTCTCAGAACATCACTTCTTAAGGAACCTTCCCAGATTGCCCTCAACCCTGCACCACATTTGGTCCTGCTTGAATGTTGCTCTTAAAATCTTAATTAAGAATAGTAATTGTGTAATTATTGTTTTTCCTCCTTTAGATTGTTCCTTGAGGACAGACAGGACAGTGCTTGTTTAAGGCTATATTTCTGCTGTCTGAGCAGCAACAGGTCTTCGAGATCAACATGGTTTTCATAATCCCAAGATGTTGCCTTTTATGTTCTCAGAAGCAAGCAGAAGCACAATGATCAGTGACAGTAATGTCGCTGTGTTAAATGTTGCTATGCAGTTTGGATTTTTCTTAGGTAGTTTAGGTAGGACATACGTGTTTGTATGAATTAAACTCAAAGTTACACCTTCTATAATCCATGCAATGTGTTATGCAATTATCATTTCTAAGTCTTGTAGCTTTCTTTGTACTTGAGGATAAAGGTGTTTGTCATAAAATATTTTGAACATTTCCCCAAAGTTCCAAATTATAAGACCACAACATTAGAACTTATTTATGAATGATGGTTGTAGTTTCATTTTTTTAAGATGCTTAATTGTTCAATTAACACCATTTGTGTTATAAGATATATAAGACTGACATGTAGAAGTGTTTGTCCAGAAACTTTTAAGAAATGTGTACTGTCTTTAGAGAGTTTAATATAGCATGTCTTTTGCAACATACTAACTTTACTGTTGACGCCAGCAATATTGTGTAGTCATTTTGTGTCGGATTGTTTTGAATATTATTGAGCATTTTAAATGCAGACTTGTTCATGTTTTATAAAGCAAAACTGTCAGAAGCTTTGAACTAGAAATTAAAAAGCTGAAGTATTTTAGAAGGGAAACAAGCTACTTGCTGTATTAAAGAAAAATATAATAGCTAAGAAAATCTAAAACCATACAGTTGACATTGCTGAATATCTGGCAGATGAAAAGAAATACTCAGAGTGGTTCTTTTGAGCAATATAACAACTTGTTATATTAAAATTTTTCTCACAGATATAAACTCTATAATCTGTAACTCATAAATGTATGTTACAAATGGACGAAGCTTACAAACGTGGCTGGACTTGTCACTGTGCTTGTATTTATTTATGTGAAAGCTTGGCAATAAACCTATGTCCTAAATAGTCAAAAGTGTGGAATGACTTTTTTAATCTACTGGTTTGTCTAAAACAGTTATGTTGACATTCGCCCTAATGGTTAAAAAAAAAAAAAGTGGGAGTGCCTTGGCACTGTTATTTGTGGTGTGAACCAAAGAAGGGGGCATGCACTTGTGAAAGACTTGACAAATTTGGGTCTTCACAGTTGGAATTGGGCATCCCTTTTGTCTGGCCTGTTATGCTGACATGTGTGATTAAATTCAAACTTTGAGGTAAATTGGAGGAACTTGTACATTGTTAGGAGTGTGACAATTTGGACTCAATGATTTGGTCATACAAAATGGACCTGGACCTACTTCTCGAAGATGTATATAATAACTCCATGTTACGCTGATTTCTTTCCACTTATCAATTAAATACAGAAGACGACAACCATCTGGGCCTTTTAACCCAGAAATTTAGTTTCAAACTCCTAGGTTAGTGTTCTCGCTGAGCTACATCCTGATTTAGTTTTGAAAACAGGGCCACCATCACCCCCCAAAAATCGTAGATATGATTTATGCTGGTATTTCAAAATTTTAGAAATAGGTAAAATTAGAAAGTTTTAATTTTTGAGAAATGGCTTCTCTAGAAAGATGTACATGGTGAACACTGAATGACTCCTAAAGAGCCTAGAAAACTGGTACTGAGCACACTGAACTGAGAGGTTTTACTTGAGAAAAATATGTATTGCTTTAAGTGCAGGAAGGAAGAACTTGGGCTGAAACTGGTGTCTTAAGTGGCTAACATCTTCACAACTGATGAGGAAGAACTTTACCCTGATACAAAAACCAAACAAAAAAATGAAAGATGACAAAGGAGCCCAGGCTGCTCTAGAGGAGGACTTGACTTCACATTCCATCACCCACACCAGATAGCTCGTAGACTGCCAATTAACTCCAGCTTCTAGCCTCCCCAGGCATACTTTCACACAAACACAGTAAGAATCCTTCCACCTGGCATGGTATTGCATATCTTTAATACCCAACACTTGGGGGACAGATGAGCCAGCCAGGGCTATATGACAAAACCTTGTCTAGAGGAGAAATTTCATAGCTTATTTCCTACTCAAGTAACCAGATTAGCAAAATTTACCAGCCAGAGATGAAGCTAACAGTGTCCACTATATTTGCAGTGTCTTAAGTCAATTTTTTTATATACTTAATAGAATTAGAGCTATGGTGAACCAAGTACAAACCTGGTGTGTTAACTTGAGAACTTAGCATAAAAAGTAGTTCATTTGTTCAGTAAATATTAAATGCTTACTGGCAAAGATTATGTCAGGAACTTGGCAAATGGTGATGAAACAATCATAGTTGTACATCTTGGTTCTGTGATCACCTTGGTTTGAGGTGTAAGTGGTTCCTTTGATCAAGGATGGAATTTTAAGTCTGTTCAATCAATAATGTATTGTTTTGTGATTGCAAAATTGCCTATCAAGGGTATAAAACCTTTAAAAATTTCATAATACCAGTTCATTATCCAGTTAGTTCCAAAAAGCCACTGACTATGGTGCCAATGTGGATTCTGTTCTCAAAGGAAGTACTGTCTGTGCCCTTTATTCTAAATAGAAACATCACACTGAAAATCTAAGCTGAAAGAAGCCAGATTCTCCTAAATAAATAACTTTCCATAAAGCTCAAACAGGGATTACTTTTAGGAGGCACTATAACTGATAAGTAATGAGGTTATTTCATTTCCCACAGGACTATCTGAGGAAAAATCAGTACAACTAGAAAACAACAGAACAACCAGCTAGGCAGGAATAACAGGGTTCCCAAGTCAGGAGGTCCATCCAACACCTTCTGTTGAGGGCACCAGACCTACATATTGTATATAAACAGGGAGGTGGGTGATTTTATTTGTCCTGAGTAAGCAGTACAGTGTACAGTTTACATTTCATTTAAAGATACATTAGCTCCCTCCACCCCCAAAGACTGACAGGCACTTTGGGGGTGGGGAGGGCTTTAGAAAATAACACTTGCATATATTAAAAGAGAAATTTCTTTAATTAGGCTTGTTGGTCCCATACCTTATCTACTGATATTACTACTTAGTAATATCTTACTATAATAGTCACACAATCATCTTTGCTCTGTTTAGGTTGTATATTTTAAGGCAGATGATAAACTGTAGATCTTAAGGGATGCTTCTGTTTCTGAGATGATACAAAGAATTTAGACCATAGAACAGTAGGTTGCACAAGCAATAGAATATGGCCTAAAGTGTTCTGACACTTAGAAGCCAAGCAGTGTAGGCTCCTTAAGAAATACCATTACAATCACCTTGCTAGAAATAAATCATTTTGGAGTAGTAAAGCAGTGTAACCTGTACTGTAATAGTTACTTTTCTGCTATTTTTCTTCCAAAACAAGTTCTTTATGCTGACATTTCCAGTGTTAGGAACTACAAATACTATTAAGTTGTCTTCATTCTTTTCTTTACCAAGGAGGGTCTCTTCCTTCATCTTGATCTGAAGGATGAACAAAGGCTTGAGCAGTGCGCTTTAGAAGATAAACTGCAGCATGAAGGCCCCCGATGTTCACCCAGACTGTATGGACCTTTTGCCACACATGTCCCATTCCAGATAAGGCCTGGCACACACAAAAAGCATAAGTCATTAGGCTACCAGTCTGCTTCTAAGACAACCTGGAATCTTTCCACTTAAATGCTATGGGCGGTGGGGTGGAAAGTTGACTCAGAAGAGAGAGCACTTGCTGTTTTTGGAGAGGATCTGGGTTCAGTTTCTGGTACATTGTGGCTTACAACTATAACTCCAGTTCTAGGGGGTCTATCCAACATCCTCTTCTGTTGAGGGCACCAAATGTATTGTGTACAAACAGGGAGGTGAGTGATTTTAACTCTCATGTGTAGTACCTTGGTAAAACATTTCTTGTCCTGAGTAAGCAGTACAGCTCTGCCTGTCCCTGGTCTACAGACACGGCTCATTTCCCGAAGGCAAGCTGGATATAGATTCCAATTTCTCTTCTTGGATCCCATCCTATAAAAGAAGGTCAAGTATAAACTATTGCAAAAGGTAAATAAGTAGTTTCTTACATGAGACAAGAACAAATCTAAGGTGTGAAGTCATCTTTTATAGGCCAGAGCCTCATTCTATGCCAATGAAGGAAACTGTTAGTCAAGTGTTTATATAGTTTTCTATCAGAACAATTTTTTTTAAACAACTGTAACTCAGCTTATTGAAGACAAACCACGAGTAGAAATCTGTCCCAAGAAGCAAGTGCTCCTCAGCCTACAATGTGGAGTAGGATCACGTAATGGCACAATGAGTGAAATGAATTATGGTAGGTTTTTTCTGACTGATAAAACAGTACAATAACAGGTAAACTCATGGTATTTTTTTAAAAAGGAAAATCCAATTTCTACCTTTTTCCAAATGGCATATCTGTTACAATAATATCCACAGAAGCAGTTCTCAGTGGGAGGTTGCAGATATCCCACTGAACAGCATCAATGGGCAAACCCCAGGATGTTTTTCTGTGGAAACAAAGGTAAGATATTTCAATATATTTTCCCAAGCTAATGAGATAGCTCAGAAAATAAAGGTACTGGCCATTAAGCCTCATGACCTGAGCTTGATCCTCGGGGACCGACCGTGTGGTACAAGGAGAGACCTAAATCCTTCAGTTGGACTTCTATCATCTACCCTCATGTCCACACACAAATAAATAAATGCAATAAAAGACATTCTGCGGTATGAATTTCTAAAGGTTGTTTTTCTAAAAAGAAATGTTATTATCTAAAAAGATAATATAGGAAGAAATATGTCCATAACTTAAATACAAGTTTTTTTAAATAGTTAAGACTGGTTTTCAAGTATGGTTAAGAAAGTACCAGGGAAAATGAGCTTACATGTAAAAAAGTGTCTAGAAGGCCAGAGAAATGACCCAGCTGGCAAAGGTGTCTGCCCTAAGCCAGACAAAAGGAATTTGATTCCTGGGACACACAGGAAGGAGACCCAACTCTCACAAGTCATCGTCTGACTTCCACACCATGACACAGCTCCATGGCACTTTCAGGCCCCCACACATATACAGATATAAACAGAAGCTTAACCCAGGAGCTTTCAGAAGCAAAGCAGCTGGAGGATTTAAACAGGCCATGGCTACTGGTATAGATAACTGGTAATTTAGAAGTTATGGTAATGGCTTTCATGCTTCTTTCAACTCACATTGTTCTAAATAATTAATTTGGTTTTTCAAGGCAGGGTTTCTTGTGTAGTTCTGACTGTCCTGAAACTCACTCTGTAGACCAGGCTGGCCTTGAACTCAGTTCCATCTGCCTCTGCCTCTGGAATAAACAAAACCTATACCATACTGTACCATTTTGGGAAAAGACACAAAAAATAATGAGCAAAAAAAGGAGAAATAAAATTTCAATAAAGTATGGAAATGGTAGTTAAATTAATTACAAATGTTTTTTAATAAATTAGATGGTGGGCTGGTGAGATGGCTCAGTGGGTAAGAGCACCCGACTGCTCTTCCAAAGGTCCAGAGTTCAAATCCCAGCAACCACATGGTGGCTCATAACCATCNGGGTAAGAGCACCCGACTGCTCTTCCAAAGGTCCAGAGTTCAAATCCCAGCAACCACATGGTGGCTCATAACCATCCATAACAAGATCTGACGCCCTCTTCTGGAGTGTCTGAAGATAGCTACAGTGTACTTACATATAATAAATAAATAAATCTTTAAAAATAAATAAGATGGTGACTTCTCACACTGTTCATATGGCTATAATGATACCACAAAGCACTGGGGGTGAATAATTCCAAGCCAGTATGGAGAGAGACTTGAAAAGATGCAATACAATCCTTGAAGTTAAACTTACCCATCTTTAATCTGGCTCTTAGTCAATAAAGATGAGATGTTATTTGCTGCTCTGTTCACTGCCAGTGGGTTGTTGTCCCCAGCAATATGGTAACAGTGAGACCACTCAGTAGCCCCCTATGAGACAGGAGTGTGGGTTAAACATGCCACAAGAGAAAAGGGAAAATGTCACTATGGCCAACTCTCAGTAACATGACAATCTGTGCCATTCATTTCCTAGCCAGAAATGACCTTCCTGTTCTTCTGCCTACTGAACTTTCACCCACTAGAAATGTGGCTCCAATGTCACCCATTATGACATCAATGTCAGCGCTAGAAGCACTTTGTACACCTCTGTTGCTGACTTAGCCCATTTGAAACTATGTCTATCACCTCTGCCTTCTAAGTAATCCAGCAATTCCTTCCAGATAGGTCTAGTATTTTCTTCTATCCCTACCCGGCAATGGCTGGCACATATAAGGGACTGCATTCTCTTAATTAACATGATTTTTAAAAATTTACCAAACTAACCAGACCTATGCTGTCTTGGATTGTGAGTTTAGCTTTTAAAAGATAACCAACATATTTCTGAAAAGGTTTTGTAGTTAAGTAAAAAATGTCAGCGGGATATAAATGCCAAGCAGTGACATAGACATATTTGTGAAACAAAGTGACATACTATGGTACCGTTTCTGCCACAAAGACATGCATGCATGAATACAGCATTTCATAACTCTTTTACCCAGACCCTTCAGGGTGATGACATTCTGGTCTATTATTCTATAATGACAGCAAACAAAAGGAATGTTCAAGTATGCCATAAACTGGGTGTGCAGGGATACAGAAAGAACTCCGGTAAAAGTCTCTCAGGTGACCTGTGCTTGCCAACCTTTTTATTATTATTTTAATGTTTAATCCAGTATAGGTTTCCTACCTTGGGCTACATTGACTTCTAAATCTCAGTGTGTTCTAGGGCAGGTATTAGATACTTTAGTGGGCACATCTGTACACAGACCCTTCACAGTTTCCATCATAACTCAGCTCAAGTTTCTACATTGGTACTCTCATGGCTCAGTCTGGTCTCCCCACCCCACCCCTTTGATTCTGCTGTCTACTTTGATTGTGTGTTTCTTCATCATGGTCAGTTTACCTGCCATTTTGTAGATACGTCATGGTTTAATGATGGCCCAAACCACTACAGTTTGGTTTCCAGAATTCTTGACTATAACAACTCAGCTCCTGTTCAGATCTCGAGAAGTAGTCACTCAATAGCCAGCACTAGTGGAACATTCAAACTATGTGCATTTTCCTCTTGAATTTTAACTCCCAATCAAAATCAGACCATAGATTTTCTAATTACACTGGATTATTTTTCCCTTTGTGGGTTGCTTTGGGCTTGCTCATCTGCCCGCTCAACACAATCTGTGGTACTTCTGTGAAGTTTCTTTTCCCTGGCTTTTGGTATGGTCTGGAACATTTCACTGTGTTAAACACAAAAATTTGAAATGACTTTACAGTGAGCTCCTGCATGGTCCCTTACACAGGTGTTGTGGTTCAATCTTGAAAGTTCTCTGCCTACAAGATCCCTTTTCCACTGTGTATTGTGGCTCACGCCTAATATCAGCACTTGGGAGAGGCTCAAGTAGGACTACCATGAACTCAAGGTGAGCCTGTGCTATATACCAAGACGCTGCCTCAAAAGGATTAAAAAAAAGAAGAAGAAAAAACATTTTCCCATTTCTTATTTTGCCTTCTGTAATGTTTTGTTTTTGTTTTGGTGACTGGCTTTCTCTGTGCAGCTCTGACTGTCCTGGAACTCTCAAGAGATCTGCCTGCCTCTGCCTCTCGAGTACTGGGATAAATGTATATGCCACCACCACCACCTACTTCTGTAGTTTTTTATGAGTGTTGTAGCAATTCTGAAAATTATTGATGGTCACTGGGTATGTAGCCTTGTCAGATTTCCTAAAATATGTTTTGTTTTGTTTTGTTTTTTAAAAAAAGGGTAAATGGCCAGGTAGTTTGTGCCCTAGAGGAGATGGGTGAATTTCTGTGAGTTTGAGGACAGCCAGGGCTACATAATGAGACCCCTATCTCAAAACAAACATAAAGAATACTTATAGGTACACTTATGGGTTTGTTTCTGTCTTGGTTTTGCAGTGCTAGAGATCAAGCCCAGAACATCTGTTTTGCATGCAGATGCCCTGGCACTGAGCTGCAATACTGTGGTTTCTCCTTTTCACTTATTCACTCCAGGAAGCTCTAATTATGTGGACGTTTATGATCCCTTCAGTTATCCTCTGCTGTTCAATCTAGTGCCTCATCTATTCGTTATGGGGGAGAAAAAAAAAAAGGCTTATCAGTTTGTCATTCTCAGCTTCTCTGTGATCCAGAAAACAGATTTCACTATCTGATCAAATGGTACTTGACTGTTTGAAATAAATGGTTACATGCTTTAACAGAAGTTTTATCCTGACTATGAGAATTTTTTTTCAAACTTCTGGGTTTTTCTCATTGGATCCAATTTGCCTACTAGGTCTGGAACATTCTGAATAGATCACTTGGCTTATGTAAAAATAAAAAGGTGTTATTACCTCTATTGGTATTGCCCCTGTTCCACACATTGGATCCACTATTACATCAGTCGGTTTAGGTTCACAAAGCCTGGAGGGAGAAAACAATTCAGCACATGTGAAAACCAACCAAAAACTGAGGCTTGGGATCTACTACTAGCATAGGATCAGCACACCAGCATGAAGGATCAGCAGTTTATGGTTTGAAAGTCAGCCTGGGGCTGACACTCAGTAGCAGCCCTCGCCTGTGAGTACAATGCTTCTGGGGGTAGGGGGGGAAAGAGAGCGATACTGATTTGTTATCCTAGCCTCAGGAAGCTGAGGCAGGAAGATTTTTAGTGGGCATTTGCTGACAACCAGACATTGAGTATCCTTTCAATTTGGATTTAACTATGGAGATACAGTCCTTAACATAAAAAACTGCTTTAACTTTATATACTTGTTATTTCACTAAATGCTTTAAACAACCCTATTACCATTTAACAGACAAATGATCCAAAGAAACATTTTTCCTAGGACACAAAATAAGGAGTCAAGACTATATGTGATTAGCTTTAAATGTTAGTCCTCAGGTTACTAAGTTTCATCTGATCAAATCTTTTCTATTCTGTTTGAGACCTTGCACCATGCATGTTAATGATCTCCCTCATAAGACAGGTTCTTGGGCAAGCCTGTAATGCCAGTCATTGTTAATGGGCCAGAATTGGGCACTTGATCAAATTATGTCACTCAAATCCTCTTAGGAATGTGGAATAAAGAGCAAGTAACTCTGGGTTGTTTGAGCCAGTCACATGCAACTGGAGAACAGGCAGTCACATGCACAGGTGAGCCAAGCCAGAACACACAAGCTTTTAGGAGACAGGAAAGCAGTCCTTTGCATTTTCTACCATCTAGTTTCTGCACTTCTTAATTTTTAGCCTTTATGTATATGGATATATTGCTGACATGTATATCTGCATCACATGTGAGCACTACCTGTCAAATTAAGAAGAGGGCATCTGACCCCCTTGAGGCAAGTTATTAACCATTGTGAGCCACCATGTCAGTGCTAGGAATTGAACCCAGGTTCTCTAGAAGAACAGCCATCTGTCTAGCCCCATAGTTTCTGCCTTTCTTGAGATGCACCCAAGGGTTTTTTGTGGCTCTGGTATAATCTTTGCTCATCTCTCCAACCACCACAATCCTCAGCATAATTATTACTTCATGTATATGTGTGTATGTGTATGTACACTTGTGTTTGCCACATGCGTGTGAAAGCCACAAATCAGAAATCAACATTGGAGCCGGGCCTGGTGGCGCAGGCCTTTAATCCCAGCACTTGGGAGGCAGAGGCAGGCGGATTTCTGAGTTCGAGGCCAGCCTGGTCTACCAAGTGAGTTCCAGGACAGCCAGGGCTATACAGAGAAACCCTGTCTCGAAAAACCAAAAAAAAAAAAAAAAAAAAGAAATCAACATTGGGCATCCCAACCCCACCCCTGTGCCTCTCGTTTTGTTTTTTTGAGAGGGTCTTGACAGAGCCCTGGCTGTTCTGAAACTCACTATGTAGGCCAAGCTGGCCTTGAATTCACAGAACTCTACCTGCCTCGGCCTCCTAAGTGCTGAGATTAAAGGTGTGTGCACCACACTCACCTGAGCACCTCTTTCAATTGCTCTTTACCTCATACCCTGGAGCTCACAAATTCAGTTAGAGTGGCTGGCCAGAAAGCCCCGGGGTCTCCTCCTTTCTCAGCCTCCTCAATGCTAGGATTACTGACAATAGAGATGCTGGGAGGCTGGGCTCAGGCTTGTGCGGAGGGTGCACCGGGCTATCTCCTCAGCCGAATCATTACTTTTTTATTCTATTTAGTTTTTTTAGTACCAGCACTCAAATAACTCTTTGTATGCTGGTTTCTATAATCGTGGTTGGAGGCAGATAATAAATGTCTGTTCAGTGAATGAAGCTTTGGAGTGTTTCTCTTTAAGTTTTCTGTTACTAACTTAATGTATTCCAGTTGTGAGGAACTGTGAAACCACACATGACCATGACAAAAGAGGAAGCAAAAATTGAAAAGGAAGAGAATGTAATTAATTCACTAGATCATGCCAGGAACTATACAGAATAAGATAATCTGACTATGTTTCTGTATTTAGTCCTTATGAACAAAATTTTTTAATAAATATTTTAACATTTTATTTATACATATTTGTTAGTATCTCTGTGTGTGCATACGTAGGCCAGAAGAGGATATTGGAAGAGGGTATGGAGCTGGAATTAAAGACTGTTGTAAGCTGCCAGACATGGAAGCCTAGAATTGAGCTCTGGTCATCTGGAGCAACAGCATCAACTATTAACTGCTGAGCCATCTCTATAGCCCTAAAGTCAGTCACCACTTATTTTTTTTTTAAGTATGCATATGTGTGGGTGGGATTTTTAAAGTATGTATATGTGCTGGTGCCTACAGAAGACAGGTGTTGAATCCCCTGGAGCTGAAGTTGCAGGTTATTGTTATCTACCAACCTGAATGTTAGGAACCAAACTTAGGTCCTCTGCAAGAGCAGCAGGCATTCTTAAACCTCTGAGCCGTCTCTCCAGCATGAGTGAACCTTTCCTTCTTATTTTTCTCTTTTGTTCACATGGAACACTTCACAAATCTGTCTGCTATGTTTATGCTGGGGCCCATACTAATCTTCTCTATATTGCTTTAGTTTAGTGTTATGTGCTGCCAAGTTGAGCACATGAATAATCTTTGACATCACACATCAAGCCCACTTTGCAATACTGAAATCTCAAGTGTAGGAGGGAAAAAAGACTTATTTGAGAAAGAAAACACCAAGAACGTAAGACTGACAACGGGCAGGCTGCTTGTCTTGCACTTCTCAAAGCCCCAACACGATCCCTAGGTTACTGCCAGTGTAACATTTAAAACTATGAGTAAATGGGGTGTGGTGATATGTACCGTGATCCCAGCACTCAGGCTACCAAGCTGCATGCCAGTGACAAGTTCTGTACTCACTCACACATCACAAGGATCCCCTCTGCTTCACTGCATAAAAATAAAGCCCAAGAAAACCGACTCTATTGCCTAAAGCAGCACATCCTTTCTCAACAGAAACAGCTCCTCACTGAAGACACACACAACCACCACTCTCACATTTATAATCAATAATACTAATAAACCATCCATGTGGTGTTTTCTGCATCAAAAGCTGACAATGGTAAATACTGAAGAGAAAATAGGTACTTTGTAATTCTAACTAAGAAAATGGTTTTTTTGTTTTTGTTTTGTTTTTAGAAAATGAGTGATTGAATTCAGAGCAAAGTATTCATTACAATATGGACAGCAAAAATCCCCTTCTGTTACCTGAGCATCCCATAGGCAAGAGTTGACCTAAGAGTTGTAGGTCCAAAATGTGTAATATTTCTGCGATGGAGACTCTCTTCTGTCAGTGCAATAGCAACAATGACTTCATTATCATGGATGTTCAGGAGAACCTACATCAAATTAGAAACAAATGAGAAAGTCAACAGTCTGAATATATATATTCAGGGCCTTATCTGGCCGTGGTACCACCTCCCAAGTGCTCTAATCCCAGCACTTAGAAAACAGAGGCAAGTGCATCTCTAAGTTCAAGGCCAACCGGGTCTACACAGTGAGTTCCAGGACAGCCAGGACTAGATAGAAAGACTGTCTCAAACAAACAACAACAAAATAAATAAAAATTTTAAAGAATAAAATATACAGAGCCTTGAAGCCAAGACTGGCTTGAATTTCTTAGGTAGGCTGGCTGGACTGAAACTTAAAATCCTCTTGCCTCTGCCTCATAAATGCTGGGATCACAAGAAAGAAATACATGTCTGCCTTATTAAGACTTTTTGAATTAAGATAAAAACAACAAAACAACTGGTTCACTCAGGGCTGGGTCTGAGCAAGCCAATGAGAAGAGTACTAGCTCGGCAGGTATGAAGACCTGAGTTTCTATCCCTGGAAACCAAGTGAAAGCCGAGCATGGCTTATACATACACACAGCCACCACAGAGAACTTTATCTTTAGAACATCTTTAATTTTTATTTTATGTGCACAAATGTTTTGCCTGAAAGTATATCTGTGCACCACATGCACACTTGGTGTCCATGGAAGCCAGAAAGAGGTGTGTGATCCCTTGGAACTAGAGTTACAGATGATTTCAGGCTACCTACTGTATGGGTGCTGGGAATTAAACTTGTGCTAGGATTGTGCCACCACTACTTAAGTTCTGACAGAATCTATCCATTGAGTACTTACCATATACCAACAAACTAAACCAAACACTTGAAACCATTCATTTGCCCTCCAGAGTATAGACCATAAAGGTCTACTCTATTATCGGCTCCATTTGAAACAGAGGCTCAAAGAGACAATCTTGTCCAAGTCTAGAGAGTTACTGAGTAAACATTTCAATCAATACCTATCCATCTAGCTCCACAGGTCATGCTAATCCTAACATCCTTCTAGCTTTATGACCACTGTTCAATGGCCTTTGTGCTAGCTTTGTCTGGAAATTTTACAAAGGTATGAGAACCTTTTTTTTCTTTTGTGGGTGACTGTCCATAAGGCAGAAGTTTACATTGTCTTTCTACCATTCTACTTTATTTTTGAAACAGTCTCTTACTGAACCTGAGTCTTGCTGCTTCAGTTGCCTGCTCCAGGGACTGCCTGTCTCTATCTATCAGTGCTAGGGTAACATGCAGACATTTACTCTGGCTTTTATGTGGATTCTAGGAATCTGAACTCAAGTTCTCAGGCTTGCTCAGCAAACACTTTACCCACTGAGCCATCTCCCCAGCCACATTACAGATCTTTTTCATCATCAATAAAAGCTAATACCCACCTCTACATCAAAGTTGGTCATATCAGCCTTCCACTTAAAGTACTCTTGAATAGCACCCCCAAAATCCCTCGCAGCCTCATTGGAGGTAAAGCAATGTTTCTCTCCTGCTCTGTTGCAGGTGACTCTAAACTTCTGTACCTGTGGTTCAGTTTCTTCTCTTAAGCTTTGACCAGTTTCATCTTTGCAAGATGACAAGACATCACCTACTAAGGTTGATATCTCTTCTTTGATGGCTGGATTTTCATAATAGTCCAAGATATGTGAATCCGAAGTGCTGCTGGCATGCTTTTTCTTACCATCTTTCTCATCTGCTTTGTCTCCTTGTCCACAGTCAGCCTTCTCTTTACCTGTACTCTGATTTGCCTTTCTGCGCTTTGCTTTCTTCTTCTTGAAAGTGGTGTTAATTTGCCAGACTTTTAAAGGGTCTGACCATGGGAGTTTTCCAGCCAGTTCTTCAAAGTCTCTTAGAACTTCTTCCTGCAAATGATGGAGAATGAAACCCTTTTGTTTCTCACCATTGTAACTGAACAAGTAAGTGCCTACTTTCCTTGTAGACAACTCTGGTCCTTATGGTGGAGATGGTGCGAGAGTACAGACCAGAGGATAAAATAATACCTGCAACAAAGGAAATGCCAGTTTCAACAGTAAGTGAAGATATATAAACATTATGCCACTAAAGAATAGAGCAGAGGGCAGATCAGATGCACAGCAGTGGGGAAGCAGGTGAATAAAAGGCAGCAGACAGAAAGACGACAACATGTCTAAATGAATTCCTTTCAGATCTTCTGAATTTGGGCAAAAACCCTAAGTTTAAAAATATCATCTGTCCAGATTTTAAACAGTATGATTAATTTTTTTGTTTTGTTTTATTTTTCTGAGACAGAATCTCTTCTTTATAGCCCCAACTGTCCTGGAATTCATCTATAGACTAGGCTGGCCTAGAATTCACAGGGCGATCCATCTGCCTCTGGCTCCCATGATTATCTTTTTAAAAAGTAAATGTGGTGGTGCTCCCCCATGCAGTTCTTCCCTGCTACGTGGACTCTATCTACAGTACTAAGTATGGTCCACAGTCCTAGGCTTATGCACTTGCTTACTACAAGGCCACTCCTCTAAGTCCATGGTGAAAAGACCTTAACTACCTTGACCTTTGCTATAGACCACACACAATAGCAGAGGCATATAAAGGGTGGTTAATATACAGCTGTCAGGCTAGGTTTATTGGCACAGGCTTATAGTCCCGGTTTCTAAGGAACCTGAGGCAAAGTTGCAGTTCAGGCCTTCCCGAGCTACAGAGTGGGTTCAGAGCCAACTCATATAACACATTAACACCATATCTGAAAATAAAAAGTAAGAGGGCCAGGGACAGAGCTCAGTGGTACAGTGCACAGGTCCTAAATTCAACTACTAGTACTCCAAGAGAAAACAACAAAGACACAGTTACTGGATGGTGTGGTTAAATATTTAAATGTGAAGTATGAAGGACTGCTATCTACAGAGCAAGCTCTAGCCAAACAGTTATACAATCTATATAAACATCTACAGTACAGACGTTAAGTGACTGAAAGACTGAAAAGCCAGGTGTGGTGATGCACACCTTTACTTCCCAACAGAGACAGATGGATCTCTGAGCTTGAGGCCAGTCTGCTGTTAAAAACAAGTTCCAGGTCAGGTGTGGATGCAGTGAGACTGTTTCAAAACAAAACAAACCTGTAGGAAATTAAATACTCAGTTTCCCAGTCACTTCAGCCACATTTTACTCTCTAATCTAGCACTTAGCATGCTAGATAAATTCACTCTTTAAGATGGGGAACTGAGGGTAGCCACCAGCACATCCCAGATGCCAGAAAAGCAAGAAGCTCCCAGAATCCAACAGGGATGAGATTAGCTGAAATGCCCAGCAAAGGGGAGGAAGAACCTGTAGGGATCTTATCCTGAGGTTAGACAAGGCCCCCTGTTGGCAGAAGGGGTCACCAACTCATCTCCAAATTCTTAATCCAGAAGGGCTCCTGTCTAATGGGACAAAGTGTGGAGCAGAGCCTGAAGGAAAGGCCATCCAGAGACTGCCCCACCTGGGGATCCATCCCATATACAGACATCAAATGCAGGCATTATTGTGGATGCCAACAAGTGCTTGCTGACAGGAGCCTGCTATAGCTGTCTCCTGAGAGGCTCTGCCAGAGCCTGACAAGTACAGAGGTGGATGCTCGCAGCCAACCATTGCTCTGAGCATGGGGTCCCCAATGGAGGAGTAAGAGAAAAGACTGAAGGAGCTGAAAGGGTTTGTAACCCCATAGGAAGAACAACAATATCAACCAATCAGAGCTCCCAGAGCTCCCAGGGACTAAACTACCAACTAAAAAGTACACATGGAAGGTTCCTTGGCTCCAGCTGCTTATGTAGCAGAGGATGGCCTTGTCTGGCTTCAATAAGAGGAGAGGTCCTTGGTTCTGTGAAGGCTTGATTCCCTGGTGTAGGAGAATGCCAGGGCGGTGAGGTGGGAGTGGGGGTAGGTGGGAGTGGGAACACCTTCATAGAAGCAGGGGGAGGGAGAATGAGATAGGGGGGGTTCCAGAGGGAAACTAGGAAAGGTTACAACATTTGAAATATAAATACATAAAATATACAATAAAAAATCACTTTTTAAAAATATCTTTTGTCTATAGTTCATTGGCAAAAATTAAGTGTGCTTTCCTTGATGACTAGCTCTAAAGTCTGGTGCCCCAAGGCCAGGGAGGAAGTAAAGATTATAACAATTCACTTGGTGGAGCAAAAATTATACTTCAATAAAACAATAAAAAAAGGACAAAGTGAGGAGGAAAGGCCTGTTTATCCCCAGCCAGTCCAGGGAGCTCTTCCTCGTGGCCTCACCCTCAGAAGCCTAGAGAAACTGCCTCATCCCAAAATTCCAAAGTTCAAAACTTTATCAACACAGAACTTACAAAAAAAATGCAGGGGAAGGAAGCACCTGCAGGAAAGAACACTCCCCAGAAAACTGGCCATAGAACACTGTTAAAAAATATGATTTAAGGCAAAACAAACAAACAAAAGACAATGACATCAAAAATATGAGAAAATGTCTGGTAAATAAGACCTCACAGCAGACTTAGAAGCAGAAATGAAATGAGCTGAGTCACCAGGAGATGGAGTTTACAGAGTTTAAAGAAAACGTAAACTAAACAAATAAATAAATCAGGGAGTTAGGCAGGTGTTGAGTTGGTACCACTACTGTGGCTCTAGTACGAGGACCTGAGTTCAATTCCTCAGCACGCATTTGAAACAGCAGGAGTGGTGGCTTGCACTTCACTGTGCTGGGTTGGGGGAGATAGGAAAAAGATCCCTCAAGTTTTCTCACCAACCAGGTGGATTTCAATGAATTTGAGGCCAGTTTATTCTACACAATGAATTTTATGACAGCACATCTGAATAGGGTCTGCATAGTGAGATCCTTCTCAAACAAAAAACCCTTAAAGCTCCAAAAGAGAAAACACAGTGCATGAAAAATCGTTATATAAAGAGAAGTTTAAAAGAAAAAGAATGCACAATAGAAATCTGAAAACCCCTCTAAAACACAGCAAAAACCAAACAATAAAACACAAGACCAACCAAACTTTACCCTTTATTTTATATGCTAATTTAATAAGAATCAAAATTAAATTTTATTTGTATTCTACATGTGCATACTTTAAAAAAATAAGTAGTAATGAGATTTTACTGGGGGAGTGTGTGCAATTTACACTCATAATCTGAAGGGCTTAATTTTTCATAGTCAAGACACAGAAACTTCCTTTGTATAGAATTGAAATTTATCTTAGACCCTACTCTTTCTGTACTGGCTAGTTTTGTGTCTACTTGACACAGGCTGGAGTTATCACAGAGAAAGGAGCTTCAGTTGGGGAAATGCCTCCATGAGATCCAGCTGTGGGGCATTTTCTCAATTAGTGATCAAGGGGGGAGGTCCCCTTGTGGGTGGTGTCATCTCTGGGCTGGTAGTCTTGGTTATATAAGAGAGCAGGCTGAGCAAGCCAGGGGAGGCAAGCCAGTAAAGAACATCCCTCCATGGCCTCTGCATCAGCTCCTGCTTCCTGACCTGATTGAGTTCCAGTCCTGACTTCCTTGGTGATGAACAGCAGTATGGAAGTGTAAGCCGAATAAACCCTTTCCTCCCCAACTTGCTTCTTGGTCATAATGTATGTGCAGGAATAGAAACCCTGTCTAAGACACTTTCCTTTGAAATTTATATCAAAAATGTTTTGTGGGTGTGTGGTACATGTGCATGTTGCTGTGCACACATTTGTGTAAATGCATGTGCAAGTGCGGTAGCCAGAGGTCAGGGTTAGTGTCTTACCCTGATTGCTTTGCATCTCACTTTTTTTTTTTTTGGAGAGAGAGTTTCTCTACGTAGTGCTGTTTGTTCTACACTCTCTGTATAGCCCAGGCTGACCTCTAACTCAGAGATCTTCCTGCTTCTGCCTCCCATGCTGGGATCAAAGGTATGAGTTACCACTTCAGGGCTGGACTCACTTTTTGAGCCAGGAATTCTGTCTGGTTGATGGTAGTGGCACCTACCTTTAATCCCAGCACTCAAAGGCAGGCCTAGATTTGATTTTTTGAACAGCCCAGTCCACAGGACAGCCAAGGCTACACAGAGAATTCATGTCTTTAACAAACAACAACAACAAAACAAAGAGACAAAACCTCTCACTCAACCTGGGACTCATTCAGCTAGGTTGCCTCCTCTATTCCCTTCTCGATGAAGCCACACCTTACACTACCTCCCTTAGCTTTCATGCAGATGCTAAGGACTGAACTCAGATCCTGCTGCCTGTGCAGCAGCTACCTTCCCAACAGTGATCGCCTTCATCTGCCTTCAAGAACCTGTTTTACAGCGATTTCTAAGGCAACTTTGAAAGGTTAACTGATGTAGACTTGTAGTACATCAAATTCACCTCTTATTAGAGATCAGAACTGCCTCAACTATACAAATTTTAAGATAAGCTAGGGTAGGAGAGCTACACACACCTTTAATCGAAGCACTCAGGAGGCAGACAGGCAGAGCTCTGGGAGTTCAATGACAGCCTAGTTTAACAGGCAGAGCTCTGTGAGTTCAATGACAGCCTAGTTTACACAGCAAGTTCCAGGATAGCCAGGGAGCTACCCGGAGAAATCCAGTATCAAAAATCAAGAAAAACAACAACAAAAAGATTAAGGTAAAAAAATCCAAATATTTAACAATGTCTGGTAATTTAAGTGCAAGAGAATTTAAGATAGGATGCCCAATAACATTTACTCATGCATAAAACTGACCTTCAAAATTCCCAAATACTTAGCAGTATAACTTTTCAAAAGACTGCCTCTAAAACTGTTTTAGGTATCATTCAGTTGGTAGTAACTATCAGAAATCTCGAGAGTTAAGCCTGGGGATGTAGTTCAGTGGGAGTGCTCACTTAGGATGTAAAGGTCAAGGGTTCAAGCCACCAGGACACCGCTAACAGAAAAAAAAAAAAAAAGTCTGAAGGATTATAATACTGTTTCTAATGCTGAAGTTATTTTTATAGGTAATACAATTTTTAGCTATTTTCAATGGATATTCTTTTAGAGCTGTTTTAATTTTTAGTAAGCTATGGGTTCTGTTAGCCTTTTAGTTACTGTTAATTTTTTTACTAGGATCTAATGAAGAAAGTGCTTTATTAAGCCCCTGATCCCAGATCAGTTTTACTGATTTGGGGATACTTTGGCTTTCCAAAATAATCTGGAAAATTAATAAAGAAAAGAGAATTAGACCACATACCACAGTTCTTTTAAGAAAGATTAGCTTTAAAGTAGACATTAATATGACATTGACAGGAGAAGTTTTAAGCACTTGATTCTGGAAACTTGGCCAGAAAGAGATATAGGGGAAAAAACCTAAAGTGTTACTGAGGTCTGTTTGCAACCTTCAGATTAAACAGCAGCTGAATATTTAGGACTCAGAGATAAATACAGGCTGAAGACAAAGCTGTTGTCCTAACAACTGAAGGGGTATTAAATGTTGCTTTAGCTTCATTTCAAAACATGAAGCTAAAACAGGCCAAAAGCAAACGGGGAGGGAGCTGTTTGTGTTCTCTGGCTTTTGTTCACATGCTGGAAGCAATTCTAGTTTCAAACCGTGTGGACTATCTGTCGAGCTAATCTAAGCCTTTTTCCCGATAACTTAGGGTTTTTCTTTAACAGTGACCTTTAGGGCTGGAGAGATGGCTCAGCAGGTAAGAGCATTGACTGCTCTTCCAAAGGTCCGGAGTTCAAATCCCAGCAACTACATGGTGGCTCACAACCACCCATAATGAGATCTGGTGCCCTCTTCTGGTTTGTCTGAAGTCAGCTACAGTGTACTTATGTATAATAATAAATAAATCTTAAAAAGAAAAAAAAACAGTGACCTTTAAAAGCAGCTTCTGGGATGGGCTCTAAAGAGATTTCTGGATTTTCGTGAGAAGGCTTACTGTAATCACATGCTTGGCTCGTGTTATAGTCTCAACATTGTAAAGAAATAAACCAATAGCAAGGCTAAGTGACAGTGTGACAAGGAGGTAGTACACGAAGAGAACAAGCTCTGGGAAAGACCATGCTTGGAATAGCTCACCTTCGTAGCTTTGAACTGGTAATCTTTAAACTCCTCAACAACCACAAACAAGTTATCAACTGATCTCAGACAATGAACCTAGGGAAGAGAAACACATGTTAGAAACAAACTTCTGAACATACTTGTAAATAACACAAGCTATCTACAGTTAAATATTTAAAAGAAAAGAAGTACAAAATTAGCCAGGCCTGGTGGCGCAGGCCTTTAATCCCAGCACTCAGGAGGCAGAGGCAGGCAGATTTCTGAGTTCGAGGCCAGCCTGGTCTACAGAGTGAGTTCCAGGATAGCCAGAGCTACACAGAGAAACCCTGCCTCGAACAACCAAAAAAAAAAAAAAAAAAAAAAAAAAGTACAAAATTGGTTCATTTTTATATTTTTGAGATAGGGTGTTGTTATGTTGCTCTGGGTTGCCTCAAACTCACAATCCCCCTGTCTCAGTGTCCCCAGTACTGACATTAGAGGAATAAGCTACCATGTCTAACTAAATAAAATAGGTTTAAAGCAGCACCTCCTGTCTGTATTTTATAGTTAACATTTGTCCCATCCTGAATGGTCCATTTCTTTGGTTACCCATCAGTTCCTGCTTTTCCCAGGAGAAGGGCCACTGTGATAATGTCACACAGGCAACAACACTGGTTTAGAGGGGAGAAAATATAAAGACAAAATTTTCCCATCCTGAGTGTTCCATCTCTTTGGTTACCCATCGATTTCCGCTATTCCCCAGAAAAAGGGTCACTAAGATCAAAGTATACAGTCCGAAATGTCATGCAGTAGCACTGGTCTGGGAAAGGGAAGGAGGGAAACACAAGTGAGGCTTTATCGTTCTCTCATGTCTTTTGGCTGCATATGTCAGGGGCAAAGAGCACGGATCTACCAGAAAATGCCTATACTCCCAGCTCTTGGGAGGGGCAGCACGCTCAACTATATAGTAAAATTTAGGCTAACTTGGCTACATCAGACTCCGTCTCAACCTCCTATCTCTCCCCTCCAAAAAAGAAATCACATACAGTTTAAGCTCTAGTTCTGTGATAGCTGAATTACTGCAAACTACTTTTCTTCTTAAACCTAATGACTGATGACAATAGTGTCCAATCTTCACAAAACTGCTGAAGGCATCAAGAAAACACTTGCTTACTAACAAATACCACCAGTATTTTGTGAGTGTCTATGACATGTTATATGCTTCCAGCTTGGTATACCCTAGCAAGACAACAGATAACAACCCATACCCTATGCTACTTGTGTAGTAAAGAGAAATTTGGTAGCTTTTGTTTCCATGCCATGGCAGTTTGCTAACCTCTGCTTCTCACCTGTAATCATCTACTTTTGATCAAGAATGTCTTTGAAGGGGCTGGAGAGATGGCTCAGTGGTTAGGGGCACTGACTGCTCTTCCAAAAGACCCAGGTTCAGTTTAGACTCTAGTTCCAGGGGAACTGATTCCCTCACACAGACATATATGCAGACAAATGACAATGCATAGAAAATAATAATAAAAAAAAAAACTTTTCTTTTTTTTTTTTGGTTTTTCGAGACAGGGTTTCTCTGTGTAGCCTTGGCTGTCCTGGAACTCACTCTGTAGACCAGGCTGGCCTCGAACTCAGAAATACACCTGCCTCTGCCTCCCAAGTGCTGGGATTAAAGGCCACCAACGCCCAGCATAAAAATCTTTAATAAAAAACAAAACAAAACAAAAAAACAATGTCTTTGACAAGGATGAAAAGGATGAAAAGCAAAGCTCACCTTTTGTGTGTACCCAAACTTTTGCTAAAGTAAATTTATCTGTCATAGACATTGGTAGGTATTTCATTTCGGTGAATAAATCAGGAAATGCTACAATCACTTCTAAACCACATTAAACCAACACTAAAATGTACTAAACTGAATATACATTACAAAGACATTATAAACAGCAACATAGTAAACTAGTCAATTTCATAAATCAGTATACAACAGAAAATGCAGATACTTTAAGCGGAACAAAGTATAGGATTCCCAAGGGGGGTTCTATAAACCAGAAAAATAATCATAAAATAACCAAGACTAATTTAAATACTCTTTTGTTCAAACCTGAGCCAGACTTTCCACTGCAATATCAAAATATATCTTTCCGCGGTCTTTGCTGATTCTGCAGGCTGACTTCAGTTTCTCTCTCACTTCCCCTGCAGCCATCTGTTCGAAGCCAGTAGGGACAGTGGCTCCAATAGTGACTCGGAGATGCTCAGAGTCACTGCTGACGCTGCTGTCCACCAGCAGCACAGGTTCCTTCTCATCAAGGTTCATACCCAGGTGCTGTCTGGTAGCTTCTTGAGTGTCAGCCATGATGAAGATGTTTCTAAAAGGCCCAACAGTCTCTAAAGGCAATACAGGGGAGAAAGGGGGAAACAATGCCATCTCTTTTCATATTTCAATGTACGAAACGAGTTAAAACTGTCGTATAAATAAGGGCACGGGTTACAGTTAGTGAAACAAGTGATTAAACAAGCACTATGCAGGCTCATCAGGAGAAAAGACGAGTTAAGAGTATTTCCACTGCATGCAGTGCTTGGCTTAGGGTCATCTGTGTTGGTAAGCACCGTCTTACATTTGCTAACGTGAATAGGGAAGCTCCTCTATTGCCCTTTCAGCTTAGCAGTTCAGAATGGGAGGCTGTAGTGGTTCGGAGGTATAAATTCTTGGCTTCCCACACTCACGGGTCCAAATGACAAGTCAATCCTGCCTAGTTTCAAACTGAAAACTAAATATATCTCTCTTTCTCAAAAGTTGGAAGGTTTTAACGAGAACACAATTCTGGACTAATGATCAAAACTTTTCATGTGTGGGTGAGGTATCTATTTTCCGCCGTGTAGTCAAGTGGGCAGTTCATTTATTAAAGATTAACTCAACTTCCACTATCTAAACAATTACAAATATCTGAAAGCCTACTACACGGTGACGCCGAGATCCAATGACGCGCATGCAGGGGACACCTTGGAAATATCTGAAGCTAGTAAAACCGACGTCCTGGAGGAGTGTTTGAGTAGGTTGAAGGGGCTGGCGCGGTGTTACCGTGATGGAGGGCCCACACCTCCCACCATCTTTTCAAAATCGTCGTGGCTTAAGCCAACATCTTCCCTGTCCCCAATGCTGTGCCAACCAAGGACAGGCCACAGAGGTGAACGCGGTCCCACCGTGTCACCGTTCGCCACTGTGAACACAACTCCTATGGACAGGGTGGAGAGCGGAAGGGCTGTTCGGACTGGAGGGCAGTGGCTCTCTCACTCCCACCCTCTGCGAAGCCCGGCGAGAGTCCAGACGCTCAGCCTCCAGCACCGCCGCTCTCCTCCCCTGCGTCCCACCCACCCGGCCACTCCCGGCCGCGGCCAGTTACCAGCGGCGAGCACAGACCCTTCCGGTCGCCGCACCGGCCGGCTCGGCCCGATCCGAGCACGCCGCCGGAAGCCGAGGTGTCAGCCCGGAAACGGAAGTCAGATCTTGGAGATCACGATGCTCCCGCGCTCCGGGGCGGGTGGGCGAGCTTGCGCCGAGAGCTGTGCGCAGTCGGATGCACTCCGACCCGGAACAGGAAGAACTACCAGCCGGCCGGTCACCTGCCCGGAGGGACCCTCTGTCGAGGGCGTCCTCCTAGCGGGCGCTGGCATCGGTTGCTCGGTTGTTCTACTCCCTCTGCCCTAAGTGTCGAGCATTGGGATGAGACAGGGACTTGATTCCAGTTTTAAAGCCAGAGAAACCGAGGCTAACGAGATTCTTTCCCCCCCATTCCCGTCTTGCACAACACTCTTTGCTTGGAATTTCTTTTTGAGATGGGAGTCTCACTATGTAGCCCTGACTGGTCTGCTCGTTTAGTCGATCGTTCTGTCCTGGAAATCACAGGTATCCGCTGTTTCTGCCTCCGGGGTGCTAGGACTACAGGCGTGTGCTTCTGTACCCGGCTTGGTTCTGCAGGGGCCGGCAAGCTGGGCTGTAACTAGAGTATAGCGCCTAGCCTAGTCTGCGGTCTTCACACTGCTTCTTCTAGGCTGGCTGCTCTATTACACTATTATTTCATGTTTTTCTATATATTTCAAAGGTTACATTTCCTATGTTTTAGTCACATTTATTTCCTGTGTGTGTGTGGAGGGAGCTTGTGTGCCACACCTGAGGTCAGAGGACAACTTGGCAGAAGTTGCTTCTCTTCCACCAGGTGTGTTCCGGTGATCCCGCTCAAGTAATCAGGATGGGTAGCGAGTGCCTTTACCCTCACCAGCCCCAAATATAACATTTTAAAGGAGGAAACATAACTCAACAGAAAGAGACAGCCGAATTTAAGGGGGGGGGAAAGCAATGGTGGAGAGATGGCTCAGTGACTAAGGCCTGCTCTTCCAGAGAATACGAGTTTGGTACCCAGCACCCACCCACCTCAGGCCGCTCACAATTCCTGTAACTTCAGGGGCTCTGACAGCCGAGTATGGCTCCAAGGGCATTGTGACACTGCATGCAATCTTTCTCTCTCTGCCTCTCCCCTCATCTTCACCCCCCCCCCAAAAAAAAATTGTTTAAAGTTTCAGTGGTGGCAGCAGAGGCATGGAACCACGCTGTCTTTTTTTTTTTTTTTTTTTTTTTTTTTTTTTGGTTTTTCGAGACAGGGTTTCAGAGCTGTCCTGGAACTCACTTTGTAGACCAGGCTGGCCTCGAACTCAGAAAAACCGCCTGCCTCTGCCTCCGAGTGCTGGGATTAAAGGCGTGCGCCACCACGCCCGGCTCGGAACCACGCTGTCTTTATCAGCAAGGACAATGAGAAAGGTAAAAACCAGATCCTTGCCTTGGATGCATCGAAGATGTTTGGGACCAGCCAATACAATAAAAAGCTGTGTTGTAGTTTAGTTTTTTTTTTAAAAAAAGAGAGAGGTCTGACAAACAGCCCAGCAGGGGAAAAGGTGTCTGCCATCAAGCCTGGCCATCTGCGTTCCATCCCCAGGACCCACACTGTGGTAGGGGAGAACAGACTCCCACGGATTGCCCCCTGACTTCCACAAGTGTGCCATGAGAGCCTCACCCCCATAAATGTTTGGGGCGGGGAGGAGGAAGCCAGATGGTGGGGCTTACCATCTTTAACCCCAGCACTTGGGAGGCAAGAATCTCTTTGAGTTTGAAGCCAGCCTGGTCTACAGAATGAGTTCCAGGACAGCCAAGGCTACACAGAGAAACCCTGTCTCAAAAAAAAAAAAAAAAAAAAAAAAAAGCGCACCTGAAAGCATGGTGTAGACCGTTCAAAAAACAGCAAACTTTATTAAAGATAGTTTTAGCATAGACTTTAAGCCTAGAAATTAAGAATAACAACTCTTAGTGGCTCTGAAATCACATCTCAAATGGAAAAGAAAGCTTTTTTCCTTCCTTATTTTTCATAAATGAGGTTATAGGATGTTTCAGAAGTACCTCAGATGGGATTACACTCTAATGAGACGGGAAGCCACTAGGGTTGTACAAGGGTCAGGACATACCCTTTACTAAATGGAGTTTCTGATGAGAGTTGTAGAAAATTATAGGTCTGAGATGGAAAAGGAGAAGGCCTCAAGCAGTTGCTAAGTGTTCTGGAATCTGTGATTCTCAGCTGTTGAGAGAGAGGTTCCCTTTGCTTCTCAGTTCCTTGTGATTTCTCCTTTATCCTGCTTTACAAAGGACCTGCATCAGAGCTTTTGGAAAAGGTACATGAAAGACCAATAAAGTACATGAGTCCATGGTCACTATCACCAATCATTAGGGAAATGTACACTAACTTTATGATAACTATTCAAATGGCAAGTTTGAAAAGCAAAAATCACCTCTTATAGGAAGGATGTGGAACAATGAAATCTTGCTGCCATCGATGCAAAATGTTACAGCCACATGAGAATTCAGTTTAGCTTTTCTGAAAAAGGTGTAACATATATTCACCATATTACCCATTCTACCAGCAAGCGTATACTCAGAAGTGGAAACATACTCAAACAAGTTGTTCACAAACACTGCATATAGCCTCCAACTAGAAACAACCTGAATATCCATGTGGTGTTTGCACAAGTTAATATTTAGTCATTAAAAAGTTCTGCTGAAACTTTTTTAAAAAAGCTATATCTATTTATTGTATGTATATGAGTACACTGTAGCTGTCTTCAGACACACTAGAAGAGAGCATCAGACCCCATTACAGATGGTTGTGAGCCACCATGTGGTTGCTGGGAATTGAACTCAGGACCCCTGGAAGAGCAGTCAGTGTTCTTAACCGCTGAGCCATCTCTCCAGCCCCCCTGTTAAAACTTTTTTATTTTGTGGTGCCCGTTTGCAAACCCAGTGCTAGGTAAGAACTCTACCATAAGCTACTTCATTAAAAGTACTGAAGTACAGGTACATGCTACCCCATGGTCAAACTTGGACGCCATGTTAACTGAAAGAAGCCAGATGCAAAAGTCCACATATAGGCTGGGGATGTAGCTCAGTGATGGTGCCCTTTTAATCCTACCACGTGAGAGGCCCTAGGTCCAATCCCCAATGACAGAGAGAGGGGGAGGGAGAAGGAGAGAGAGAACACACACAGAGAAAAACAGGTTACAATTCCACTTATATTCAGTGCCTAGGAAAGGTCAATATAGAGAGTCAGAAAACAGGATTGCTTAGGGTTAGAAGGAATTGGGGTGATGGATAATGTTTCAGAAGATGTGAAAGTTCTGTAGTTAGGAAGTGATAAGTTGTACACCACTGTAAATGTACTGAGAACCACTGAATTATACACTTTAATAAGACTGCAAGTTTTATGTGAATTTTATCTTGGTGGAGGAAGCTTTGGATCTTATGGGAGATTCACTTACAGCTTCTTCATCTGCAAAATAATACTTCCCTCCTAGAATTGTTGGGAGACAGTAGCTGGTGAAATGGCTCAGCATATGGGGGTCGTAGCCACCAAGTCTGATGATCTGAGTTCCAGCCTCTGGACTTACATGGCATGGGGAGAGAACCAACTTCCACAGGTTGTCCTCTGATCTCCAGTGCTGATGGAGCTATGACATGTGTGGGCATGCGTACACACACAATGAAAAAAAACCAATGTAAATAAAATTATGCAATTCTTGTCAAATATTATTCTATATAAAAGGCTTTTATGTTTATCTTTCTAAAAATGTATTCATTTGCTTATTTATTTTTATCTCGGGATTATAAAAGGCTTTCAATAGGTTGTGAATCTAGAGCTCCACACTCCCTAGTTTTGGAGATAAGTGGCCAGGTCATAGAGACAACTCAGCACTAACAGACCTTCTTAACATACTGAAGGATGAAAATACTGAAGAGATAGTCTCTGGATATCATTTAGTGCCATCTCATGTGAATCTAATGTGTATCTTTATACTGTCTAATAAGGTTCAGTTGTAATAAGGCCCAGTTATATGTTAGGCCTGTCAATTTAGCAACAATATATTGACCATTTATTGTATGTCAGACTTTTTTTAGGCTCTGGGTATATAGCAATAAAGGGCAAGGGAGAGGGCTGGTGAGATGGCTAAGTGGGTAAGAGCACCCGACTGCTCTTCCGAAGGTCCGGAGTTCAAATCCCAGCAACCACATGGTGGCTCATAACCATCCGTAACAAGATCTGATGCCCTCTTCTGGAGTGTCTGAAGACAGCTACAGTACATATAATAAATAAATCTTAAAAAAAAAAAAAAGAAAGAAAGAAAGAAAGACCAAGGTTTAAAAAAAAGGGGGGGGGGCAAGGGAGAGATCCTTAGGTGTCTTGATATATTCTAATGAAAAAAGACAGCATAATAAACAATATTCAGTAATAATGTTCTTTGAGGATCAGTATTATGAAGAAAAACTATCAGGGTTGGAATGTTGGAGATATTGGGCATAATTCAATGTTATACCTGCAGGACAGGAAAGGTCTCTTTGGTAGGTCACAGACCAGAGTCTGGAGGAAGAGGGCAGGTTGTTTAGCAATCTGGAAGAAGAGTATTCCAGAGCAGTGTACAAACTGTCTAGAATTAACTAAGAGGCCCGTTAGGCTGTAAGGCTGAGGAGAACGAAGGAATCAAGTGTAAGATGAGATGAGCAATAGCCTACAAATTCTCACCATGGCTTACAGTTAAAAGCACACCGTCCTGGGGCTAGAAAGCTGACTTGGTGGTAAGGACTACTTGCTGCTATTATGGATCCAGGGATCAGTTTACAGTACCAACATTGGATGGCTCACAGTCACTCACGGTTCCAAGGGGCCTGATACAGTCTCCTGGTCTCCATACACAGCTACATACATTAGATACACACATGCACATACACATATATAAAATTCTTAACATTCACCACTTTGGGACTGGGAGTGTAGCTTAGTTGGCAAAGTGTTTGCTATGTATGCAAACTGGAGTTCATCTCCAGTATGTGGTGATGGTACAGGCTTGTAATCCTAGCACTTGGGAGATAGAGGTTCAAGGACATCCTCAGCTACATGACAAGTTTGAGGCCAACCTGAACTACCTGATACCTTGTTGCAACCCCCAAAAGCAAACAGCAAAAACTACCACTCTGGAGCCTGTATGAAAGCAGTAACTAGACCATTTCTGAGGTCCAAGCAAGGGGTGATGATACTCGAACTATAATGTTAGGGTTGGGTATCGTGAGAGGTGTCAAGTTCTGATATGTTCAGAAGGAGTAGCAGTCATTACTGATAGACTGGATGTGGTTTTCAAAAGAAGATAAAAAAGGAAGTGTGTGGCCAGGCCTAACAAATTTGCTGCTGTAGACCAACCACATTCTGCCGATAGGTCCAAATGCTAAGAAACTTGTACCAAAATGCCACCAATGAAGCCAACAGCATATTTTATCTCTAGTTTATTAGAAATATGAATATAATTTGAGTTTGTAGCATAGAGAACCTGAATATATGCTGTGAAAATATTGACATAAAATGGATCCTTAGTAGAAAATGCCTATTTTTAATAAGTGACATATATGTACGAAAACTGTAGCCTCTAATTTGTAACTCACAGTAGTGGTTCTATTGAGTTAAAGTCATCTCCAAGTAAACAAGTCTGTGCCTGTTATGTCATACCTGTGGAGGTCAGGAGACAACTGGCAGGGATTCATTCTCTCCTTCCACAATGTGAGTCCCAGCAAAGGAACTCGGGTAACCAAAGCTGGCAGCCAGCCTTTACTCCCTGGAACATTCCTCTCTCCTGCTTAAATGCTAGATAACTCATGTTAGACTCAGAGCATCAACTTTAAAGCTCAAACGAAGCTGTTCCCAGAAACTTGGAGATCTGTTTTACAGATCTTTACTGTATCTTTTTGCCTTTTTTTTCCCTTGAGTCCAGATTCTCATATATGCTCTGCTCTGCCATTGAGCTAATTCTCTGCTCTAGGACATTTGGTCAGACTGTGAACCCTAAGATTGTGTTATTTGAAACTTTCTAGTTGTGGTGTGGCTTAGCCCTTAGTTTTAATCCCTTTGGCTGGAATACAGACACATCCTTAGTACACACCTTTAATCCCAAAGGATGAAAGTAAAGTTACTTTTTAGACGGAGCAGTCATATTTGAAAGTGATGTTTGTTGAATGGCAGACAAAGTGATGAATCAGGGAAAGATTTGACAGACTAGGATCTGCCCAACTCTCGCAAGAAGAGAGAGGAAAAAGAGGCTACTTAAGAGAGCAGCACAGAGAATGGAGGAGGAGGCAGTCTTACAGGAAATTTTTTCAGGGACAGGTTGAAGAAAAAAACAAATAGACACAGGTTAAGACTGAATGAGCCAGGGAACAAGAAGGAGCTAGAAGAGTAGATTGCCAGAGTTAGTATGAGGCCAAGCAAAGCAATTCAAGAGAAGCTGAGAGAAGTTAGATCGAATCAATCGTCTTGGAGAGGAGTTTGGGCTGATTTGAACCTGCCAGTCAGAGATCGGAAAGAACAAGAAAGGGTAAGTTTATCCAGCAGCAAGTCTTAGAGGCTGAACACATTCTAGGTCTAAATAAGATTGTGCGGAGGCTAGAAGCTTCCAGGATTAGGCCTAGGGTAACACATGGAGGCAGTAAGTCTTGGAGACAACAATTTCTCCAGGCAAATAAAAGTTACTTTATACCAGCCTATTCTTCAAATAATGTGTTATTATTATCAGAGAGGAAGAGGGGGAAGTCAGGTTCCTCCTTCCCCTTTTGTGTAGGTTCAGGGATTGAACTCATGTCACTAGACTTGCTTGGCAAGCAGTCTGCTCCAGGAACCATCTTACTAGCCCTCCATCCACTCTATCTTTCTCTGATGGTGGTGGTGGTGGTGGTGGTGGTGTATGTGTGTTATGGCTTGCTTGGAGGCCTGAGGATCATTTTGTAGAGTTGGTTCATTTCACCTTTACATAGATTCTAGGGATTGAAGCCCGGTTGTGAGGCTTGAGTAGCAAGGACCTTAGCTTCCACGCTATCTCTTTCTTACCCCAGCCCATTCTCAAGGTAAAACAAGATGGTGGTTAGGAAATCACACGCTTACTCTATTGCCTAGTGCCTCCATTTCTTGTGTAGACCCAAGAATTACTAGGTCTCTGTGTTTCCAGGGTTGTTGTTTGGCTGGGTGGTTTAGCTTAGTTTTGTTTTCTTATTACCTTCATGGCTCAAAATAACGTTTCCTTGTTTATGAATGCTATTCCTTGCTGGCTTGGTTTTCCATATCGTCTATGGACTGTGCCATGGAACCTAAGTTGACTTTAACTTTTCCTTTTTGCTAGTTTGCTTCTCCCTTCTGTCCTTCCAGCTACAGCCCCCAAGGATTTGTATCTTTTTTTTTCCTTCTTTTTAAAAAAAGATTTATATAAATAAATATAAATTTATATAAATATAAATTATTATATATCTATGTACACTGAAGCTGTCTTCAGACACTCCAGGGCATCAGATCTCATTATAGATGGTTCATAAGCAAGTATTTACCAAGGCCTAGGGAATAGGGGGGATGTGGTACTTCATTATTCATGTGATCTGCCAGAGCAGAACCCCCCAAAACAGGTTCTTCCGCTAGGCCCAAAGGAACAACATAATCGAGGGGACCCCTGACAGTGGGGTTTAACTATTGTTGCACCTGGCTTCCTCCTCAAGCGGCCTGGTCCCACCTCCTGGTCTTTTGTCCTTTGTCTTGTGTCATTATAACTGCGGATGTATCCTGCCCCGCTTTTCTTGTTTGATCTGTATTAAAGATGTGATGCTCATTTTGATCAATACATTCAGTTTTACACCCTCTCTCGTGTGGACTGTCTGTCACTCATCCGCCGAATCCTCACTCACCTGCAACCAAGAGACCCCCTTCCCCACAGATCGGGGACCCAAAGTGAGGTCCAGTCTGTGGCATACAGAGAAACCCTTTCTTGAAAAAAACAAAAAACAACAAAAAAAAGATATATATGTTAAAAACTTGTCTGTATTTTTACAGTCTCATTAAGTAGCACTGGTTGGCCTAGAACTCATGATCTTCCTGCTTTGGCCTCCCAGGTAATGGAGTTGCAAAAGTGCACTACCACACCTAGCTGTATGTCTCATCCCGTCAACTGTCTACAGCAGTTCTCCGTCCTTGGTGCTGCAAGGCACGGGCTTTATTAGCGTTCTTGGCCTTCGCTCCACATCTCCTCCCTTCTCTGTCCCTCCTAGTGCATTTTGTTAAGAGTTCCCACCTGACAGGTTGGATTCCTGTGGGGACTTAACTGAGGGAAGGATGTGCCTGCACCTGCTTCTGTCTCAGGAAGCAGCTGAAATTCCATCTCCTCCAAAGCAACCTCTGGGAACCTCTCTGGGAAAGGAGAGATGGGGCCACAATCCTATTAATGAAACAACAGCCTAACAGTCCATGAACTTTAACCTAAAGACCTTTGTCCTGCTGGGCGTAGACAACGAGAGGGAAAACAATCAGCTCTGGCCGTGTGCTCAACAAGGGCTGGTTTATTTGCTTTTCCCACGCCCTTTTAAGCCAAAGGCAGTAAAACTTCTGCAGTAATCTGACCCCTGTGAGAACTCCTAAAGGAATTAGTGACATCACAGTGGATTTTCAGAGTAAAGTATGTGACTTTTCTTAGTTTTTCAGCAGTTGCGTAGCAGTAAGCAAGTTGATTTAAAAGCAGCTGATTCATTTTAAAGAAACTGTATTTTTGCTGCAGTTGATGTATAGACGGGAATAAAGAAAGCGATGAGCCAGGCAGTGAAGCAGCCCTGCCACCTAGTGGTTCCTCACGCTGGAACGTTTTTGGCTGTTTTGAAGCAGGACAAAAGCAGCCAATGACCTAACCTGGAAACTTCCATTTCCTCTTCCAATTGTCCAGTCCGAGCTGAGAGAGACTGGTAAAGGAAGTGGTGTAGGTAAACATGAATGGCCACCAGGGCTCTAGCGCAAATAGTAGATAGCTGCAAAAGGGATATGAGGTGTAACAAAAGAGCAGGCACAGGGTCAACCTTGTGACAGAGTTCCTTGGGAGTAGTCACTGCAGCAGAATTGGGGTCAGAGGCAAAGCTGACTGAGGGTCCATAGAGATGATGGGACAAGGATGAAGTCACAAGGACTTAGTGTCAGCAGGCCACAGGAGCTCTTGACACAGTGGTCTTGAGGCTGCAGTACACTGCTTGATTCAAGGCAAATAATTAGGACACAAGTTAACAACAGTAGTCCTTAGGTGTGGTAGTAGATTCATTTCACATGCCTCAATAGATTCCCAAATTCGAAGATATTGAAGTTTCTATATAAAGTGGCATAGTACTGACTTGTGAATATCTGCTTTAAGGCATCCCTAGATGGTCTTATAACTAATAGAATGTAAATTCTATGTAAGTAGTCTGTACATGTGCAGTACAGGTGTAATTGAAAAACATCCTTTCTTTCTGGCTGAGTCAATGAATGTAGAACCCATGAAAAAAAGAGCTGGCTGCAAGTGTCCAGGCAGGGTCTTATCTCACCATTGTTTTAACTGTACATATTGTTATCCATCCCATTATTACGGTGGTGAAACTGAGGCTAATTAGCCTAAGTCATGGTGACAATGAATTAAAACCAGCATTCAATTACAAACCAAAGTGATTTGCACCCCAGCATCTGAACTCTTCAGTACTTTGCTTTCCCATCTCTCTCAGAGAAGAAGGAACACTGGGTTCCATCCATCTAACCACCGCCCTCTACTTTGAAAGTAAAGGGGAACTCTGAAGCAGTGAATGGCCACTCCTAGACATGGTGCCTGCGGTCAGGAGGCTATTTAGTCAACCCAGTCTGAGGTTCCCTTACTTATACAATAGGGGGTGAAGTGGTGAATATCTCATAAGTGGCTGTGGATATTCACTGAAGTAATATAAAGTTTCTACAAAAATGGCTTCCAACAATTCTGGTATCCTTGCTCTCAACAAGGGGCATTGCCTGGGCTGGGTTTATGGCTTGCTTTGACCTCTGGATTTGATTTGGTTCTCTAGAATGTGGCAGTATGTCATGACCGGTTCCAAGTGTGGGTCATGAGAGGCCTGGTAGCTTCTGCTTTTACTCTTCGCACTGTTTTTGCTACTTACTACAATTTTTTTTAAGGATTTATTTATTTATTATATGCAAGTACACTGTAGCTGTCTTCAGACACTCCAGAAGAGGGCTCCAGATCTCATTACGGAGGGTTGTGAGCCACCGTATGGTCTCTGGGATTTGAACTCAGGACCTTCGGAAGAGCAGTCAGGTGCTCTTACCTGCTGAGCCATCTCACAAGCCCTGTTTTTGCTACTTAACTATGTGAGGAAGCCAAGCATAAAGAACCTGTTTTGAGACAGGGTCTAATTTCCATTAGATTCTCTTCCCTTGGACTGATAGGGTTTTCTTCAATATAGAACAAACTAGAATCTTTTGGGAAGAGACTCTCAATTGAGGAATTGCCTCCATCAGATTGGCCTATAGCACCTCCATCAGATTGGCCTATAGCACCTCCATCAGATTGGCCTATAGCACCTCCATCAGATTGGCCTATAGCACCTCTCTGGGCTCATTTTTTTTTGATTAATGATTGATGTTGGATGAGTTCAGACCACTGTAGGTGGCACTACCCCTGCACAGCTAGGCTTGGGCTGTATAAGGAAGCAGACTGAGCAAACCATGGAGAGCAGGCCAGAAAGCAGCACTCCTCCATGGCCTCTGCTTCAGTTCCTGACTCCAGGTTTCCTCCTTGAGTTTCTGCCTTAGCTTCTCTCAGTGATAGACAATGAGCCTTAAGATTAAATAAATTGTTTCTTCCCCAAGTCACTGTATTATTACAGCAACTGAAGCAAAACTCAAAGATCCCACAGTGTTTTTTCTGTCCTATATATTTGACCCTGTCTTTCTGTTACTTTTTTTTTTTTAAGATTTATTTATTTATTATATATGTAAGTACACTGTAGCTGTCTTCAGACACTCCAGAAGAGGGAGTCAGCTCTTGTTAAGGATGGTTGTGAGCCACCATGTGGTTACTGGGATTTGAACTCTGCACCTTTGGAAGAGCAGTCGGGTGCTCTTACCCACTGAGCCATCTCACCAGCCCTGTCTTTCTGTTTCTATAGATGGTTTTCCTCATCTCTTCTTACTTTTCATTCTTCACTCTCTTCTCTGCTGCCAGGGATCAAACTTTGTGTATGCTGAGCACACATTCTGCCACTGAACTGTACCTTAGACACTCCTGACTTTTCAATCTCCATTTCTTATTGGGACAACTAAATAAGTTATCCACACTGAGAGGTAAACTCCAAGAAGGAGGAATTTTTCTTGTGCTTTGTTCTCTTTCTTTAGAACCATGACTAACATAGAACATGTGCAATGACTGTGTTGAATTAAACGATGGGGTAGAGCAATGTTTAACATAGATTATGCTCACTAGCTGAAACAATCCAGTACTGGAATAAACCATTCACATTATCTCTTAAAATGTTTGCTTCCTTTTAGCCTGATTTCATTTAGTTTCTTTCTCTTCCTCCTCCTCTTCTTCTTCCTCCTCCCCTCCTCCTCCTCCTCCTCCTCCTCCTCCTCCTCCTTCTTCTTCTTCTTCTTCTTCTTCTCTCTCTCTCTCTCTCTCTCTCCTTCTCCCCAGGTCTTGCTATGTAGCACAGGGTGGCCTCAAATTCATTACATCACCCAGCTTGGCCTCCTCTTTGCAGTTCTCTGTCACTGGGATTACAGGCATGCACAGCTACACTTGACTTTCCCTTTCTTCTCTCTCCCTCTATCTTTGGGTATTCTATCTTTTCTGTGATCCAAGAAAAAATGCTGTAAATATATCTGTAAGTCATGGTTGCTTGTAATTTTATTGCATTTAAAACTATATAAAACTCTGATGTTTGAAACCAGAGATATGGCCCAGTGGTTAAGAGCACTGGCTGCTCTTCCAGAGGACCCATATTTGATTCCCAGCACCCACATGGCGGCTCACGACTCTCTGTAACTCCATGTTTAGGGGATCTGACACCCTCACCAGGCCATGTGGTACACAGACATACAGGCAGACAAAGCATCTATACACAGAAAATACAAAATTACAACAACAACAACAACAACAACAACAACAACAACAACCCCCCCCCCCCCCCCGCTGTTGAGTAGAGGCCGGTTCTGGTGCTGGGAAAGACTTCAGCCAGAGGCTTCCGAGAGTGGAATGGCAAGCTGGGAATGCCTGACCAGGACCTGACTGTACATGTCTGTTAGCGTGTGGGTGTTTCTAGTGTCTGTTGGTGAGTAACTGCTCCTCTTGGCAGTAGAAATGTGAACAGTCGAGTAGGATTAATTAGCCCATCTTCTCTCCTTTTTCTAGATTAAAGAGTGGAAATGCACTGATGTGCAGTGCAACAGTCCTTTCTCTGGCAGTTTCTGTTAAGAACCTCTTGCAATGCAAGCTGGGTTGGCTGAAATCAGACTTTATATCCTCTCCTAGGCTGTTTGTCAAGGTCATCATAGACATTTTAGAAGCATGACTTCCCAGGCTAGATGGAAGAACCTGGATTGACCTGATAGCTGCAATAAATTGCACAGATACCTCTATTTCCTTGGATAGGCACTGAGATAGGAAGGCCTTGCTTCTCTTTCCCACTAGTCTTTCATCTTCAGATCCACACTATAGTGACTCTGCAGGCCAGTGACTGCAGATAGCCCATCCCAGTACTGAGCGGTATTATTACAGTTCTCAACACAGCTGAATTAGCCCTGCTAATGTTAAACAGAGTACCGCATATATTCTCCTGTCACCTAAGAACTGTGTTTTTGAAGTCATGGTAGAATAAAGGACAAGTCCCTGACCTTCCCTATCACTTCCTGAAAGAGTGCTTTTGGCTCCTCCCTTCCCCCAAACACCTGATCATCTGAAGGTTCAGACTTCTTTATAAATAAACTGACCTAGTTTCAAGGAAGGGATATTTTGAGTCATTCAGACTATTGGTTCCAACTTACTGGGGCCAAAGGACCCTAAACTATACCTGCTGCCTCCATTCTCCCTAGACTGACTCAGAACTTGGTAATAACAGAAGACAAGAGAGAAGCCAGGCATAGTAGCACACCTTTATTTAGCTCCAGCACTTTAAGTCCAGGAGACAGAGGCAAGTGGATCTCTGTGAGTTTGAGGCCAGTCAGGTCTACATGGTGAATTCCAGGACAGCCAGGATTACACAGAGAGAGAGGGAGAGAGAGAGAGAGAGAGAGAGAGAGAGAGAGAGAGAGAGAGAGAGNAGAGAGAGAGAGAGAGAGAGAGAGAGAGAGAGAGAGAGAGAGAGAGAGAGAGAGAGAGGAGAGAAAGAGGAGAGAGAGAGAGAGGCCTAAGTAAGAATATCATGGGATTTATGCATGATCAGAATGATCAAAAATAGGAAAACAAAGTTATTTGATATGTAAAATAACACATAGAAGAGAGCTGTGATGAATACTCATAACACTGAAGGAGGAGGAGGAAAAGGAGGAGGGGGAGGAGGGGGAGAAACACCAGTGGAGAAGGCAAAAAGATTCTTCTGAAATACTGGAAACTCCCACAACCCATGTTCTCACATGTGCAACAGAAAATTAGCATCATTGCCAAACTTCCTGAGCAATCCAGCATTTTAAACACTTGGCAGTGCTTCTTTTTCCCTGTGAACATAAACGCTTAATCACCCTTTAGTAATTAACGAAGGAAGCTATTAAACACTTAGTCATGTGTAGAAAATGAAAGTCCTTGGTCTTACATGCTGTTTTCCTTAAGAATCAAAATTTGATTATTTTAATCTGGGTGGGGGGCCTAATCACAGGGACTCATGCATGCATATAGGCAAACACTATTGAGCTATATCTCACCCCCTTTAAATTCTTTTCTTTTGAGACAGATTTCACTAAGTGGCTGAGACTGGACCAAAAGCCCTCTTTATTCCAGACAGGTCTTGAATTTTCAATCATCATACCTTAAGTTCCCAAGTGAGGAAGTACCTGTACCACTAAACTTGGCTGTATTTTCACATTAAATTTTTTTTTTTATCTACATGTATGTGTATGTGCCTGCCTGCCTCTGTATGTCCTACTTAGGGTTACCATTTTTGTGATAGAACACTAGAACCAAAGCAACTTGAGAAAGAGAGGGTTTATTCAGCTTACCGCTTACCCCTCCACATCACAATTCATCATCGGAGTCCAGTCAGGACTGGAACATAAGCAAGGCAGGAACCTGGAGGCAGGAGCTGGTGCAGAGGCCATGGAGTGATGCTACTTACTGGCTTGCTCCTCATGGTTTGTTCAACCAACTTTCTTATAGAAACCAGGACCACCAGCTCAGGGATGACTGGTATCACCCACAATGGATTGGTCCCTCCCCCATCACTAATTAAGAAAATGCTTCCAGGGCTGGTGAGATGGCTCAGTGGGTAAGAGCACCCGACTGCTCTTCCGAAGGTCCAGAGTTCAAA
>NC_034591.1:128755296-128765379 GCF_900095145.1 Mus pahari | reverse complement strand
TGGAGTGTCTGAAGACAGCTACAGTGTACTTACATATAATAAATAAATAAATCTTTAAAAAAAAAAAAGAAAGAAAGAAAATGCTTCCAGTAGGGCATTTTCTTGATTAAGATTCACTCCTCTCGGGTGAATTTAACTTGTGTCAAGTTGACATACAACTACCCAGCTATGTGTATATACATGCAGGTGCCCAAGGAGGCCAGAAGAGGGCGTTGGATGCCCCTGGAACTGGAGTAACAGGCAGTTGTGAGCCACCCGGTGTGGATGTTGGGACTGAACTCTATAACAGAGACATTGGCCCGAGTGTGTATGGATGCCTTATTTCTGAGCCTTCTCTGCTTTTATGTACTTGAACCTATAACTTTCTTTCCAGGTTTCAGCAGTAATCTAAGTTGTGCATTACAGTGATTACCCACAGTAGGAATGTAGTAGTATCAAGCCCTTCTGTTAGAGTGTCTCGTGACAGCTTCAGAGTTTTAAAAATAGGCAACATCTTTGGCTTTTCTGATCCCATAGAGGAAGAGTATGACTAAAGATGTTTATTACAGTGTATTTTTGTAAGATTAAGAAATACAGAAACTTAATGGTGCTAATAATAAGATGGTACATTTTCATTAATAATGAAAACAAAGAGACCTACTGACATAAAAATTATTCACAAGACTAATTTTAAAAATAGGACATACAAGAATGTGTGTAATATAATCCTTTCCATATAAGGAAGTATGCCCATTGAGAGAAAATGGCTGGGATGCATAATACACACACACACACATATATACATACATAACACTAACGACAAACATCTGTAACAATATTTTTTCCAAAATATCTACAGCGTATGTTTATTACTTCAACAAAAAAATTTTTAAAAATGTTTACTAGCAACAAAAAAAAAACAATGAAACAAAAAATACCTTTACGGAAATTAGAAGAAGCTGAACAAGGGATGCCGGATTACAGCAGTTCAGGTGAGAAGCACTGCAAGTGAGAAACAAGGATTTGCTGGTGTGGATGACTCAGAACGCTGATGTGGACATAGGCAGCACTCCTACCTGTGAGATCAGTACTCAGTGAGAAGAATAAACATAGGCCACACCTGCAAGCCAGTGGTAAAGTTAGTCTTTCAAAAGAGGGGGAATGATTCACAGTCATCCCTGCAGTGCTCCAAAGAAGTGTTTAAAGAAACGTAGATAGCTTTGATGATTTTGGCTTTCAAGCATGTTTAAGTGAACTGAGGGAGATCCAGGGTGATGACCAGAAAGAACATATGAGGAAGGCGGGGCTAGATGGAAGTCATGAGTTCAGTTTTGGAAACACAAGTTGTAAGGGGTTGTGGGGCCTGTCCTAGGCCGGCAGTGACTGAAGCCCAGGTGTCTGCTCTGGAGGCACAGAACGCAGAACCAGCAGCCTACACAATTGGCGCAAATCATAGTTAAAGCAAGTCGTTAAAACTGAGGTGACGCCCAGGCTTCTTGCAAGAACAGTGAAAGGAGGGCACGCTCTGGCTGAGTGGTCAGTGCTTAGGACAAGACAGAGGAGGCCACCAAGAAGGCCAAACAGAAGTAGGGATCTTGGCCAGCCTGTAGTCGGCTAGTCTGGAGCTAACGCTTGACAAGGCTGACCAGCCAGGCCAACTCAGTGTCGCTTTCCTTTCAGGTCATTGGAACACCTTCGGGTTAGCTCCACAGCAGGCACAGGGACCAGTGAAGAGAACTGCAGCTCTCACATGGAGCTGTCAGCACAGTGTGCGGCCAGTGCAGTCCCTTTTGGGTCTGACCTTTATTCACTGCTTTTCAGGGTGCGGATGGTTCAAGTGTCTAACTGCTTACGACAGTTCCTGGTAGCGCCACAGGTACATGTGTGGTTTTAAAAATTCCTGCCTTTGTGTGTGTGTGTGTGTGTGTGTGTGTGCCTGTCTTGACCATGGTGGACCAACAGTGGCCAGAGAGTTGAGAGGGAAAAGGAGGTCATCAGAGGAGAGGGTGATAGAGAAATGTCTACATAGCAGATGTTGAAGAGGTCAGGTGCCACAAAGATGAAACTTCCCTGCTTGGACACTTGGAGGCTGTTGACAGTTGTTTACACAGTCTCCCACCAACTCCTTTCCTTCCTTCCTTCCTTCCTTCCTTCTTTTTTTTTTCAAGATTTATTTATTTATTATATGTAAGTACACTGTACCTGTCTTCAGACGCTTCAAAAGAGAATGTCAGATCTTGTTACGGATGGATGTGAGCCACCATGTGGTTGCTGGGATTTGAACTCAGGACCTTCAGAAGAGCATTCAGTGCTCTTAACCACTGAGGCATCTCTCCAGCCTTACACCAAGTCCTTTTCATGTATGTGTTTATGGTGTACATGTATGTGTTGGCACACATTTTGCATATATGTATAAGCACCTGCACTTGTTCATGGTGAGGCTGGAGAGTGGGGTATCATTCTCACATGCTCTTCCACTCTATTTATTGAAGTCTCTCAGTCAAACCCCAAATTGACCTAGATGGCTAGTCTTGATAGCCAGTTTGCTCTGGGGATCTCTGTCCCCACCTTCCACAGCTGCAATTACAGGCAGGCCACCATGCCCTCCTGACAGTCACTTGGGTTCGAGACATCCAAACGCTGGTCCTCACACTTGTAGAGCAAGCACTTAACCACAGAGTGTCCACAGCATTGGTTTGCATTTTTGTAAAAAAGAAACACAGTATTTATTTTAGCTTCTCAACTTAACTTTAAATTTAGACAGAGCAAATGCTACTATTGTTAGCAAAGTGTTGAGAAAATCTGTATTTAGAGGCTCGAAAGGTTTGGGAAAAAGGACTCCACCAGTGTGTGCTCTATAGTTGACAGGAAAATTCAGGTAGCACACATCTTTTGAGCTCACTGGTGACTAAGTGCAACATTTGTAGCCATATTTCAATTTACAATTAGCAGAAAGCTTGGTACCCATCCTTCTTTTCTCAAAGGATTCTCTGAATGGGGAAGGCATGTGTTAGAAGCACTGAAAGGGAGTGGTGGCTCTTGGGTGTGATTGGAATAGCAGACTTTCTGCTTGGCGTCTCCAGCTTCTGCCATTTGAGATTCCCTTTGAGTACAGTCATAGTGCTCCATTCGCTTCCACTGTCATTCTCAGCTTTCACTGGGCCACTGATTTCCAGACTGCTCATCATCACTCTCTGACCACACAGTCTGCTAGCCTCTTCTACATGCTGATCAGCACACAGCTCATTGGCAACAGCCTGTGTTGGTGGCAGCCTCTTCCCTCAGAAGACTCCTCACCAATCTCTTTCATGCTCTCAGGCATCTAAAAGACCCTTCCACTTTCTCATGGGTATGTTCTTGTAGCTGAGCTCTGAGCCCTAGTGACACAGCTTCCTGCCTTATGCTTTTCTTTCAAAGAGTGAAAGAATACTTGAACATGGGGGATGCGGGGACAGGGAGTTGTACTGGGTTGAGGAATAACCAGGCAATGTCCCTTTAGCATCTATAGCATGCGGCTCTGAATAGTTCACTACTATGACTTGTCTGTCTCTCTCCATGTTCCCATACATTTGGTGAAGTCCTAGCCCCAAATATGACTCTGTCTGGATACAGTGGTTTTTTTTTTAAGAAGGTAATTGTTAAGTGACATGAAATGAGGTACAATTTGTGTGGGTCCCTAATCCTATAGAACTCCAGCTTTAAGACAATGATTCATATTCTGTCTGTCTATCTGTCTGTCTGTCTATCTATCTATCTATCTATCTCTTCACTAGTCCTTTGCAAACTGGAATAGAGCCCTCACAAAATCTAATCTCCAGAATTTCGAGAAAATAATTTTCTCTCACTTAATCCATTTGTCCTATGGTGCTTGGTTATGGCAGCCCAGTCTGAGTGAGACATTCATTTGCAAAACTTTTTCATTCATGGTGGTCCCTTCGATTCCTCTGACAGCCTAGACTTTTTCTTTTTGAAGAACTTCTCAGTCTATCACCTAAGATTATATATTCCAGTCATGAGCTGAGTTCAGCACCTCTTTTATAGGACTCATGTGTCTCATGCATGTCAAGGAATTGGGCTGGGTGTCAGTGTTATTGTTCCCATACTCTCCCAGTATATGAGAAATGTGTGCTGTCTCAAGTCACTTGATAGAATCTGGAAGAGGAGAATGGCACTCAGGTCTACAGGATGACAAGGTCTTATAGAACATCCAGTTAATCTTATATGGGTTGAATACAAAGAAAACTCTTGAAGCAGGTTGTATGAGCACAGAAGTATACTTACTGGGTTTCTATGAAGCCAAATGAGAACATTAGGGATGCTTAGATGCTTCTAGAAGGGATGAGGCTGCCACATTCTTGTCTGTTAAGTTAGCTTCATTTAGGGCTCCACACTGAAGCAACACAAATACCCCTGTCTTCTCACATCTGCCGTTGTTTATTATGGATTTTTCCATCTGCCCTTCTCTGAAGCAGGAGGAGGAAGCGAGGACAGAGGGGGAATCATGAGTTCTTTTAAAGGATGGAACCAGATATTAAATCCATAAAGTGGAAAGAGTGAGTCAGAGATGATGAAAGCAGTGAGTGTCACCCTGATGGAGGATCACACTTTACAGGCGCCACCTGAGTGCTTGGTTATATATGTGGCTGTCCCTCAGTGGATACCTTCAAATCCAATCAGCATGGTTGGATTCTTGAACTGCTTTGCTTTGCCGCTGTCTGCTGTGCCCCCTTCCACTGTTTGCTCCCACCTATCCCTGATAGTCATTTACACAATGCAAGCTGATGACCCGTGATGAGATTTCCCTTTCCTCTGGTGATAATGACCCTGTCACTCCAGGTTCCTGTTTCAGTGGAGCGTGAAGAGAGTTAGGCTGATGGATTGAGACTGAGCTGGAGTGAAATAGGATTTCACTCAAGGGTCCATTAGCTTTTCAACATAATATCTCAGAGAGAACGAAAACCCAGAGTTCCTTGAGGACGGCGCCTTCTCTGGGTCCGCTGCAAACCAGAGAGATTGTATTTGGACCACACCAAGCCTGAAACATCTAAAATAGGGACTTTCCCCCTGCTTTTCTTTAAAATGGAAAGAATCCTAGATCCACATCTGTTCCTGGGACAGTGGGCTAGTGTTGTGTCGCCTGTTGTCCTTTGGTGAGGACGTGGCCACTGCACATATGCTTGCCAGCACAGTTTACTGCTTCTCAGACTCACGGTGGCTACCACAAACACTTGGATCTCTGTGCTTTGACTTATCAAAAATAAAGAAACCAGCATTTATTGAGTGCCTTCTACACATGAAACGTCGTGCCTTGTAATTTGCACAAAGTATCTCTAATTCTTCTTAAGAATCCAGTGAGCTTTTTTAAAGGAGGGAAGGTGTTTTGTTTTGTTTTGTTTTGTTTTTTGAGACAGGATTTCTCTGTGTAGCCCTGGCTGCCCCGGAATTTGCTCTGTAGAATAGATAGGCCTCTAACTATCAGACATGTCCCTGCTTTTGCCTCCTGAGTGCTAACAGAAAAGATGTGCACCATCACTGCCCCACCGAATTAAGTGAGATTTAATCTCCATGGCTACAGGGATTATCTTTCGCCACTGTGAGAGGTCACTCTGTCTAGCATAAGTGGAGCCACGAGGCAGGAGCTCAGGAGCATTTGTTGCATAAATGCATAAATAAATAAGACATTTTCATAAATAAGGAAGCCAAGGCCCAAAGTAATTAAACAAGTTGATCAGAATTCGGACAGCTGGTGGGGAAGCAGGGCACAGCTCAGATTCAGACAGAACAGGATGGAGGAGGGGAAAGGCCTTGGACCACTCTGGCCATGCACACAGAAGGCATGTGGTGAGGACTCACTGAACTGATGGACAGCGATGCCCTGCATGTTCTCATTAGTACATTGAGAAGGTTGCAAGGTTTTGTTTTAGTTTATAAAATCCAGCTGAAAGCTGATGGTTTTAGGTACCCAGAGCTTTGAGATTCCCTGAAGTGTACATTCTGCTTTTACATGCAACAGGAAGGGAGTAATGTTTCTTCTGTCCACAATCAACATGGGCTGCATACATGGAGGCGGAGGCTTCCTTCATTGAAGGGTAGTGCTTCCGGCTGCCACAGCACACAGAGATGTATTAGAAAGCTTCTTTGTACAATTCGCAAGAGGCCCCAAGACTGGCTTAAAAAGCATGGCCTTTTCAAAAGAGAAGGGATTGATCTGGCTGAAGGAAAGACGGTAAAGGTGACTTGGTTTCTGACTCTGTGCTGACGAGTCCCAAGATGGTGAATCATTTTGATGTCTTACAGACAAAATCTCAGAATTCAGATAACTGCTGTATATTTCTTACAGCCCCCTGTCTACTGTGATCCTAAAACTGTACATCAAAAATTGAACATATCTTGTGTGTGTGCATGTATGCAGCTGTGCATGTATGTTGGGGATGTTGGGGTCAAATTCAGGGCCTCCCTCAGATAGGCACATACTCTACCAATAACCTACACCCTTAGCCTAATATGCTATACTCGTGTTCCTAAACCAGATTTTCTTTCTTTCCCCACCCCCCCCCATCTGTGGCTATTTATTCTTTCATTTCATAGGCTCCAAAGTTTGGGATTTTCTATTATTCTTTTCTCTTTATGAACTATATATCCAAATGCTTTTCCATTACATATTTCATCATATTCCTTTTCTCCCCCCTTCCCACTTAAGAACAGCCTCTGTCACTTCAGATACTGCTGGGTTCTTTGTTTCTAGACTCTTTCCTTTAATATCACTGTATACTACCTTCAGATTCCTCTAAAACATCATGCCCCAACCCACGTTCCAAATCTGTGTTATCTTCTCATGGTTTGGCATAGCATTTCCCAATACGTGCTGTGTGCAACACTTTAGTTCCGTGGGAAATGAATAGGTGTTAAGTAAAAAACAGATTCTGGGATCAAATGCTAACGTTGAGAAAGTTATGAGTCACTTCTTTGCTGAGGGATGATTCATAGCTTTGATATGTTAATGTGCCTTATTTCACAGTCTTCCTCAAGACTTGTGCCTTCACAGAGGCCTTTTCAGTAGAGAATTTCACTGGCCTAGATCCTCATGCAAAGCACTTGGGAAACCCTGGTCCACCAATCCAAGTCCATATTCCCTGTGATGATTAATTTTATGTGTCAACTTGACTGGGCTATTGGAATGCCTAAATATTTGTCCAGCCGTTATTTGAGGTATGTTTCTAGATATTATTAGCATTGAAACTGGTCCACTTAGTAAAGCATATTCTGCCTAAACTGAACAGAAAAACTTTACTTGCCTGCCTACCTTTGGACTGGGATTTTTCTTCTTCTTCTTTTCTCTCCAAATATCTGTTTTTCTTGGGTCTCCAAATCCCCGTACAGATCTTTCATTATTTATTATTATTGTGCAGGTGTGCATGCTACAGCATGCATGTGGAAGTTTGAGGACAGCTGTGTGGAGTAGTTCTCTCCTTCCACCTTTATATGGATTCTAGAGATTATACTCAGGCCATTAGTCTTGCATGGTAAGCCCTTTACCTGCTGAGCCATCTCCCTGGCCCTCACCTTGCAGATCCTGACCCTTGGTGATCATGTAAGCTAATTCTTATGAGTATGTATACACACATAGACTGTCTCTGATTTATGAGAATTAGGCTTGTGATTGTTTGACCTTAAGATGGATTTACCAGGATGTAGCTCCCATTGTGCTCTATGGAAGATAACTGGAAATGAGCTGTTGCAAAATGAAGTTTATAAAGGTACAAGGAGAAACCCTGTGTTAGGATGAGATGTTTAACTTTAATTGGGTATGCTAATTAGGTGAGCCAGAGCGGGCTTTTGATTGCTGGACTTCAATACTTTGATAGCTGGACTTTGGTAGTCAGCCTCAGGAGGAGGAAATGGACAAATAAGGGAATGGACCTTGGGGGCTGGCTTTAGGAATGTGATCTTAACAGTTTTTAGCAAGGCAGAGGGAATGGGGGGAAAGGACAAGGCCTACCAGAGCCCTGCTCGTGTGCTTGGGCTGGCCAGGGTCCCTTCAGAAATGACATACTATTTTGATATCAGCTCTTAAGTTGTAGGGTAATTTGTTATACAGCAATAGCTAACTGATAGAATTAGCAGAATCCTCGTGTAACTACAGTTTTTATGGCAAAAGCCTGGGCTCTAGCAGCTTTGGCAGGCTAAGATCAAGTCAGTCATTGGTAATGAGGGGACTTAGCCCAGTACTGCTACCAATAGCCTGAGGAATTTCCCCCTTAGAGACTGCCAATAAACGAAGTCAGATTCTTGACTACATTGAAAAAAGAATTTCAGGATGAACCAGTGTGAAGCCAAGATAACGAGTTTATTAGATAGAAATGAGAAATACGTGCTTCAAGTTTAAAGAGAGTGAGAGAAACTTCAGGGCAGTTCACGTCCACAAGAAACAGGTGTGAGCTATGTGTCTTCACAGTGATACTATTTATACAATTTGGTGGTTTTCTAAGTTGTTTAAGTTAATTTAAATAACTAAGTTACTGAGTTATTTAAACGATGTAATTTTAAAAACAATTTCATTTTATTATTCTTAAATTATGTATATAAGTTTGTGTCCATACATGGGTCTGTGCCTGTAGATGCCACTGTACAGAGTCCAGAAGAGGTTGTCAGGCTCCGCAGAGCTGGAGTTCGGGAGATTTGGAACTTCCAGGTGTGGATGCTGGGACCTGAACTCAGGTTCTCTCTCCAACACCCAGCCATCTCTCAGGCTCTTGGAAGGATGTAGTTTACAATGAGGTTTAAGCATCAAACAAAGTTCAAAAATTAAGTAAAAATATAGAAGCCAATTTAATTATTTTTCTTAAAGAATTTTCCTTAGTAAATGAACTGATAAGGTGTTTTGTGAGGTATCTATTGGAACTTAGGATGAGAGAGGAAGGCTAGAACAGTTAAACTCATGGCCACAAGCATTCAGACCCTAAGCCTACACTTCTGTTTTCACTGTGTTTACTGGGCTTATGAGGAGTGTGGATAATCCTAGAATAGCTTCTTTCGGGTGTGTTGACCCCCAAATAGCTTCTTTAGTGAAATGTCCCATCCTAGCCTGGAAAATGAATTCCCCAAAGCTGTGTAGATGCCCCCTCCTTCAGTTAACTGTGCTTTATACACATTCTCATTCCTCAGAAGACTGCATGCAGGGTTGGAGGTAGGGGATGGGGAAGGGGCAGATGGTGGCAAGTGTGGTGCATGGCGAAGGAACCTGAGTTGAGATCTCTTGTTGGCTGGCAGTCAGTGAGCAGATCAGTTAGCAGCCTGGCCTTACCTTGGGGACACTGGGTGAAAAATAGTAAAGCCTTTCTTTTGTTTGTTTTCTTTCTTTCTTTTTTTTTAATTAGATTTATTCATTTCATTTTGGATGTGGTGTGTGTGTGTGTGTGTGTGTGTGTGTAGTTTGCATATATGTTTGTGTACCACAGGCATGCTTGCTCCCTACAGAGTTCAGAAAGGGCACCATATCCCTTGGAACTGGAGTGATGAATGGGTGTAAAACACCATGTGGGTACTGGAAATCAGAAATAAGTGATCTTAACCACTGAGTCATCTCGTCAGCTCCACAAAGCAAATTCCATGACCATTATCCCAGTAATCCTGCTTGTCAGGTCAGGTGGAATTACATTCCCACGCTGCCCATGAAGAGTCTGAGTATCAGAGAGTCAAGAGACCTCATAGAGTCACACAGTAACAGAGGGGACAAGTCACTCTACTTAGTCTGGGGCTTCCTTCCTTCCTTCTGAGCAGCCAACTGTCTTCCTAGGCCAAGAGACTTGATGGCCACCAAAGCCCAACTCTGCAAATCAGTGAGCTAGCTGTTTTCAGGAACATCCTTGGGCAAGAGAGATGGCTCAGCAGGTAAAGGTATTTGCTGCACAAGCCTAGCAACCTGAGTTTGTTCCAACTGACTCCACTGATCACAGAGTAGACCTCTGATCTCCACACATGTGCTCACACACACACATCATACCCTCCATGGAAAGATAAAGCCAGAGCATGTGCTCTCACACACACATCATACCCTCCATGGAAAGATAAAGCCAGTGCATGTGCTCACACACACATCATACC
>NC_034591.1:128694228-128754929 GCF_900095145.1 Mus pahari | reverse complement strand
ACATACACACATCATACCCTCCATGGAAAGATAAAGCCAGTGCATGTGCTCACATACACACATCATATCTTCCATGGAAAGATAAAGCCAGTGCATGTGCTTACATATATATTAATAAATATATATTTATATATAAATTATGTTAATTAAATATATTATAATTATATATTACATAAACCATACATTTAATAATCATATAATTAATATTATGTTACAAAGTGTTAATATTATATAATTATATATTAATTAAATTATATAATGAATACACACACATATATAATATATGTGTGTATATATGTGTGGAGATCAGAGGGCAAGCATGGGAGTCAGTTGTCTTTCCACCATGTGGTCACAGGGATCAAATACAGCTCTTCCAATTTAGCAGCAAAGACCTTAACCATCTCACAGCCACCCTATTTCTTTTAAAATGTATATACTTATTTACATATAATAAATAAGTATCCAGCATTTCTCGTTGAGAACCTTACTTGTCATATGGCCGACATCTGACTAGCACACAGAAAGCTTTACTGAGCCAGTGCTCCTCTGCTCTTACGTTCTATTTCCAGAGCATCCCATGCTGCTGCTCTCCTGCCCAGGCCTGGGATGTGCAATCTCTGATCTACCATCTGATACAGTGTCTGTAGCTTTGTCCCAGCATGTCACAGCATCTTCCATCTCTTCTGTGTCTGTCTCTATTCCTTTAGATATTTGGGTACTTTATTTCAGAGCACATGGATTCCCCTTTTCTTTCTAGTCTTCAATCTACAGTGAATTAAGGGTGGCTTCAGTCTAGAGTCTAGAGTGGCTGAGTGAATGACTGAGTAGTACTGAAATAGAGTGATACAGTTGTAAGATACATTCAATTACACTAACGTTTTCCTTTTAACTCTTTAATTTGTAGTAATTATAGACTCTCAGGACTGTGCAATCTAAACAACACACACGTTCTTATTTGATCACTATAGTGTTAATGCTGAGAAGCAGGTGTTGTCATCAATCTCATTATCTTTGTATTTAAATAAGTACCTGAGAATTTCTTTCCCATTGGAGATACTGAGGTGGGGACTACCATTTACCATTTTCCACCCAACCGCTGACTGTTGTTTCTGTAGCACTGGGGTGGAACCCAGGGCCTCGTGTGCTATGCAAGAGTTCTACTACTGAGCTACGGTCCAGCCCCTAGCAAACAGCTGGTGACTATTACAGCTGGTGGCTATTACAGTTGGTGGCTATTACAGCTGGTAGCTATTACAGCTGGTGGCTATTTGCTTTTCTTTCTTCTGACATGTTTTCTCTTTGATGAGAGAGCCCAAATCTTATGCTAAGATCTGGCATGTGGTAAACATTCAGTAATTGTTGATTTAAATTGAATTTATACTTTAGTATCTTAGAAGATATATATAGAACTATTCTCTGGAAGAATGTTTGAAAATGTCATTTGGAAGTTGTGTATGGGCCAGCAAGATGGCTCAGCAGGAAAAGATACTTGCTGTGCAAGCTTGGTGAACTGAGTTTGAGTCCCAGAACCCATGTAAAGGTGGAAGGAGGGAGCTGACTTTTCAAAGTTGTCCTTTGACCTCCACACATGAATCCCGTTCCCCAGTCACCAATAAACAGGTTTAAAAGTTGTCTGTGAGTTGAGTGTGGGGTGTGCTCAGTGGCAGAATGCTTGCTCTGCATTCCATTGACGTCCCCCCAAAATCCCTCAACAAAATCCCCGTAGTTACCTAGGATTCAGATCCATTACACTCTGGTGATCAAATTTACCCTTCTTTAATCAAGACACATTTGGTAGCAGGGTGGAAAAAAGAGACAGAGACAGAGAGAAACAGAGTGAGGCAGAGCAAAAGAAGTGAGTGAAATTACTGCTCAGTGGACCCTGCCTGAGAGAGGCCCCCCTCTGTGCCAACATCAGAGGAATGCAGGCTGTCCTGTGGGGAACAGCTTTGCTTATGGTGTGGGGCAAAGCAGAATGGGGGCGGGACTGAGAGCCCAGAAGAGGAGAAACCAGAGGGGCCAAATGATGGAAACCAATGAGGAAGCGTGCCTAGAAATCAGAAAAATAGAGAGACCAAGCTAAAATAGAGACCAAGAGGCTGCCGGGTTGACCAGAGGGGCTGTGGAAGCCCCTACTGAGGCCAGCGACCCCAGGGTCTTGTCATTCATCCTAGCCATATCCAGAGCAGTTTATGGGTGCTTTTTATCATCGTTGCTCTCATCTTTTATAAAAACCGAGGCAAAGTGCTTTTCAGTTAACGATGACTTTATTTTGACGCAATTGCTGCTATTCAATAAACTGACCATAGCTGTCCAGCCACTGACAAGCAAGAGTTTTTTTTCTTACTGTTGCACTTCCTGATTTTGAGATGGAACTACTCATGTGGAAGCAGCATCTCCTGGAATGAGCAGTGGGTTCTGAATTGTGTTTGGAGTGAGTAGGATTTCCTGGGCTAGAGCCATTCATATCTGAGAAGCCCGGCAGCTCCAGTAACAATCTGTCTCCTGCTTCTTGTACCAAGTCCCTTTTGCTTGGGAGTGTGTTATTGAAGTGACTTTTCATTGTAGGTAAATGACCCTTGCCTTCTGTTGTAATTGAAACTCAGTCTGCTACAGTTAATAAATTTCACAAACCAGTAAATCTTGAGGGGCAGGAACCCAATGTGCTGTGACGACAAAGGGGGACAGCGGTTTCTCACTGGCTTTTCTATACCAACAGTTCACTTGCAAGCAGAAAGGGCTCCTTTGACACAATTTTTGTTTCTTGTAGTCTCCTCTTTCTCACCAGAATCTGTTTAGTAGCAGATTGCTCCCTTTAGAGAAGAGGATTTGGAAGGGAGTGTGAGACTGTGTTCCTTCTCCGGGCATGGAATTTGGTCTAGATTTGTGCACAAGGAACACTGCAAGGCTTTATACCACATCATGTTACTTTGATAACCATGGGAAACCACAGGCATCTCAGTGACTTGACACCTTGCTCACTGGTAAATTCAAGCTGAATCAATTAGATAATGATGCATAATAAATCCCTTCCCAGTTTACTGGCCTCAGTCAACAATCACTTGTCACTGAGTGGTGCAGATGTATTCTGAGAAGTTGTTTTGGTGTGCGGACATCATCCTGTCTACATAACTAGTTCCTTGGGTAATGAAACCTTGTGGGGCCATATCATATGCGTCTTTTGCGGACATCATCAAGTGGTGCGTGTTTACAGTACTTTCCATTATTCTGTGGGATCTTTGGGTAGATTTTTCTGCCAGTTTTCCATGTCCTCATGACTGCATTCACTTGGAAGGTTACCAAGGTGCTGGCTTTATTTGGTTTACAAAGGATGACTGAACTTCTGCCTCTTCAGGGTCTTTCATTTAGGGGCTTTGTCACACTGTGTGGTCTTGGAGTTCCAACCACAAGTCCCCTGGGACTTACACCGTGTCATCTCTCCCAACACTGTGTAAGTCTGTCTGTCGAAGCAGAGCTCGAGGCCAGCTCAGAGTTGAGGAATGGACATCTACTTCTTGAAAGAAGGGACCCGGGGAGCTGGAGAAATGACTCAAACCACCTGAAACTCCAGTCCCAAGGGATCTGATACTCTCCTCTGGCTTCAGTGGATATCAGGCACATAGATGGTACACACATATACATTTAGGAAAATATTGATATACATAAAATAAAAACAATAAATAAAATTGTAGGAAGGAAGAGGAGAAGCCCTAAAACATTGTGGTTAGTTTGTTCTATCTACTATATAACTAGGTAATTAAGAGAGCATTAATATTAGGATATATGGGGTTGGGCAGGTAACCATCCTGAGATTTGAGGCTTAAATAGCTACCACCTCTGTCTGTTATCCTTAGAGTGCAGTGTATATAAAGGTATCCAGGCATTCTTGTACACATCTGTATAATTGTATTCCCTAATCCATTTGGCCTCAAGCCTCATTTCTTCATCTTTTATTCCCCCATTAATTAATTAATTTATTCTCTTTACATCCCGATTACAGCCTCCCCCATACCCCCACCCCCCATCATTTCTTCATCTTTAAAATGAGCTCAGCAATAGCATTTCTCAGACATTGTGAAATTTAAATGAAACCTATCATGTATGGAAAAAGTTTGCCTAGTATCTGACATAAGGAAGTCATTCAGATGAATAGTGAATTTTCTTATTATGTAGCTCAGGCTGACTTAGGACTTACTTCATAGCCCATGCTCTTCTTGAAATCATGGGAGTCCACCTGCCTCAGCATCTCCAGTTCTTGGATTGATTGAACTCAGGTCCTCACGGATGCTAGTCATGTGCTTCACCACTCACTGACTTATCTCCCTAGCTCAAGTGCCCTTATTTAAAATTCTTCACTCTGTGAGGCTAGGGAGATGGCTCAGTGGCTGCTTTTCCAGAGGACCTGGGTTCAACTCCCAGCACCTACATGGAGCCTCACAGGTGTCTGTAACTCTAGTTCTAGGGATCCAATGCTTTCTTCTGGCCTCTTTCAGTACTGTATACGTGTACATGCAGATATACATGCAGACAAAACACCTATATACCTAAACACCTAAACACCTATACTTTCCTATGAATGTGTCTTTATAAGTAATCCATATTCCTTTTAGAAAATTGTTAAATGTAGAAAAAGTAAAATTAAAAAAAATTTCAAATTGCTCAATAACTTACTATCCAGATTTAGTCACTATTAATCTCTTGGTAAAATCTACTCATAGCCTAGCCTTTCTCATACATATGCACATAATAATAAGTCTATAGGGATACTAGGCTGTGGTGACACAAACCTTTAATTCCAGCATTTGGGAGGCAGAGGCAGGCAGATTTTTAAGTTTGAGGCCAGCCTGGTCTACAGAGTGAGTTCCAGGATAGCCAGGGCTACACAGAGAAACCCTGTCTTGGAAAAAAAAAAGTCTGTAGGGAGGAGAGGTAGATGAGAGGGAGTTATATATAAGGGTAGTTAGATATAAAATCGAAAAGAAGAAACAGTAATACCCATCAATTCTTTTCTTTTTTTAAGATGTATTTATTTTATTTCTATGAGTGCATTGTAATTGTCTTCAGACACACCAGAAGAGGGCACCAAATCCTATTACAGATGGCTGTGAGCCGACATGTGGTTGCTGGGAATTGAACTCAGGACCTTTGGAAGAGCAATTGGTACTCTTAACCATGGAGCCATCTCTCCAACTAATAACCATCAATTCTTTTCTGTGCATCTTACAGAGAGCCTACAGTCTTACCACCATGCCCAGTTGCCAAATTGGCAATATTAATTCTCAAATGCTAAATTATGTTCCTTCGATAAATGTATTTTGTCCACTTCCAGGCATCTCCCTATTACACGGTGTTTCTCATTTGAACAGGCAGATCGTTCTGTGCTCATTGCCTCAGAAAACAAAATGTCAGGGAAGGAATAAAATAAACCAAAACATAGATTTTTTTTTTCCCCCAGCTTTTGGTTTCGAAAAACTTGAAGCATTCAGGGAACATCAAGACATGGACATGGAAACTAGGTATGGTAGCTGACAGCGGTTATTTTGGCACTGGGAAGGCTGAATGGGGTGGGGTTTAAAGCCAACCTGCATTACAAACAAGCAAACTGGGGTGGTGCATGCGGGGTGGAGTCCCCAGGACCCACATGATGGAAGGAAAGAACTGACTCCCAAAGACTATACTCTGACCTATGTACACACGGTGGCACAATTTCAACACATACACGCAGATGCACATGCGCGCGCGCGCACACACATGCGCACACACACACACACACAAAGATAATGACACCGACAATGTGATAAGAGCAAGGACCTTGAAGGCGGGGCGTGGTGGTGCAGATTCTCTCTCAGACCAACAAAGGTTCTACTGTTTGGGGCAGGAAATGAGTAGAGATGGAGATGAGAAGATAAGGCATGATGAAAGTAGAGACACAGCCGAACTCAGCGAGCAGGAACCCTCACTTTGTTCTCCAGTCCTATGAACACAGAGGGCACACTAGCAGATCGGGGGTTCCCAGTGTGGCCTAGATTTTACTGTTCTGAAGGTGGTGGGACCTGGGAGAACGGACCTGATAAATGAGCCAGGCTAAAGCCTCATGCAGTCGACAGCTTTATTCAGAGCATCAGCCAGTTTATACTCTGAGGGTTAAGAGGAGTCACATGAGTAAAGTGTCCAATCACAGGGGCAAGCTGCACACGGCAAAAACAAGCTTTCCCATAGAGGCACATAAGCAAATAACAATGGCCAAGTATGATGAAGAATCTGAAGTAAGCTCACTCCTATCTGCTACCCTAGGGAGAGCACAGAAACATCTGTGTTTTAAAGACGCTGAGGTTACAAGACTCAGAATTCTCATATGGCTGCACTCCTGGACCGTGTTCCAACACCTTAGAAAGGGTGCTGGACTGGAAGGGATCAGGCAGCCTTGGGGGTGAGGCATGTGCCAGTGGTGATTAATGTTACCTGCCTATGAACCAGATAAAGTGATTATAATTTCAACTGCCTAGTACAGTGGGTAGACTGTAGGAGGGATCTGAATGTACCACTTCTAGCTTCTGTGGCTTTCCATAAGGACCAGAGCTTAGAGGTGTTCCTTACCTTGGTGACATGTTTGCTGTCTTGTTTGGATACAGGCTAAAAATGGATTTGCACAACTGCTTTGTTCTCTAGTCAAATTTGATTACATCAAACCTGTATGAGATGGAACATCACGACCAGTGCCCATATAAAGCATTAGCTTGTGTCTGTCTGTAGCTGGGCACCACAGTGCGTTTACTGACTCTGAGTAAGATGTTGTTGAACCTTTGATTCAGTCTCATGTCTTGCTTGATGCTGAGGCCTGGGGTAGCCCTCTCTGCCTCAGAGGCCTTTACTATGTAGTCCCCGTAGACACAGAAATGCACATTCTCAGGCCCCCATCTCAAAATGACTGAGCCAGTCTATCAGAGCATCCCCAAACATGGCACAGTGTGAGAACCACCACTGCATACCATTTTGATTTTCTTATTCACACCCCAGTCTCCCAAACTCAAACGCTGTCAAGTTCCCTTTGTACATTTGACATGTGACTGGCTTCTGCTTGGGGGCATCTGCACGTTAGAAGCCCCTCCTAGGAAGCCAGGTAGTTTGTTTCCCTCCAGAAGTTTCCTTGCATCGATTCCAATTACATTTCGCCTCACTTCGTCTCCAGTTTCTGAAAGGAAACTGGGGGATGAGAAACAGACCCTTTAGTAAGTAAATTCAATTCGGAAAAGGAATTCATTACAGGCCAACATGATCTTAAAGCTTTATATACTTCAGCTCTGGGAGCCTGTAAGCCTCGTGTAGCCTGTCTGGCACATCTCCTAGGGAAATGTGTGGCCAAAACCTCTCTCCCGTTTCTGGGTCAGGAAGTGATAGCACACAGATGGAATTTACAATGGGACCAAGCCAGTGGCCCCATCAAGGCTGCTCAGAAAAGGCCCTTTTCATGGGCTCATTCAATTATAATGAGTGTTCCCCAGGCTCTCAGAAGGACTGCTTCTGGCTGGCCCCTTTTCTTTTTCCTCGACTGCTTTCACTTTTTCATGGAGGACTGCCCCTCAAGGTCCACTGGGATTGCTATGAGCCTTGATTTGGCAGGAGAAAGGAAGAAGAAGTACATGGTGGCCTACAAAATTGAATTCCACAGCCTCCCTGGCCCCTTGCCTCAAAGAATAGACCTTTGTGCTCTGAAAGGCAGGGGAGTCCCAGTTTCTCAGGCTTAAAAAATAAAGCCAAAACAAAACAAGCTTTCTGCAGCATTCTCTCTTCCTTAAGATGCTTAGTGGGGAGTAGTGAAGAGGCTGAACAAGGACGGAATCAAATGCTCTTTATTACTTTTAGGAAGTACTTGCAAGGCAAGCTTTGAAACAAATGTATCTGATGCATTCCTTCAGAAGAACAAAAGTATCGGTTTGACTTTAAAATCCATCTTCTAAAACTGAGTTTAATGTGTGGAAAATTACCACACATTAAAAAAGAAAAAAAAATACACCCTCCCCCTCCAAAAAACTCCAAAACACAACAACAACAACAACAACAACAAAAATGCAACAACCAAAACAACCAACCAACAAAGCAACCAACCCAGCTTTTGGCTGTAGCTGGTGACCCACTTTTGTGAAATATGCAACAGTGCAGAACGGCATTACAAAGAGGAATTTGACCTTGGGAGTCTGTTGAGGTGGCTTTTTGATAATAGACACAACTTAAGCCATTCATTTCTGTTTTCCTTTCTCCAATTTTTTTTTTAGTTGTTATTGAATGACAAAACATAGTTAGAGGCTTTTTAAAAAAAGAACAATTTCTCACTGTTCAGCTGTGATTATTGACATAAGACAGTATAAGGTGGGGCCTACCAACATGCTCTCACGGAGAGTGGAGGGACTCAGGAGGGCCCATCAGACAGTTCATGGTTGCTGGGGGGGGGGGTGCAGAGGCATTTTCTTCAGTGGCATAATCACTGGTAAGATGTTCATGTGCCCATGAGCTGTAAACAATCCCTCATCCATACTGCTGTAATTATGCAAGCCTGATTGATTGAACACCCTGGGTTTCTGCCCCACCCCCACATGGAAGCAGAAGAGGAACTGTAAGCTTTGGGCTACAGGGAAGAGGAAGGGGGTCCATGAGAAGGGGACAAGAGAGGATGATGACAGTGACTGTGATCAAAACACATGTACATGTACTGGATGTCAGAATGAAACCCATTGTTATGTACAGCATATATATGTTAATGAGGCCAGGGAGGGGCAGCAAGATGGCCCAGTGGGTAGAGGAGCTGCTAAGCCTGACTCCTGAGTGTGATGCCTGGGTTCTACTGGTGGAAGGAGAGAACCTATTCCTTAAAGTTGTCCTCTGACCTCACATGCACTTTGGCATGGCTTTATTATTATTATTTTTATTATAATATTACAAGTTATTGATAGTGGGAGTTATCTTTAAAAAGGAATCTCATGTTTCTCTCAGAAGCAAAGCATTCTCAAGGGATACACTTTTATGAATGGAGTTCAGCCATGGCTACCTCAGGAAATAGACCATCTGTTTATCCATAGAAAGTACAAGTTAAGGAGCACACATTCCAACTTTCTTCTTAGACAGGTAAGTTGCTGGTAATCTGTCTTCTCTCTGCTCCTCAGTTCACTTCTTGACAGCCAAGACTCAAACCTTGGTGCCCACAGCTGCTTTTAGCACCCTGCCCCGGTGTCTGGCTCAGTAAAGTTTGTTAAATGAACAGAGGGAGGTCTGGACACTTGGCTAGATGCACAGGTGTCATAACTTGAATTCAGCTAACAGTCTACTTCTCAGAGTAAATTTGGAACACAGTGACTTGTGGTCTTTTAATATAACATCAGTAAGAAAAACGCCATTGCTGCTATGATTGAAATAATCTGTCTAAAATTCAAGTTTTGTCTGGGGCCAAGGAGGTGGTTCAGTGGTTAAAAGCATTGGCTGCTTTTCCAGAGGACCACGATTCAGGCTCCACGACCCCGAATGGCTACTCCCAACCATCCATAACTCTAGTTCCTGGGGATCCGATTACTTCCAACCTCTATGGGCATTGCACACATATGGATTTCTAGATGTCCTGGAACTTGCATTGAAGTAGACCAGGTTGGCTTTGAACTCACAGAGATCCTCCTGCCTCTGCCTCACGAGTGCTGGGATTGAAGGCTTGTGCCACCATGGTTTGGAGAGGATTTATCTTGCTATAGACCCCTCAGGTAAAGAGTTTGTCCTCTTCCCACAGCCGGAGGCCCGGCGTTTCCTCACCTACAACTCGGGTGCTTCTAGTTCTCAGGGCAGAGCTGATGGCTAGAGAAATCAGCATCTTTTTTTCTTTTTTCTTTTTGTCTGGGTAGTCATCTCTTTTTTCTGGGCAGCACTGGAGGCAGCCTGACCCTATGCCTGGTCTGATACCCAGCCCCCAGTTTCTTTCCCAATGTCTGAGGCTTGGTCTTGGCAAATGTCATGCTCCTTGAGACTCTAGCTGACCATGCCTTAAACGTAATGTCAGGAGATTTGCTTGACTCCCAGAGACAGAGTACATCTGTGCTCTATGCAGAACAGGGGCGGGGCTACACACCTCCGTTACGCTAGCCACGGTAGACCGTTGCCGTTCTCAGCTCCCTCCTGATAGCAGAGAGTTGACAGACATAGCATATGCCCAGTTTACAGCAGGGTAGGTAAGGGTGATCCTTCCTACTTATTCTTCCTCTTCTCTCAAATCCTCAAGTATCACCGACGTTAGGAACTATTTCAGAGCAGGGGGCAGATGAGACTATGGCCTGAAAGCCAAATCCACCTGGGGTTCATTCTGAACTTTGTTAGTTCTTTTTTGCTTTTATTTTTGAAGCAGGGTCTCCTTTTATAGCCTGGATTGGCCTGGACATGGCTTTATAGACTCACGCTGGCCTCAAATTCACAGAGATCTGTCTCCTCCCTGCAGACTGCTTAAATTGCCGGTCTGTAAACGTCAAGCCCAACTGAGGTTCTTTTATTGAGCTGTTAGCTGGTTGTCACAGCCTGAGACCTTGCCACCTTGTACCACACCTAAGCAAAGGTAGGCTGTCTCTTTGATTAGCTTTTATAGGATGTCCCTTCCCAGAAACACCAGGAAACAGCTCATAAAGTGCCACTGGCTTTATGGAATTGGAATGTGTGGTAGTCAGCCTTTCATTTTTATGACAAAATACCTTAGAAAATCAACTTATAAATAAAAGGAGGAAATTTATTTTAGCTCATGGTTTCAGGGGCTTTAGTCCTGGTCACTTACCACATTGTCTTAGGCTTTTAGTGAGGGGAACTGTCACGGCTGAAGCATAAGTTCTCCTCAAAACAGTCAGGAGACAAGTGTGTGTGTGTGTGTGTGTGTGTGTGTGTGTGTGTGTGTAAGAGGAGGGGGGAAGGAAGGGTCCCAAGGTCCCAAATACCTTCTTCAAAGGCATGTTCCCAATGACCCCTATTAGGTTTCACCTCTTAAGCCTTCCACCATCTCATGATAACACCATAGACTAGGGGCCAAGCCTTCAACACATGGCCTCTGAGGCATACTTATACGTCTGTCCCTAACCCAATTACTGTGGTCAACTTCAATACTCAATGTGGGGGTCTCTATGACCACCAGGGCTTGCAAAAAAAAAAAAAAAATCCAAATGAGACAAGAAGCAAGTCCAGTTTAACATGACTCAGGGGCCGGGGCTGGTTCTAGAGTCTGACACTGGGCACTTTATTTTAGGCGTGTTTAAGCACAGTACAATTTTTGGAAAAATGTATCCTGATAATTAACTCAATCTCGTGTGTAAAACAAAGCTTAAGCCATGTTCCCAGTGAAACTCTTTGCAAAGTACATACCACCTCTTCCATGAAGATGAGTTCTATTGTTTCAGAAACAATGCTCAAGATAAGAGTCTCCTGAGAAAGACTGAGATAAGCGTAAAAGTCCGTGGGAGGCAGGTGTGGTCTGGCCCTGGTGCAGTGGTTTACCCTGGCTGTTCTAAAGTACATGTGACGCCTCCCCTATGGATGGGTTGTATTGACTGAGAAACAATGCTCAAGATAAAGGTCTAGGGAGGAGAAGCCTGGGAGAAACAGGAATTCAGGTGTGGCTTGGCCCTACAGATAGCACAGGTCACCAGATTCTTAACTAAGTTCATCCCCAGCTCCCTGGGCAGGAAACAGGTATGCACTCCCCTCACCGAGGCGGCAAGACTGCGTGTTTAGCATTCCTAGTTTCTTTACTGCTTGGCTGTGAGCATAGGACCCTGTGCCCTCTGTCCTCTGAGACCTTATGTTGACCAGATCCGTTCGTGAAGTTAGAAGTTCAATAACCCCAAACTAACTACTTACTTGAAACAAGGAGAACATGAGCAGGAAAAGAGCGGTGTGGGTGCTAAGAGGACAAACAGTGGGGCACTCAGTCCTGGCAACTATTTTATTTACCCATCTTCACTGGGGAAGAGCCCATTTATTTCAACCTGCTGGTTATGATAAAGGAAATCTCTCAGTTTGGTACTGCTACTGATTAGCCTAATAATCTTTTTTTTTTTTTTTCAAGACAGGGTTTCTCTGTGTAGCCCTGGCTGTCCTGGAACTCACTTTGTAGACCAGACTGGCCTCGGACTCAGAAATCTGCCTGCCCCTGCCTCTCAAGTGCTGGGATTAAAGGCATGTGCCACCACGCCTGGCTAGCCTAATAATCTTAGAGAAATAATTTGCTTTTAAAAAAAAAATCTTTATAACAAAAAGGGCATTTTGGGGCAGTATTAGTTCTATCTGTTTGTTAAGAGACTCAATGAGTAGAGGTTACTGTTCTCTTGTCTCTAATGACTGTAGTACTTCGAGTTAGCATATGACAAGCATCCAGAAAATTGTTTGCATGAATAAGTAAACATTAAATTGGAGGTTAACTGTGCCTTGGAGGTTTTTTTTTTTTTTTCCTAATTCCTTCTAAATGTAGGCGAATGCCATTGCCCTAGTGTCCGGGATTTTCTCTGAAAGCCCAGGCCACTCTGTAGAGCAACGTAAATTAGGAAGGGGTCCTAGGGATGCCAATCAAATGGAGCAGGAAGGGGCAGCATTTCCAAGGCTATCTGAAGCAAAGGAGAAAAGACCGTGGGGCTGATAGGGTATGGAGGGGTGAGGTGAGGGGATATGGAGGGGTGAGGTGAGGGGAGATGGAGGGGTGAGGTGAGGGGATATGGAGGGGTGAGGTGANCCAAGGCTATCTGAAGCAAAGGAGAAAAGACCGTGGGGCTGATAGGGTATGGAGGGGTGAGGTGAGGGGAGATGGAGGGGTGAGGTGAGGGGAGATGGAGGGGTGAGGTGAGGGGATATGGGGGGTGAGGTGAGGGGATATGGAGGGGTGAGGTGAGGGGAGATGGAGGGGTGAGGTGAGGGGATATGGGGGGTGAGGTGAGGGGATATGGAGGGGTGAGGTGACAGGATATGGAGGGGTGAGGTGACAGGATACAGAGGGGTAAGGTGACTGGATATGGAGGGGTGAGGTGAGGGGATATGGAGGGGTGAGGTGCGGGGACATGGAGGGGTGAGGTGACTGGATATGGAGGGGTGAGGTGATGGGAATATATCCTGCAGAGACTGTTTCAGTACTCACTATTATACAGGAGTTGCATCAAAAGCCAGCGGTGTAATACAACAGCAACTGTTTCTTGTAATTACTTGGTTTGACCAGGAGATTCTATGAGTATAACCTGGGGATTCTCATGAGGCTGCTCAGTCCAGACATGAGGATGAATCCCTCTCCCCTTGTGGCTTCTCATCCCTACTGTCTTGTCTATACTTCTTACCCAGCAATTGGATTTCTAAGGGAAGCCTTCAGTGGGGTTGGGGTCGAGTGCCAATGGATAAGCACTTATCTAGGCTGTGTTTGCTTTATATTTGGTCGTGTTTCATTGACAAAAGTCAAATTGCATGGCCACCCAGAGTCAGGATGGGAGGAACAATGTACAGGGATGCAAAGTCTATCATCAGTGGAGCCACCAACAGAGTCTTGCGAATCCCCATTGTAAACACACAGGACACGACAAAGGTGGGCATGGCTGGTGCATTCCAGGGGATCTGACACCCCCTTCCAGCCTCCACAGTCACTGGGCCTGCGAGTGCTGCAGGGACATGTTTGTAAGCAGAACACCCATACACGTAAAATAAAATAAAACAAAATAAAATACATGAGACAACCCAGACAGGTTTAAAACCTTTTGAGGTTCTGACATATATATAGTTTATCAACAATCCTCCAAGTGAGTGACTTTGTGCACAAATGGAAGACATAGGATGGTTCTGTGCCCAGACTTAGAAACCTCAAGGTTGTGAACATGCAAATATTAGGATTGCTTCTAGTGTTTACAATGCCAATGAAATTTTTGCTGTTCTTACTTCAAATATGCCCTTGAAATCTTCTGATGGTCTCTCTTTAGGGCCCATGTCAATCTTGCTGAATATGCCATCTGTGTTGGATTCTTTAGTCTTAGCTGTTTTGGTCATGGACTTACATTTTGTTTTGGATTTCTGATAGGAATCCATAAACTGTTCTCAAGCAACAGACAAAAGACTTTTAAAAGCTCCTTTCAACCTATTCACTAAATTTTCTCTTCAAAAGATTTACTTGTATTGTTTTTATGTGTATGCCTCTCTGAGTGTGGGTTTTTACACGTGAGTTCAGGTGCCTTCGGAGTTCAGACAAGGGCTTTGGAGTCCCCTGTCGCTGGAGTATGGATGATTGACAGCTGCCTGATGTGGATACGGGGGATGGAACTCGGACTCTATTCAAGATCTACATCACAGAGCCATCTCTTCAGCCACCTATTAAACACAACCCGAATTTGGTTAAGAGACACCTTCAGTCCCTATGACATGGGATTGTGAGCCAGTCATACTCCTTGGCTGGCGGAGTTATATGGAACCCTGGTTACCAGGTTACCACTCCTTAAAGAAAAGTCACACCATTAGCATTTCCAGCCCCTGTGCCCTCTGGCTGGCTTGTGCATTCAGTGGTTAAGCTCGCTCTAGAAGTTTGGAAAGGCTGGACTGGGGAAAGGTGAGTAGTGACAGAATCTAGCTGGAGTTATGAGCGCTTCTGCCATACTCCTTAGCCGTCTCTTACCAGGGGATGCTGATGCTGGGCAGAGCATCACCATGGAAACAGTTACACTTTCTCCTCACTCTTTCTCATGGACTGCTTCTCCCTTGATAGTAAACTTCTCAAAGGGAAGGACTCTCCTGGTTGTTTTGTGGTCCAAGTACCCTGCAGTAGTACCTGTACAAGGTAGTACTCAAGGAATATCAGTTGAATGAATGAACAAATGAATGAACGATTAGCTGGGTGAGAAAAAAAAGTAGGCAGGAATCCTTTTCCAACAGATAAGTAATGTTGAAATGCTCAGTGTAGAGAAAGAGGAGTGAAAGGGGGTGGGGGTGGGGGTGGGGATGGGGTAGCCAGAATTCAGCATAAGGTGAAATTTGGAGTGAGAAAACCAGGACACAGATCTCAGCGAGGCTTCCTACCAACTACGTCAGCTTGAAAACGTCAGGAAGAATCCCTGCACCTAACTCTTACACAAAAGGAACAAGAGGCAGACTCAGCCAGTGTTTGCCGAGTGCTTGCTGTGGCCTATGCTAGGGCTGGGACATACATGGCCAGGGAATGGCGTCTTTTGTCATCACGGGGATGCGATGCACTACACAGTTCAACTTCAAGGGAGAACTTTGCAAGGGGTTCAGTAAGCTGTGGCCTCCTCAGCCTGGCCGGGACACTCATGAGGAGGCCAGTTTCCTCTTGGGCTGTCTCCATAGTGACAGCTTGAAAGGATGAGAGAGCGCCGGAAGCTCTTCCTTGCCACTCCGTCTCCCTCTTCTCCACAAGTCTTTTGCCCAGGATGTCTCTTGCATGTTCCATTCTGTCTCCACACAGTCTTCTAGGAGGCCCAGCCTGACAACTCTTTACTCTTTAGAATCTCAATGATGGTGGGCAACACATTGATAACACGTGTCACTTACAGACCTGTAAGGCTACAATGAGGTTACGTTGTGAGGGATTGTTGTGGAACTCTGTCCTGGAACATGGCCATCTCCGTTGTCATCAGAATAGCTGTGACTACTGTGAATGCTGCCTTATAGAAGGAGCAGATGGGGTAGGTCATTGGCCCTCACCTGAGATTTTAGGCACACCCATGCCTCCCTCTCTGCCAGCTGTGTGTAATTCTGTCCCAGCTGCACATGGGCTCAGGAAGCACTAGAGCAGCGGGAAATCCTGCATATCAGATATTTACATTATGATCCATATCAGAAATGAAATTGCAGTTATGAAGAGGCAACGGAATAATTTAATGCTTGGAGTCACCACACTATGAGGAACCATATTAAAGGGTTTCAGCATTAGGAAGGCTGCAGACCACTGCTCTAGAGTATATTAGGACGTGTAAGGTGGTGATGCAGCTGCTTTGGGGGTAACCAAAGCAGACCTGGGGAGAATTGTACTTTGGCCTGCCGCTAGGGTTCTGGCCTAATTTGCTTTCTATTGCTGTGGTAAACATTAGGGCCAAAGGCAGCTTGAGGAAGAAAGAGTTTATTCGGCTTACGTGTTCTGATCACAGTCCACCCTAGAGGAGAGCCAGGGTAGGAACAGAAGCCAAAGCCTGGAGGCAAGGGCCGAAGAAGAGGCCACGAGGAGTGCTGCTCACCGGCTTGCTCCCCACGGCTTATTCAGCCTGCTTTCTTATGCAGCCCAGGACCACCTGGCCAGGGACAGCACCTGTCAAGATGGAGGCAATGCGAGAGAGGCAGTGCTTCAGTTGACATTCTCTCTTCCCAGATGACTCAAGCTTATGTCAGTTGACAAAACAGAAACAAAAACAACCCCTAACCAGCTCATACCCTATTTGGGGTGGGCAGTCATTTGATCATGCAACAGGGCTTAGCAGCAGGCTAGCTCGGAGTAAGGGCTCAGTGAAGGGCGTCTGTGGCTGTTGTCAGCTTTACTGTCTTAATTGACCTGGTGCCAGGGGGGCTGGTGAAGAGTCGCATCTGTGGGGCGTCATTAGTTTGTTTAGGCTGGAGGCTGCCTCTGAATCTCCACATCCTTAGATGTCCCTTGAGGAACTAGGGGCTAATCTGTGTGGGTACCGGGAACAAGAGAAAGGTCTGGGGAAAGAAAGACAGAGATGAATTAGAGACCTCTTCTGAATAAATATCTGCTTAGCAGCCATTGCTCCGCTCCTTGTTGGGCTCTGGTTAGCCGGAGATCAGGACACAGGTGCTGTTAAGGAGCTGAGAAGTCAAACGGGAAGATGGGGCAGATAGTCTTCGAGCAGAGCCCTCACGAGGGATGCAGATGCTTGCGGCAGAATCACCCTGGGCATCGCCATTTTGACAGTTCTTTCTGTAGAGCAAGTCAGCTCTTCTGGCTTCTAGATGCGTCCATATTGTACGTCCATCTTACAAATGCTTAGTCATGTCTCTGTTTCCTGCCAAATGGATAGTTTCCTTAGCGCGAAGACCGACCCCCCAAGTACCTTGGTCAGGTGTGCCTCTAAACATCAGTCAATGCAAAGCACCCAGCACCTTGTGGAGTCGGCTTTCCAGAGCCGCCACAGATACCGAAGACAACAAACCTGCCAAAAGGAGACGTGTATTTTTAGCCCACAGATTGGAAATCTCAGTCTGTGAACGGTTGGTCCCCTTCCTTCTGAACCCGTGGTGTGGCACATTGTAGTGGCAACACACAGTGTAGAAGAGAGCCCTTCGCGTCAGGTGCAGATAAAGGAAGAGTCCAGAGTCCCATAATTCCCTCAGGTCTTGGCTCTCCCTATTACCTAAAGCTTCCCCCTAGGGCTCCACATCTTGAAGTTCTACCTCCTCCTAGCAACAACACCTCGGCCCAGGATCCAACCCTTTAACACATGAGCCTTTGAAGGACATTTAAGATTCAATTGCAGCACATCTACAGTTCCCTAACTGTGAGAACAACCACTCTCTCCTGCGGTGGTCATGTGGCTTTAATAAGTGCATGTTTATCAAATGTAATTCACATTACACATGTTAGTGTGGACTTTCAAGTCCGTGTCTTAGGTGCTGACGCAGCGAGTGATGGACCTCTTGTGAGTTTGAGGGTAGCCTAGCCTTTATAGCCAGCCAGAGATATAAAGTGGGTTCCTGTCTCAAAATAACAAGAACATCCATCCAAACCCTAAGCAAACAAAAGTTAAGGGGAAAATAAGTAACTTAACAGCATTTCCAGAACAAAAGATCGCTGTGTCTAAGATGTATTCTTTGCACTCTTCACAACCCATTGCCATTTTGAAACCGCATGGTATGAGAATGTGTGGGGGTAAAGGAGTTAACAATTGCAGACATTGTCATCATCGCCAGCTTCTGATGTCCTTTTACTGTTTTAAGTTCTGAAATTCAGAGAATGGAAGCGGCTTCCTTGGGTTACAATGATCTGGTCAGAGCAGCCACTAGTAATATTCTCAGAGTGCCTCACCAGGTGGCGCTCTATTACCGGGATAGGTTCTGAGCAACTCCCTCCTCCTACTTCCCAGCATGCAGTGGCCTCTCCCCACCAGGACAGCCCAGCTTTGTAGAGCTAGCTGGGATATTGTGTCTAAGCCTAGTTTCAGACAGGGAGAAATAAGATTTTGAGAAAGTATGTCTCTGGGCCCAGAGGCCCCACATCACCAGGTGGAGTCTGGGTTTATTTAGTTCTGAGCCTCATCTGCTTCCCATTGTGTTGCGTCTCTTATTCAGCTCTCTGCAGACTCTTCTAGATCTTGCCTTGCAGGCTTTGCCTCACACTGGACCTAGGTGGGCAGAGCTAGTGCTTCCCCCCTAGGCATTTGTCAGTTTCTGCTATTACGGGTGGAGAAGGTATTTGGGAACAGGAAAGGGAACAGGCTCTTGTCATTTCTTCCCCTTCCGGAGGCATTTAGGGGCAGTGTATGTGCAGCTAGGAGAAGGGACCTGGAACCAAACCGCCTTTGTCACAACTCTTCCTCTTTTCACAGCAGGATAACAGGCTGTGAGTAAACGTGTGTCTCATTATTCCATCCATAAAATTGGGGTAATAAAATATCCCATGGGCACCGCCATAGGCGAAGCACTCACTGCAGTTGGAGGCTTATGGTTTGAGAGTGTGAGCATCCTGGTTCACCAGCATCCTACCTGGACAGAGAAACTTCTGGGAGGATGCTGGGCTGCCCATACTGACCCTCACCTGTGTATTCCTGCTACAGCATCCCTTTATGACACCTATCACATATTTCAGTGATGTTGTGTGTAAAGTCTAGGCTCCCATACTCGAAATGGACCTGCAGCCCAACCCAGGGAAGTGGGTACTTAGCATGTTCCTATCACATGGAGGAGGTTCAGATATGACAAAGTCTCTCTCCAGGTCACTGCCTAGTGACAGGAGGATGCCTCACAGTCAGGCCTGTCTGATTAAGCTGTAAGATTAAGGATGTTTACTTCTGCATTTTACTGCCTCCTTTTGGAACTAGTAAAAACAGTAAGCAGGAACCCCTTACAGTGTGGGCATCATCCGGACTCAGGGTACTCCCGCAGAACCCACTCTTCCCAGGACCACACATCTGTCGGGCGATGGTTCTTATCCCTTAAAAAAAAAATCTATCTTGGGCTGGTGAGATGGCTCAGTGGGTAAGAGCACCCGACTGCTCTTCCAAAGGTCCGGAGTTCAAATCCCAGCAACCACATGGTGGCTCATAACCATCTGTAACAAGATCTGACGCCCTCTTCTGGAGTGTCTGAAGACAGCTACAGTGTACTTACATATTATAAATAAATAAATCTTAAAAAAAAATCTATCTTATCTTATCTTATCTTATCTATCTATCTATCTATCTATCTATCAATCTATCTATCTATCTATCTGTTAGCAGGATTTTCATCATAGCACTGGATGGGCTGAAACTCTCTATTTAGACCAGGCTGGCATTGAGCTCACAGAAATCTATTTGCCTGATCTTCTTTAGTGCATGTGCTACCACACTTGGCTAGATTTATTTCTGTTGTTTTTACGACATGCATGAGTCTGTGTGGATATATGCCCACCCTGTTGGGGTGCTTGAGGAAGGCGGGGAGGGTGTTGGATCCTCTTGGAGCTGGAGTTTTGTGTGCTGTTAGCCTGGTGAGGGTGTTAAGCAAACTTTGAACCTCTGGAAGAGCAGCAGGTGCTCTTAACCTAGGGGACAAAGATGTAGAAGTCACTTATGCTTTTCTGCCTCCCTCCCCAAGGTCCTTTGGGTGACAAATACAAGGATTCTTAGATTATATTTAGCCCCCACAACCTTCAAGGATCACCTGCCGCCCCCATCTCGGTTATTTGTGCAGCCTCAGGCTGGCTCTTTGAGCAGCCGGGCAGCCTGCATCCCAGGCACGTGAGGTCCTTTGAGCCATCCAAGATGTAACACAAGCACGCTGTGACTCAGACCAGACTTTCTGGGATTTTTCCTTTCTGGGCACGTGACAGTCTGTGCAGTATCAACAGCTTTCGACAAGGAAAAAACCAGACACCACACTACTGTCACAAAACCGTAGATGGCAGGCAGGCCCAGAAGGACCATGCATAGACAATCAATAGTGGGCCCTGTTGAGGGTAGAAGGAAGGCCTGTCTGTCTGTCTGTCTGTCTCTGGCATGGGGTGGTCTTTTAAACAAAAATTCTCAATCTCATCTATGTCGAGGTAATGGCTTGTTGAGAGGAACTGTCCCGTGTATTGTCTGGTGTGAGTATCATCATTGTCGTCTGCCACCCACCAGATAGTATAACACTCTCCGAGTAGGGCAACAGCCAAATGTCTCTAGACATTTCAGATGTGGTAGGGGACAGAAATGCTTCCTCGCCTCTCTCTTATTGAGAATCTCTGTTGTAAAAGCAACCATGTCTTCATTCCCTTCCTGAAATATGTATTAACATTTCTCTGAGCGCTGGAGAGATGGCTGACAGTTAGCCGCGTGTACTGCTCTCGAGTTTGTTGGCCAGCACTCATACTGGGCAGCTCACAGCTCATAGCTAACTCTAGCTCCAGGGTATTCAACAGTCTCTTCTGGATTCCACAGTTACCTGCACCCATGCTTGCACACATTTATACACAATTAAAATAAACCTTTTTAAAAAAGACCTTTGTGTGCCTTGGTGTCCCAGTTAGGGTTTCTATTGCTGCGATACGGGTGTGATACGGGTGTGATACGGGTGTGATACTGGCCCCTTCTTAGGTACTGCTGACTTCTCTGCTCCAGCTAACCGGCATCAACTTTCCCAGTTAAGCCAAAGTTTCACCGTAGTGGTTCTGGGTCTCTTGTTAATCACAGCTGATTCTTTGGCCACAGCTGACTAGAGCCACAGATTCTAAATTCCGAACAGCAAATGGCCCTGCAAGAGTCTTTGTGTCCCTCTGAAACTTCACAAGCCAGGCTTCACAAGCCCCTGCACTGCTCTGAGGCCCATCTTCCAAGCTCTCACAACAGATCGCCAACCTTTGAATGTTCAATGGCTTTCCTAGCTCAAATATACACTATCCTTCCACAGTCCTTCCCTGAACAGCTTGCTGAGGTCTGTTACAGCAATACCCTGCTTCCTGGTACCAATTTCTTTGTTAGGGTTCCCTTTGCTGTGACAAAACACCATGATTGAGCACTCTGGAGAGGAAAGGGTTTATTTTGCTTACACTTCCATATTCTAATTCTTCATCTGAAGACAGTCAGGGCAGGAACTCAGCCAGGAGGAACCCGGAGGCAGGAACGGATGCAGAGGCCATGAAGGAGGGCTGCTTACTGGCTCTCTCCTCATGGCTTGCTCAGTGTGCTTTCTTAGAGCATCCAAGACCACGAGCCCAGGAGCGATACCACCTACAAGGGCTGTCCCTCCCATATTAGTCACTAGTTAAGAGAATGTTTATGGGCTTGCCTACAGCCCAGTCTTCTGGAGGCATTTTTACAGTGGAGGCTCCCACCTCTCAGATGACTCAAGCTTCGGTCAAGCTGACATACATTTCACCAGCATACATGCTTTGCTGGCTTGCGAACCAGGCATTCACTCATCCTTCAGAATTCAGCTACGGAGGCAGGGGTCATACAGGTAGCAAGAGAGAAAACCCTCAACAAAGACCAAAGCTAGGGACTCAGAAAATCACAGGGACAAATAAATACTCTAATGACTGGGGAAATCAAAAAAGCTTCCCCAGGAGGATACATGGCAGACGTGGTGAATGAAGGGTACTCCAGGCAGAAGGGACACGTACCAGGAAAGTATGGAGTGTGACATGTTAGGGGTAAATGTATTTTAGAATGTCTGCACCCACTGAGCGTGCACTAGGAATGACTAGGAGGTAAGCAGAGCCAGGCAATGATGGTGTGACGCTGACTCTCATGGAAAGCTTTGTACAAGTCGGATTCTGCCTCACTGCAGTAGAAACTAACACACTATGTGGGGAGGTAGTGTGTCCAGGGTACATAGTGCATGCTGATTTCTTGTAAGCCTCCTTAAGGAACGTGGTCAAAGAGCCAAGGAAGTGGAAGGCTAGCATCGGCATGCCGAGACTGGGCGGAATAGTGCCACCGCGTTTACCCCAGCATCCTGTGGTGTCTGGAGCTCAGCTGGGTGAGGCATTTCTTGGTTTAGTTTGCAGTCTCAGGGTGGCAATGGCATGGTTGGGGTGGGATGTCTGGCACCTGGGAGAGACTCTGTCCATCCTTCCGGATCTACCCCTGTCACTACTTCCTCAGCCCATTCTTCCTGGTGGCTTACAAGCTGCCAGGTCTTCTTGATGCCTAGACTCCCAAGACCTCAGCCTCATCTCCTATGTATTGTGCTGGTCAAAGTACTTGTGGGCAGAGTACTCATGCATGGAGAGGGGAATTAGGTTGGACATCTGACGGAGCGAGAGGCAGGTGCATGCTGAGAGGGCAGAATGGTTTGAGGGCACCTTCGGATACTAGCTAGCACAGTTAAAAACTTTTATTTCAGAAGGAGGCATGGCAGTCTTGTGGGAGATGGATTGAAGTGGATGACGAGAGACATTGTTCTCGTTCCCTTTCTGTTGCTGTGATAGAACACTGACCAAAAGCAACTTGGTGACACAAGGCTTGATCCATCATTGAGAGAAACCAGGGCAAAAGACTCAGGGCAGGAACCCAGAGGCAGGAACTGAAGCAGAGGCCATGGGGGGAGCACTACTAATTGGTTTGCTTCCCCTAGCTTTCTTTCTTTCTTTTTTTTTTTTTTTTTTTTTTTTTTTTTTTTTTTTTTCTCTGTATAGCCCTGGCTGTCCTGGAACTAATACACTTTGTATTTAAGTGTGAAGTGTTCCTTCACATGTAGAGGTCAGAGGACAGCTTTCTCGGGTGGGTTCTCCTCTTTTTTTTTTTTTTTANAAGACAGGTTTTCTCTGTATAGCTCTGGCTGTCCTGGAACTCACTCTGTAGACCAGGCTGGCCTCGAACTCAGAAATCCGCCTGCCTCTGCCTCCTGAGGGCTGGGATTAAAGGCGTGCGCCACCACGCCCAGCTCTGGCTTGCTTTCTTAAACAACTCAGGACCACCTGCTCAGCAGTGGCATTGCCCAAGGTAGGCTGAACCCCCCAACATCAATCAATAACAAAACAAAGCCCACAGTCATACCCACGGGCAAAGGGAGGCAATTCTCAGCTGGGTTTCCTCCTCCCCAGGTGTGTCAAGTTGACAAGCAAAATTAGCCATAGAAGCTATGGAGATTAATTAGGAAGCACTGTAATAAACTTGGATAATTTTAGTTCAGTTGGTCATGAATTTTCCTTTGGTTCTGTCCTTATAGGAAGACCAGTGTAACTTGAATTTAACATGAAGACAACACACACACACACACACACACACACACACACACACACACTAGCTTACATTTAACGAGCACGGACTGTGTGATAAATACTGCAAAAATTCACTCTGATGAGAGCTGGCAGAATGCGATGCATGCCTATAATTCTAGCCCTTAGGAGGTAAAATAGCAAGAGGGTCATGAGTTCAAGGTCAGCCTGAGCTATCTGTCAAGGCTCTCAAATAAAGCGAAGCAAAGCACGTGGGAAAGCTGAGGCTGGAGAGATGGCTCAGTGGTAAGTGAGTTCAGTTTTCAGAACCCATATGGCAGCGCACAGCCATCTATAACTCCAGTTCCAGGGGTTCTTGTGCCCTCTTTGGGACTCTGTGAGCACTGCATGCATGTGGTGCACAGACATACATGCCGGCAAAACAGGCTACATATATAACTTTGGCTAATTTTGGTTGTCAACTTGACAACAAAACTTTATATATGTGTGTACATGTGTAAATTTATATATAAAATTGTATCTTTATCTTATATAAAAATCTTTACAAGAAAGAGTGGCAAAGTCGAGCTGAATACTTGGCCTATCTGAATTAGAAAACCTGCATTCTCTTTTCAAGGACTTTAATTTATCATGATGATGATGATGATGAGGAGGAGGAGGAGGAGGAGGAGGAAGAGGAGGAGGAGATGGTGGTGGTAGTGGTGTGTGTGTGTGTGTGTGTGTGTGTGTGTGTGTGGCAGGGTGGACATGAGTATGCATACCACATACATGAAGAGGTTAGGAGACAACTCCCAGGAGTTGTCACTCTTTTATCATGGGTCCCAGTGACTGAACTCAGGTCAGGTTTGTGTGACAAGTGCTTTCATTTGCTGGGCTATCTCTCCAGCCCCCAAACTTGTATCCTCAGCTGTTTGTTCCCACACTGCCCCTGGAAACCGGGTGAAGAATGAGTTTATGCCAGTTCCACAAAAAGGATCCAAGTCAGATAAAGTTCATTAGACCTAAAAGTTTTAAGCCGCAGTTATCAAAGTGTCCAGTCATGCATACCAAAGAAAGCACTAACAACACTGTGCTTAGAGTCAGTTTGGAAACCATCTCTTAGCTTGCTGATAGCTGACATAAAACTATGTCTTAATACTTGTCTATTACCCTTTGTTGAAAATCATAATTTTTAGTCAAATGAATATCTATTGAATACTACACTTTGATTATTAGTCACAATTGCATTATATTATTGAGTATCATATAATGATTATCTGATTAAAATCTAAAAAGTATGCTGTAATTATGTCTCCTTCCTTGTATAACTTTGTTTTACTTGGAGTTAATAATATACTCTCATTTTCTTGTTTCCTAGATCTGTCCTTTTCTTTCCTATTAGAACTTCCATGGGCCTATCTGTATGTCAGTATGTTGTTTTGTTTGTTTTATATATAAATATATGATTATATCAACATGACCTACTGAGTTCATTTGGTGGTGCTCATATGTTTGTGTTTTTAGGACTGACCACTTGGTACTGGATAGCCAATTAGGAGGCTCATCCCTAGGGAACACTGATATTCTCTCTCTCTCTCTCTCTCTCTCTCTCTCTCTCTCTCTCTCTCTCTCTCTNTCTCTCTCTCTCTCTCTCTCTCTCTCTCTCTCTCTCTCTCTCACCAGTCATTACTTGCCTGTAGCTCTTTATCTAGGGGTGGAGCCTTGTGTGACTTCCCCCATCTGCATTGGTATGTCAACCAGTGTTGTCATTGTTCAGGTCTTGTTTGTTTGTTTTTGAGACAGGGTTTCTCTGTGTAGCCCTGGCTGTCCTGGAACTTGATCTGTAGACAAAGCAGGCCTTGAACCTCCCAATTGCTGAGATCAAAGGCATGCACTACCAGCCAGACTAGATCTTGTTTAGGCAGTTACATTGTTGCGACTTCAGGGATACAGCCTCTGTGTCATCTGTAGAAGACATGAGCTCCTAGCAGGTGTTCTGGTCCCCTGTCTCTTATACTCTTTTCCTCTCCTGTGCTGAGGTGGTCCCCAAGCTGATGTAGGGGTCCTGCCATGGTTGTATCAGTTGAGACTGGGCACCCCACAGTCAGTTCTTTGCCCAGTTGTGGCTTTCTGTGGTGATCTCTGTCACAGAAAGCAGCTTGGTTAACGAGGAATGAGAACTGCACCTATCTATGAGCATAAGAATATGTCAATATTTTTTCATACAGTTTTATAGCGTGTGTTCTCGACCTTTCTTCTGTGAAGTCTTTCTCCTCCTATAAACACTGAGATTTTCTCTAGACCTTTCACCTATTTGTAATTTGGGGAGTTACTTTTGCTTTGCTTTTATGTTGGGCCCTGTGGTCTACATGCCATCCAGCCTGTTTAAGAAAGGTACAAGACAGAAACATGCATTGAAGTTCCTATCCCATCTGGATTTTTCAGTTCGGCTGCGTAAAAATCTATTCAAATTATGTTTCCGTGAAGATATTGTCCCAGGGTGTCCTTGGTTTCCAAGATCATTTTTCTAGGAGCCCAACATAGTTCTTAATCTCATTCGATTGTATCAGATGTATCTTTTGGGATACTTCCAGGCTCTTCTCCATAGCCTTTGTGTGCTGAAATTAGCATTGATAGGACTTTCAATCAGACCCTTGTGCCCTTCAGTTTCAGGCAAACTTTCTAAAGTTACTTCTTCAGTGATTTCCCCTCTCTTTCCTGAATGAACTGGATTGAATCCTGACCTCTTTATCTATGGTTATATAGATATTTATTTATATTTTATCTATGTTTATCTATCTATTTTATCCCCATCATTTTGCCTTTTGATCATTTCCAAGCAGTCAACTAACTTTTAAGTTTCCAAGAGTTTTTTTTTCATAGATCTTGGTTTGTTTTGTTTTTTAAGTTGATTGATGCAATATGTAAATTCTGTACGGGTAGCAATTATAGTTTTCATTGGTGGCCTTTCCAATTTATTCCTGGTTCAGTTGAAGGGGGCACTGTTTTTTGGGCTCCTTGTTTTTAGAAGACACTTTGCAGTCCGGGTCCTTTATTTCGTTTTTGTACATTAGGCCATGAATTCATATGCAATGGGCTCTAGCAGTTCAGGCTCCTTTCCATAGCCCTCACAAAGTGTGCTTCTCTGGGTGGCGCAGGCTGGCACTTCAGCTGAGCCCAGGTGCCCTTCTCTTTGGCTTCCTTTTTCTTCTGATCATTCTGTTTCAGGAAGCTGTCTCTGCTCTTCGAGTACTTGATGTGCTTAATCTGCACATTGATCCCCTTGGCCAGAATTTTACAATGCTGATTGATAATGCTGAGTGATATTGTAGACTCTTCCAGTTTTGCTGTGGTAACACTACAGGGCATTCCTTTTTGAACAGTGCCCATTCCTTTGATGTCTACAGTATCACCCTTCTTGTAGATTCCCCTGTATGTGGCCAAAGGAACAACTCCATGTTTCCTAAAAGGCCTAGAGATCATATACCCAGTGCCTCTCCTCTTTCCCTTCATGTTGGTCATTTTGGCGAGTTACTGGGAGATGGCTGTTGCAGCTACATGGGCTTTTTTCCAATGAAGCCTTTTTTTTTTTTTTTTTTTTTAAATCCGAAGACCTTACATTATCACTTCATGTTTTTGGCATAAAGCCCGGTTGGGAGCCATATTGGTTACTTCCCATTTCTCTGACAAAATACCTATCTGAAGCAGATGAAGGAAGGAGGGAAGGAGGGAGGGGGTTGCTCTGGCTTACAGTTCCAGGGTATAGTCTGCCATGGTGGAGAGGTCATGGCAGCAGGCACTTAAGGGAGAGTTGGTCACATTTGAAGTCAGAACGCAAAGGGAGGTGGATGCTACCACTCAGTCCACTTCCTCCTCCCATACAGTCCTGCTCCCTAGCACCTGGAATGCCATCACCCTCATTTACGGCGAATTCCCAAACCACAACTAACCCAGTTTACAAACTCCCTATAGACATGCCCAGAGCTTTCTCTAGATCCTCTGAAGGCTCAATCAGTACAGGCCACCACAGAAGCCCTGGGTACACAGATAGAGCTAACGGCGTGGGGCTCTTTGCTGTTGGGTGTGGACAGTCTTGTTGGCTTGTTCTATATTTGGGGTATATACGTACAATGGAGTGTTTCCAGCCTGAAGGAAGAGTAAAACCCTGGTACAGTCTACTGCATAGCTCAACCATGAGGATGTAAAATGAAATGAAACATACACAAAAGGGCCGAGTATGTATTCAGTGTGGTTTCCGCTTACATGAGACATCAACAGGCTGTAATACACCAAGACTGAAAGGAGCATGAGAGTTAGCATGGACGGGGAAAGGAAGGAGGAGACCGGCAGTTGGTGCTTCCATTGGGACCATGGGGGTTCTTAAGGAGGATGCTTTACATGTTATGGGAGTGTATATCACGCCAGGGAAGTGAACGCCTAAAAATGGCTTCACAGCTTCTCTCTCTCTCACGGCTCCCCCTCCCCCTCCCTCCTCTCCTGTCCGCTCCCTTCCTTTCTCTGCAGTCTAGGCCAGCACTCTATAACTGAGCTATGTCCTCAGCCCTAAAATGGCAAATTTAGTATTATGCATAATTTACATCATAAAAATAAAAAAAAGAGCAAAAAAGGGAGGGGATGAAAATATCTAAGTCACGGCGACAGTACCTTCCTCTTTCCAGGTTGATGTGAGCATATCCCCCTTCTAACCTCTCTCTCTCTCTCTCTCTCTCTCTCTCTCTCTCTCTCTCTCTCTCTCTCTCTCTCCCCCTCTGCTTCTGTTTTGTTTTCCAAGACAAGATTTCTCTGTGTAGCTCCAGCTGTCCTGGAACTCACTAGGAACCAGGCTAGGCTCAAACTTAGAGATCTGCCCGCCTCTATCTCTAGAGTACTGAGATTAAAAGTGTGAGCCACAACTTCTGGATTCCTTTCTAATCTCTTGATCATAATCTTTCTTCTCAGGAAGAGAAAGGATTAGAGATGCATGGTCCTATAAGATATTTTTTAGTCTGTGCTACATGGATATGAAGATGCTGGAAAAGCATCAATTTGATTGGTTTTCATATGTAAGGAAAAAAAGTGAGTTGCGGGCATAATGTATTTGTATATGTGTACAGTATGAAGCACAGCCTGGCTCTGAGGGCACTGAAGGGGACAGAACATGCAGTGAAGTGTAATATAGTTGCTGTCATCTTGGCTGGAGCTCTAAGTTGCCATAGCAACAGGACTGAACAGGCACCTGATTACAGGAAGGCCTTCTTAGCTTCAACTTACATTATTTAATTAGGCACAAATGATGGGGCAGATCATCCCATGGCACCCAGAAGATCTTCTACATTGATAAGCTGCATAATTAGTCAAATCTAATAAGTCCTTAAAACAAGTAAAACAACCTCCCAAGTCTTGCATTTTGTATTCCTTACCCTCAGAGTCAATAGTCAAAAGAATTTCCTGGGGTTTCTTTGGTGAAGTATTTGAAGCAGAGTCAGTAATAGTATCGGAGGGTTCTTCTCACTAGTGTAGGGCGGGAAGTCACATGAGGAAATTAATGAGAGATAACAGCTTGCCGCCATTGGCATTTAACATTTTCAAGATGTCTAGTATGTGCAAGGTCATCATATGAAGAAACTACTTCAAGTTTCAGGACTCTGTCATGGAGTGGGGGATAGCAATTTTGAAATTTCAATGACAATGCACTATACTGCTAGGGGAGTTTAGAATAAAGTATGGCTAGAAGCAAGCAGGTCACCACACCTCAGCTTCTGGAAGATGGGAGTGGTGTTAGCTATTTCCTGTTGTTGTTGTTGCTGCTGTGATCAAATATTATGACCACAAACAATTTCTGAAAGAATGAGGTTTTGGCCTATAACTCCTGAGGGATAAGAGTTCCCCATTGCAGGGAAGCGTGAGAGTAAATTATAGACCTGACTGCAGGAGCAGGAACCTGAGCTATCATGCCTCCAGGCTCAGGCAGAGGGCAGAGAGGGGACTGTGTCAGGAGCCATCCAGGAGAGGCGAAGGCTAACAGGTAGCCTTCCTGGAGGTGACCTACCTTTTTGCATGGACTAAGATGGATGAGTTCTGAGAGGCAAGGTCCCAAAGAGACTTCATCTCAGGACTGCTTCTTGAAGCTGATATGCCTTTCCTGTCATTATTAAATTAATATAACAAGACCTGGGCATTAGCCTACCCTGAGTAGATTTCCTGCAGGTCAACATAAAGATGAACTTTCATGAATGAATGCTATTTAGATGAATTACTGATTTTATAGAATTTCTAATTTGATCTTAGGAATTTTTTAAAAAAGATTTATTCATTGTTATATGTAAGTTTACTGTAACTGTCTTCAGACACATGGGAAGAGGGTGTCAGATCTCATTACTGATGGTTGTGAGCCACCATGTGGTTGCTGGGATTTGAACTCAGGACCCTTGAAAGAACAGTCAGTGCTCTTAACCGCCGAGTCATCTATCCAGCCCAGGAAGAAAGTTTTAAGATATATTTTTAGCTGTTTTGCTAAGAAGATGTAGTAAAATTAGAATAAAATTAAAATGTGTCCATTCCTCATAATAGTGAGTAAGGCTACATAATAAGAAATACAATGAGCTTTCATAATTACACTAAAAAGAGAAATAGGCTTGGGACAAATTTGTGTTCAAGGAAAAGCATTCAGGCCCCAGGATTGCGGGGCCATGGGTTTTGGGGAAAGAGGGGAGTGGGAGAGAACCTGCATCCAACCAGAGTTCTGGTGTTCTGGGAGGGCAGATGCGGGAGAACTGTACACGCTTTCCACACAGCCCCAGGGTGGGTGTCTGGCTGTGACAAGGGGCAGCTCCAGGTACCAGGTTCTCAGCCTCCAACATCCTGATACAGCAAAGGAGCTGAGAACAGAACAGGGGCACTGGGGCGGCACTCACCCCCCAAGAGATGAAGGGGGGAGAGGGCAGGGGGAGAGGCGGAGCTGGATGGTCCCCACTTGGGCAAGAGTCCTTGGTCAGGTCCATGGCTGGAGCACAGGATGGCCTTCTGGCGGGAGGTTAGACATGGCTCCATCACTCAAGCACGGCAGGCCTTGATGAGCAGAGACAGTCTATGGCTTTAGAGGTTTGTTGTAGAAAGGCAGAGAGAAAGAGAGAAGGTAGAAAGAGGCCGGCCATGGCCACGTGGAGAGAGGGGAAAAGAGAAAGAGAAAAGGAGGGCTAGAGAGTAAGAAAGGTGAGGACTTAGAGAGCAAGGAGGGGCCAAGCAGCCCCTCTTTTAGTTGGCTGGGCTATCTTGCTGTTGCCAGGTAACTGTGGGGAGGAGCATACCTGGTTATAGTCAGGTAACTGTGGGGGTGGAGTCTAGCCAGAATGCCAGAAACTTGGGATATTGTCTGCATGACTGATAGTCACAGAATTATGGACAGGCACCTGATTCTGGGAACATGGCTCGCCTTTCTGTCCCTTGTAGATTTCTCTATTGGATCACCAGAGCAAGCCCCATTCANCCAAAATAGGCTGCCTATCACAGTCCCACACAGGACGAAGCCCCAGTTGTGCACTTAGATAAGACAAGGCCACGTGAAACTGTTGCTTTGAATTTATAATGAACTTATAAAATGAAATACTGCTTTGAACTTAATATCAACATCCTTTTGTAACCCCCCCTTTTGTAACATTTTATCTATGAGATAATTTTCTCAGAGCTTTTGTCTATAAAAAGGCCAGAAAAAAGAAATAAAATTGGTGGCTGGGGGAGGGGGGCGGCTTTCCCTCATCCATCCATCCATCCATCCATCCAGATGTATGGGTGCAGCTATTTTCCACTTCACCTGGTATGTATGTGTCTGTGAGAGTGACATCTTTCCTTTCCCTTTTCTCTCTGGTTCAAAAAGAGTTAACTAGCTCCCTGGCCAGTGAGAAGCTGCAAAAGAGGAGCACTGGTAATGAACCCTTTTACTTATTCCCCATTGCTAAGCATCATGTGTTAACTGCCAGGTATTAGCGCCTACTTAACCACAAGTAATCATGAGTTGAGTTTTTAGCACAGACTAGTAGGAAAAAGTTAAAGGGCGGGAGGCCACCAACCTTTTGTCCTGCGTCTGATACTGTGTTCCACTTCAACCCTTTCCAACCGCGCAGGCTCCCTGCTGAACTGGAAGTGGCGCCAATTTTTAAATTCTGAACCCCCCCCCCCCACAGTGACATACTTCCTGCAGAAAGGCTGCACCCTCTCTATATGACCTCTGCGAACAGTGCCACCAACCGGGGAGCAAGTGAAATGACTGAGCCTATGGCAGAGATTTCTTTATTCAGTTCTTTATTCAAATGGACATAGGAGTTTTAAACGGAACTGTCTTTAAAACTGTCCAGTTTTAAACTGGAACTGCCTTTGAGGAAGGCAGATTGGATTCATCGAGATCTTAGCGTTCATCTGAAGCTTCTCATTAAGCTGGGCTCATTTCAGCCATTCTCCTTTACCATCCTTCGTGCCAGGCAAGTTGTCAACTGGAATTACATCCTGGCCATCCTCCCCTCCCCAGGCAAATGGTTCTTTTCAAGTGTGTACCAGTCCTGGAAGGTCTGCAGGTTCTGTTGACTGGCGCTTTACTCTCCTGTTACAGCGACGAGCTGTTTAACAGCAGAGAAACTTTAGAGTTGCTCTTCCCTGGATACAAGCGTTGTATAATCAAACATATAATTTGAATAATTAGTTTTGGTTTTGTCTTTGTAATTTTTTTTTTCTAATTCTAAAGCCCAAAGTGAGACATGACACAGTTTAAAAGCAAAGGTCAGATACGGCCCCCTTGTGCTCTTTCTGGACAACAGTACAAGAAATGACAAAGACAATGAGTGATTAATCACCGCAGGAGTGATATATATCAGGTGGTCCCAATTTGAGCACCTTAGGCTCCCAAGGGTCTCAGAGAGCAGTGATGGGGAGGGGAGGGGACCTAGATGCTATTTCCAGCTTCATAAAGGACTAATCCCAGCAGCTTTTATTTACCAGAGATGACATGCTCGGGCTAATTAAACCAAAACATCAGGTTTCTTTGCTTGGGGCTAGAATTAGATCAACTCAGTATAGAAACACCAGTTACCCCGTGCTGGCTTGGAGGCTCTGATTGGCAGTCTTTGATTAATAAAACATGAGAAAGTGAATTCATTATCAGTTAATAAATGCATTTTGTTCGATAGAAAGTGTTTCAAAGCCTAGTCTTTGTGAAGTGAGGAAAAATAAGATGTTTTATTTTGGTGGAACCACTGGGAATCAATGAGAGGGGTGTTCTTACTGGATGAGAAGATTAAGGAAGGCAGAGAGCAGAGGAGGCTTCCTGGGGAGCAGAGGAGCCTCCCCTAAGCAGGGTTTGGGGCACAGACGGGCTTTATTTATTCAGCGGCTCTCAGAGAGTGCTCTGGATCGACAGCACCGGTTCCTTCTGGGAACTTGCTAGAAATGCAGACTCTCAGGCTTTGCCTACAGATCAGCCACTCTGGGGACAAGGCACAGCCATCTGGATTGTAAGGGACTTTGGAGGGGGGGATCTCATGCTCACACAGGCTTCTACCATTGTCTCCCAGGTTTGAGATGCTAACAAAGAAGTTGGTGATGCTCTGAGGTACCTGGTCAGTTAGAAATCTAAGTGGGACGAGTGGGCTGCTGTGGATAAGTGTTTTCTCCCCTAAAGTTCCATCTGCTAACGTTCTCGGACTCGGTTTGATCCCACAGGTCTTTAAGAAGAAAAACACCCAAATCTTTCTCTGTGTGGATGTTTTTGAGCAATGAGAACAGACTTCATTCAATTTCAGAGACTTGGTCAGCAACAGAATTGAACCTGAGCGTGATCCCCTCTCTCCCTCACATTCATTTTCACAGACGCCCTCTTCTTTGCCAAGTGATACTACCTTTCCAGTTTTAGGGGTGGGATGAGGTGTTCCCTTTGAAAACCATATTTATGTTACCCAGGTTATGGGAAAGAGGTAAACGGGCTGACGAGACAATTTAGTCATTTACTGCACAAGGCTAATGACTGAGTTTGATCCTAGAGACTCCAATGTTAAGGTGGAAGAAAAGAACACACTTCACAAAGTTGTTCTCTGACATTGTCATAGTCAAAGTGAAAAAAAACAGGTGTCTTAGTTAGGGTTTTACTGCTGTGAACAGGCACGATGACCAAGGCAACTCTTATAAAGAACAACATTTAATTGAGACTGGCTTACAGGTTCAGAGGTTCAGTCCAGTATCATCAAGGCAGGAACATGGCAGCATACAGGCAGGCATGGCACAGGAGGAACTGAGAATTCTATGTCTTCATCTGAAGGTTGCTGGCAGAATACTGGCTTCCAGACAGCTAGGGTGAGGGTCTTAAGCCCATACCCACAGTGACACACCTACTCCAACAGGGCCACACCTCCTAATAGTGCCACTTCTGGGCCAAGCATATACAAACCAGCACAGACATCCATGCACATGACACGATACAAGCACACTCAAACACATGTTTTACACACACACACACACACACACACACACAAACACACACACTAACAAATACAATCTGAAGAATCATTATCAGAAGTTTGTGAAAATGAGAAATACAAGAAGTACATGAATGGTTAAAATGTGCAACGTATTGAAGATAGCCAGTGTTTGCATGCACATGTGTATTTGCATATGTATGTGTCTGTGCATGTGTGTCTATGAGTACATGTGTGTATATGCACACATATGTGTCTATGTGTGTATTCCCATGTGTATAATGTGTGCTTGTGTGCACATTTGGAAGTGATGCTTCACTGAGTAGATCTGTTCCTCTTTCCCTCTTTTTACTTAGTTTTTGAGAAAAGGCTGCAGAGACATGTCGCAGCAAGCGTCAGAGCAAGGAAGGGAGATACACACACAGCCAGAGTGCTCCAGTGGCAACCCACAACCCACTTGTGGGAACAAAACTCAGTATGACAGAATCTTGCACACAGTACTTTGCCAGAACTTTGTGGTCCTATTTTTCCTTTGGTGCAAATCCACTGAGATGTAATGAGAGCTGGAATCGGGTGTTTTGCTGTCCTGACAAAAATAAGGGGAGCTCCCTGGAGAGGTGGCAAGTAACAGCATGTCCCCAGCTCTCCATGTTCAGATGGATACTTCACTTGCTCGGTTTACTTGGAGTCAGGAAGTGCCAGAAGAAACTGGCTCACATACATACATAGATGTGCTACAGACAGGATCAGCCAGGGGGCAATTACACTGCCTTCCTTCCTTCTCTACTTTTAAAGTTATAGGTAAGATCTGATTAAAATAACAGCAATACATCCTCTAACTTTTTAAGACTCAGTACAGAAAACACAGCTTAGAATCTTGTGCACAAGCCCACACACATGCAAAAACATGCACACACACTTGCTAAAACATGCACACACACTTGCAAAAACATACAGGAGCACATGCACACACATGTACACAAATGCACATGCACTTGCACATGCACATACACACTTTCCTACCCTAACAAGGCTTTATGCAGCTTTCCTCATCTTTTAGCATTTTGATTTTATTCTAATTCATAAACCCCCCCAACCCACTAATGGTCTCAACTGTTTGGAAAGCTTCATTCTGAATCATAAGTTCTAAGTTATTGTGCATAAAGTTTGCTAGCAAGCTGGTTAGAATTAAAATGTCTACATTCTGGAAATTTTTCTTCTCCCTCTTTCTCTCTCTGGGGATACCAGTTTGGTAGGGGCTGTGGCTTGGGTAGGTGACCTAGAGGGTTTAGATGTAGACAGTGCTTGGACCACATCCTGAGAAACAGTATTTAAAGGGGAAACTTAGGATGGAGAGGTGGGTCAGGGGTTAAAACACTTTCCATAAAAACATGAGGATCGGGGGTTAGATTCCCCAAACTCACATAAACACTGGGTGGGCATGATATCCACCTATAATTCAGCTTCCAAAGGTAGAGACAGGGACTTCCCAGAGCAACTGTTTCATAAGACTATCTGTGTCATGAGATTAGGGTTTGATTGAAAGATCCTGCCTCAATGAATAAGGAGGAAGAGTGATGGAGGACGATTCCTGACTTCAACCTTGAGCTTTCACATGTGCATAAAAGAGCATGCACATACACATGCAAAGATGTCCATATACACACCACACACATCACATGACAAATGGGAAAAGAAAAAGAATCATGGTAGAATTCTAGAATGTTAATGTGAAAAACTACAAGTCATTGTCCTAATTTTGAAGTTTCCTCATTATTTACTGAATAAAAAGTTCAAACACAGACCAGCAGGCAGTGCTCCTCCCTGAATAGTCCTCCCTGAGCTGCTCCTGTGTGCTCCCAGCTTAGAGGGAGAGTTCCAGTCTCACCGCCCTCCCTTTGTCCTGTTGCGCATAATAAAACTGTGCCAATCCCTTTATTATTCACTGGGTAGACGCTGCTGTGTGAATCTGTGTTCTGGCAGCATGCCAGCATAGGTTCCTTCACCGATCTTCCTGCTGCAAGCAACTAACCATGCTGGCTCACATTTAACAGCCGTGCTTAGGAGCCGGAGAGATGGCTCAGCAGTTAAGGACACTTGCTGCTCAAGCACGAGGTCCCACGTTTGGACCCTAACACCCATGTGACAAGCCTGTAACTCTAGTGCTGAGTGTGGGTAGTGGCAGGAGGACTGCTGGGCCTCGATAGCTGCCGGCCCAGCTGAAATAATGAGAGCTCCAGATTTCATAGAGGCTCTGCCTGCAGAGGAGGATGCCGGACCCCCCCCCCCCTTTCAAAAACAAAAAACGAGCAACCCACCTGTCTTAAAAAAATATATGTGAGCTGGGCAGTGGTGGTTAATGCTTTTGATCCCAGCATTTGGGAGGCAGAGGGAGATCTCTGAGTTTGAGGCCAGCCTGGTCTACAGAGTGAGTCCTAGGACAGCCAGTGCTACACAGAGAAACTATGTCTAGAAAAACCAAAGTAGATTAGATAGATAGATAGATAGATAGATAGATAGACAGACAGACAGATAGATTATATAGGTGGATGGATAGATAGATAGATAGATGGATAGATAGATAGATAGACAGACAGACCTGAGAAAGCAAATTAAGGAGTCATCCAAAGTATAAAACTGAGAAAGATGGTGTTCAAGGCTGACTTTTGCCTCTTAGACACTTTTGGAACTTACTGGGCTTTGACATTTGATTTTTCTTGTCTTCAGACATGGGGGACAGTAGACTAAAACGTGGACCCTGTTCAAGTGAAGCATATAATATAACTTATCTCAAACGGTCATGCTTTGGGGAAAAGATGATTTACTGTAAGAGTGACTGAGAATCCTGTCTCCTGGAAGGAGAAAACAACTGCCTATCTTAAACAGTTAGCCTAGATGGAGGATTCCACAAAGACACTTTTAAGAATTAGAACTACTGTAACCACAGGTCAAACCTCTTGATGACCCAAAACCTGAATTAATACAAGGTGCTGTTAGGTGGGGCCTCAATCCATAGGCACTCAACAGACCCCAATTCACGGGTCTCCTCCAGGTGTGTAGAAGTTCTTCCTGTAGAGGTTTAAGGAATGTCACGATGAAAAGGAATGCTAGTACATAAGAAATCAGGACAACAGGACTGTTGGGGCCATAGAGTAAGACTCACAGAGATGGCAAATTGGCTACTCCAGTCACAGAATATAAGAAGTAAAGTTAAAAGTAAAAAGACTTTGAAAATGACAAGTTAGATTCTTAAAAAAGAATCTCTAGGAAATACAGAGTCAACAGTTAATTAGATGTAGCTGAGGGAAGAATTGGTAATTTGGGGGAAATTCTGAGAAAATTAAAGTATTAGAGAGACAATAGACATAGGAAGCATAGAAGAGTTTGGGAGATGTAGAGGGCAGAGTGAAGGGTGTAATATATGCAGAAATGCCAGCTGTTTTCAATATTAATGGAAACACTTTTCTACACATGTACTCAGGAAGCCCAGGAAATCTCACTTAAGAGAAGGAAAACAAAATTTACACCTGCACATATTACAAGCAAAACAGAGGGACAGGGGAAGCAGAAGACCTTTAAAGAACGGTGACAACCCCCATTGTCTTTGTGTCAGCAATAATAAAAACAATTAAAAATCTTAAATGTACAGAGGAAAAACAAATCCTGGGATTACTCATTTTTCAAAAGGAGGAGCAAATGAGAGTATTAATAGGCAAAAGCTGAGAGAGTTCATAACCAGGGAAATTCTGATTGAAAAAAAACAAAAAACAAAAAACAAAAAACTGAATTATGCAGATGCCCATGGTGGCCAGAAGAGGGCGTCAGCTCCCCTGGAGCTGGAGTTACAGGTCCTTGTGAGTCACCTTCGCTGAGAACCAAGCGGCAGTCCTCTGGATGAGCAGCTAGTGCTGAGTCACCTTTCCAGTTTCCCATCAGTGACATCTGGACCTGTGTAGAAGGGTCTGCATTGGAAGGCGTGAGGTGCAAAGAATTATCAGTACACAATAGAGAACCTCCAGAAGGCAATACCTGTGCCACTAGGGGTGCAAAACTAAGAACTAAAAGGTATGAAGACAATAATTTGGAAATTTTAAGAGGAAATGATTATAATTCAGAATTTTATACTATCATCATCATCATCATCATCATCATCATTTTGATTGTTATTTCAAGCCAGGTTTTCTCTGTGTGGCCCTGGCTGTCTTGAAACTTGCTCTGTAGATTAGGTTGGCTCAAACTCACAGAGATCGGCCTCCCAAGTGCTGAGATTAAAGGCGTGCACCACACTACCCAGTCTTATTTTTTTATTTTTACAGCATTTATTTATTTATTTATTCATGTATGTATGTATGTATGTGTCTCAGTCAGGGTTTCTATTCCTGTACAACATCATGACCAAGAAGCAAGTTGGGGAGGAAAGGGTTTATTTGGCTTACATTTCCAAACTGCTGTTGATCACCAAAGGATGCAGGACTGGAACTCAAGCAGGTCAGAAAGCAGGAGCTGATGCAGAGGCCATGGAGGGATGTTCTTTACTGGCTTGCTTCCCATGGCTTGCTCAGCCTGCTCTCTTATAGAATCCAAGACTACCAGCCCAGAGATGGCACCACCCACAAGGGGCCCTCCCCACTTGATCACTAATTGAGAAAATGCCTTACAGCTGGATCTCATGGAGGCATTTCCCCAACTGAAGCTCCTTTCTCTGTGATAACTCCAGCTGTGTCAAGTTGACACAAAGCTATCCAGTACAGTATGTATGTATGTATTTATTTATTTATTTTCAAGACAGGGTCTCACGTAGCTCAGGGTAAGCTTAAGGTCGATATGTAGCCAAGGCCTTGAGTTCCTGATCCTCTGCTTCCAGTGCTAGGATACCAAGTGGGAACTGCCTTGCCCAGCTGATCTTTCCTGTGTCTTCGTCGTTCTTGTTGTTTTAAAGGTTTACTTTTATTTTATGTGCATTGGTGTTATGCCTGCATGTGTGACTGTGAAGGTACCAGATCCCCTGGAATTGGAGTTCCAGACAGTTAGTTGTGAGCTGCCATGTGAGTGCTGGGAACTGAACTTGTGTTCACTGGAAGAGTGGCTAGTCCATCCTCTTAACCACTGAGCCATCTCTCCAGCCCCATCTTTTCAGAGTTTTTGAGGTGGAAGAGGACTAAGATGCTGATCCATTTTTAATATGAATATATATATATTCATATTATATATGAGAGGAGTGAGGGAATGAGAGGAGAACTCTTTTCCTATCCATCACTAGGCTTATGGCTGAGGCCCTCCAAAAAGACAGACTGTACCAAGAAGAGCATACAGACTTACTTAATGTAAGTGTCATCAGTCACAAGAGCCTCGAGCAGTGAAGGCTCATGAGACAGCTAAGCCTGTGTGTTTTAGGCTTAGGTCTGAAGAGCAGTGGAAAACAGGAGTTGGAATCCATGAGGCTGGTTGAGGGGTAAGTCGTGCCGAGGGACATGAGCCGAGGTGAGGTGGGAAGTGAGCCAGGCTCCTTTCTTCAGCTCCCCTGGGTCTCTGCACCTTCAGAGAAAAAGATCTTCCTTTGGTTCCAGTTGTTGGGAGTATGTCTTATTTCTCTCAGGTACAACTCCCATCAGAAGAAGGCGAGAGAACTCACACACAGAACGGGGGTTAACTACATTCATTCTACTGCATTCTAAAACACTAAGGCATCTGTCTTTTACCTCTAACTTTCTTTTGATTCCCATTATTTAATGCTTCTCAATTCCTCTTCCAGGCCCCGGTTTAATCCCCGTGCAACCTTCCTTTTTCCTTTCCCTTATTAGTTAGTCCCAGGGATTGAACCCGAGCTTTGGGAGTCGAAGCAGGCCTGTTACTAACTGAGCTGCAGCCCTGCCCAATCTTGGTTCTCCCCTCAGACTTCTGAGACCAGCTTCTTCTTAGCTTTCACACCTGAGGGAGACATTTGTGCTTCTGTGCCTGGCTTGCTGAACTTAACAATAGTGTTCCCCAGGGTCGATGTGTTAATGGCAGACATTCGTTTCTTGGGTCTGAGTAAGATTCTGTTGTGCAGCCTATTACAATTTTCTCGCCCATTCATCTGCTGATGGACACCCAGGTTGACTCTCTCTCCTGGTTTTTGTGAATAAGATTACAATAAATAAGAGTGAAGCATAAGCATCTCTTTGACGTTCCAATTTCCCTTCCTTTGGAAGTACTGCTGGTTGAGGCCAGGGTCCCATTTTATTGAGAAGTGAGCCCAGGCCTTCTGTATGGTCAGCTCACTCTAATACTGAACTTCCCGGCAGCCCCTCTTATTAGGGTTTTTCTCTTCTTTCTTTCTTTTTTAAATCGCTACACTCTTTTCCCTCATGGCTTACTACCTTGCATCTCTGCCAGTCTCACATGACTTCCCCTTTCTCTGCACCCTCACCAGCATCTGTGTTGGTCTTTGATAACCGCCCTTCTATATGGGACGAGATGGTGCTTTTGAATGGCCTTTTCTTCAGTCTCCGCTCATAGCCCATTCTGCCTGAGGAATTTATATATATATATATATATATATATATATATATATATATATAATAAAAATTTTATATAATTATATATATAAATTATATATAAATTTATATATACAATTATATTTATATATAATTTTTATATAATATATAAAAAATTATATATATATATAAAATGGATAAAAGAATCAAACCTTTATAAATCATGAAGAAGTTTATTTTAAAACAATTCTTTGCTATATGTAGCATTTCACCATTTATTAAACGTTAAAGCATATTGCATACTAATGAGGTAAATGTGTCTATTTGCATATAAGACATTAGCTCTCAGCTAAATATTTGATGCAACGTAGTAAAACCTCTCTCAAATTTCCCATGACATTCACTGGAGTCACATGGCACATAGGGGGATGTACTGTGTCAAGTGCCTACGCTGCGTTCAGAACTGGGGTTGCAGCAAGGCAGTATATGGTAGCCTGGACAAGAACCCCCAGAAACCTCAGTTCCTTGGATGTTTGGTTTTGAATCGTGTTTGTCATCTGTTCAGAAAGCTTTTGCCATTGGCAAATTTTTCTTGACCTCACATTTGATTGGTTACACAACCCCATTTTACTGTATTGGCTTTTTAAAAAAATTAACCTTATTTTGTGTGTATGTAGATGTCCCTGGCTGTCTCTCTGTGCACCACATGCATACAGGGTGTTGGAGTCCGCACACCACACAAACACCAATCTCAGTCAGACTGAGATGGTTTGTTGAACAAACACCCTAATATTGATTGATCAGGACCGTAGCTCAGAATTCAGGGGCTGAGCCACAGCGATAAACATCTTTCTCTGTCAGCTTATAAAGGCTAAAACCACAAAAATAGAAATGAGCTCATACACAGGTAGGTGCAGGAAGTGCAGGTCAGCTCTGACTCAAGCCGTTTTAGACACAATTCATATTGACCTTTAACTTGATGAGGCTTATATGAAGCATTGTGGAATTTCTTAAGATTAACAAACCTCAGAACACACAGAACATAAGAGGGTATGTGGTCAGCATGACCCTGCTCTGAGTCAAGTTATTTTTCTGTGTCAGTGACTGGCAGGCATGTTACAGCAACAATATTGGCAGGCATGGAACAAAATGGCTACCGCTATGTTGCTGCTGCTGGTGATGTATAGACCTCAACACAGGGACGAGAGGAGGTCAGAAGAGGGTGTCAGGTTCCCTGGAACTGGAGTTACAGCTGACTGTGAGCTGCCATGTGGGTGCTTGGAACCAAGCCCTGGTCCTCTGCAAGAGCAGCAAGCACTCTTTCCAGCACCTGCTGTATAAGCTTTTCTGACCATTGCTGTGCCTGCCGCAGAGACCGGTGGCAGCGTGGGACTGTGGCACAGTCACCCTGTTGTCTGTCCCGGGGGAATGAGTTTAGTAACCCCTCCCCCAACAAACCTGTGGCTCCTCACACCCCTCATAGTGAATGGCATGACACTGACACCTGACTCTAAATCTAGATCCATATAAATCCTAACACAATGCAAATGTTTTGTAAACAGTTGCTCTGCTGTGTTTGGGGACCAGTGACACAGAAAAAGCCTGTGTCTATTCAGTGCAGATGTAAGTTTTTTTTTTCTCTCTTAAATATTTTTCATCCCCCGTGGGGTGAATCCATGGGTGGGGTAACCCCTGAAATGAAGGCTACAGTCAGCCCATTCTCCTTTGCCAAACATGTGATAAAATCAAACCAAGGCAAATGAAAACCCACTTCATTTGCATGTCTTTGATCAGACAGTACAAGTGATTAATTCAATTAATGCCAGCCTTCATGTGCACACATTGTTTCAATATTTTGTTTTATTAAATGGGAAGTACACATAAAGAGCCTTGTAGCCTACTAAAGTGCTCTCTCTCTCTCTCTCTCTCTCTCTATATATATATATATATATATATATATATATATATATATATATATATGTATGTGTGTGCACACACACAATTATGCATCTGGTGAGGTGTGAGCTGAACTAAAAAAATAATTAAATACAAATCTAATTATTTTTTAAATAAATACCATTTTACATGAAAAATGAGTGCCATAAAATTGTAAGGTATATTTGTGCTTCAAAGAAAGACTTGCTGTTGTTACTGGGAGTTCTTTTACAACTCTCTCAGATAGCAGCAATACAGAATAACCTTGTGGGCTGGGCTGTAGCTCAGTGCTTGGCTAGCACACACGGAGCCCGGGGTGACAACCCAGCGTCACACAAGCTAGGAATGGCGGCACATGCTTGTAACCTCAGCACTCTGCAGTCGGGGACAGAAGAACCAGGATGTCCAAAGTTACCCATGGCTACATAGGGAGTGTTTGACACTAACCTGAGATACATGAGAACCTTGACTCAAAGATAAAACAAAGTACTCTTGCTTATAGATATGCAAGTGAATTCTGCCTAGTGGAAGGCTATCTTTTCCCATCCAGGGAAGAAAGCCAGTTTTCTACCCATTTTTAGACTTTCCTTTGAACATTCTTTTATTCCTTATTCCTACCTTTTAAAATTCCATTTAGTGTGTGTGTGTGTGTGTGTGTGTGTGTGTGTGTGTGTGTGTATGGAGGTCAAGGAACAACTTGCTGGAGTCAGATCTCTCTCTCCACGATGTGGGTTCTGGGGATCAAATTCAGGTAATCAGGCTGGTTGGAGAGGGCCTTTGCTCTCTGAGCCTGGTCACCAGCCCATGCTGTACTTTTTTAACTTGTCCTCGGGGCCTGCTAACACATCTGCTTGGTTTCTTCATTAACTCCTTAATATGTGTTTGTTTTGTGTTATGAGGAACAATAGTAGATACTCTTTAAGGATTAATTTGTGTACAAGGATGTTTTGGATGTTGGAAACTGCCTGGGTGCTTGGTACTCATGGAAACCAGAAGTAGGTGTAGGATCCCCTGGAACTGTAGTTACAGATGGTTGTGAGCCACCATGTGGATGCTGGGAGGTGAACCCCGGTCCTCTGGAACAGCAGGCAGTGCTCTTAACCAATGAGCTCCAGCACCCCAAGGGTAAATAATTTTATCCGTAAGAGTTACATTGATAAAGATTTCATTGTCTCTAGATTGGGCACTTGGAAGAGAGTTTCCAAGATGCAGTTAACAGGCCTGGTAAGGCAAGCAGCTGACAGTACTTGTCACAGAGATTCCCGTTACAGTTATCAAGTGAAAATTAGAATATCTGCCTCCAGTGAGCTACACATCATTCCAATCTTTAAAGACCTATCTCATAAAACTGGTAATTAACTTAGTAAATACGATACTGGATAATGAAATGTGACACTCTTTGGAAGATCTGTTTAGCTCAGTGAACAAATGATGAATAGGTATGTGCCCTTGCAAACGATGCATCGGTCACATATAAGTCCATAGAATGCGACCACTGGGTAGGTGAGGTAATCCAGTATGAAAAGTTCACAGAGGTACTGGGATGTAGCTCCACGGAAAGGTACAGCCTTAGCACGCACAAGACCCTGGGTTCCAACCCAGCACCAGAAAGCCAGAGAAATTCCAAAGTGAAGGAAGGGTGCTCAGTTCCACACGCAGTATTTAAGAATCTCCTGTGGATGTGGGCATGAGAGTGTGCCGGCCCCGCACACACGTGGAAGTTAGCAAAGAACTTTTGGGAGTCCATCTCTTCTCCTTCCTCAGGTTCTGGGGATCAAACTCAGTCTGTCTGGCTTGCTCTGCGCGCGCGCATGCTTTGACCCACGGAGCCACCCTCACACTGAGCTTTGATGTGATGACAAATACTGTTTTGTTTTCATCCGCAGCCAGTGGCTTTAAGCACCAGTCCATGTGACCATAACCAAGCACCCTAATATCTGTGGGTCTCGTTTCCTAAGCTGAGAAACAAGCACCGTTAGATGTCTTTTTTTCTCAACCATGGGCCAGGTCTCCAGCACATTCCTTTGTCCTGGGGCTCCCAGAGGCATGATCCCCAAGAGCATTGTCGGGGTGCCTGGTCTTATGATTTTTCCAAGCTGTATTCTGAGTGCCGAGCCCTCAAATCCCGAGGTTTGGACAGCTTTGAGGCTGGGGAGTGACTAAGAAGAGGGTGAGGTGGCTGGCTCATTTTCTCTGAGAGGCATGCTAGAGCTCCAGTCGTGAATTCATCTTGCCACCCAGTGGAAGTGGAATCCTAAACACAAAGCTCCAAATGCTGGTAGATTTTCCCGATTCTGAAATTGCTTTCAGCCAATATTACATTTGCTTTTGGAGCACAAGCCAGGCTATTGTGCTGGAAATAATCCTTGTCTTACTGGAGTGGCTTCTGTTGCCATAGCTACTATTTGGGTTCTGTGCACCTAAAATTTCAAGTATTTATCAGGTGAAAAGAATTTCCTGCTCTCTCTCTAACTCTCCCCCTCCCCACTCTCTCTCTCTCTCTCTCTTTCTTTCTTTCTTTCTTTCTTTCTTTCTTTCTTTCTTTCTTTCTTTCTTTCTTTCTTTCTCTTTCTTCCTTCCTTCCTTCCTTCCTTCCTTCCTTCCTTCCTCTCTCTCTCTCTCTCTCTCTGAGTGTGTATGTGTGTGAATATGTGTGCACATACACACACACACACACATGCATGCGGCGCACACGTGAGTGTGCATGCACACTCTGCCTTTGGAAAGTCAGAGTGAGAAAAGTAGATATTATGTCCTCTTCAATGGTTATTTTCAGTAGGGACTGTCATATAGAGACCCGCAGAGAAACAGTTAACTCTCCAGTAGTGAAAAAAAAAATGGGTTTGGCTATGGCCTTGAAAAATGGAGTTATCAGCACCCCGCTGAGGCCCCGCCATCACTGCGGATGATGGATGAAAACGCACGTTGTCACTGCCAGTTGTGCAGCTCAGGAAATTGCACGAGGCAGCTGGTTATTTATGATGGAGCTACACAGAGCTAGCTGGTCAGCAGGTTTCTGCAGTGCTGCCACACTGTGCCCGTAGTAACTTTCTTCCCAGTGCTGAAGGGTGGGGCAGAAGTTTTTGAGGAGGTGTGTGTGTGTGTGTGTGTGTGGTTTAGTAGCACAGTAGCTTAGCAGCAACACTGGAGGGAGCAAGCTTGCCCGTTCAGCATGTGTGAATATCTAGATGGATAACCCACCCGAGACCCATGTGTTTGTGCTGCCTGTTTGCCTGGCTGCTTCACAGGCTCCGAGTTGGCCCACGGTGGTGCCCAGAAATAGTCTCCTCTGCCTGGTCTCCATGAGCTAGACTGGTTTTTTTATGTGGCTGTCTCCTAGGAGTCCAAAGCTATGCCACATGGCTGGAAGCTGTGTTTACAAGCTTTTCATCTGTCTTTCTTAGCTTGTAGTTGCTATGGCTTCCTCAGCCTGCTGGGCCTGGCCCTTGAAGAGGGACAAGCTGTCCACTCAACCGAAAGCCAGAGGCACCAGCTCCATCGGCACAGGCCTTTTGGATATGCCCTCAATGATATCAAGCCTCTTTTCCATCCTGAGTCTCAGACTTCTCTTCCCTAACAAGGCAGCCTTGGGCTTGGCCCCAGGACGATTCCCTCGTGCTTTCTGTCACTGTCCAGTCTCCAGCATGTTTGCCTCAGCTGGGGTGTTCATGTTGCTTCCCACTGCCCTGACTTCTCAGTGGCTTAGATTTGCTTTGCTGAAATCTATGCAACTCTCTCACCAGCTTTACCTAATTATATCCAGGATACGTTCACACCCGGGGTGCCTCTCGGACCCAAGGCTATCCTTTGTGCTGGTCCAGCATTCATTTATTCATTTAGGGTAACAGCACCTTGTGTTTTCCAGGTTCACCTCCCCCAACACATCCGATACAGTTCACAAGGGCCTGCTCGCCTCACCCCATCCCCAAGGGCTAGCCAGTTAGGATAGCTGTTCCCTCCAGCTCTCACGATGGCCCTGAGATGGACACATGAAGCTGGGGTTGCAAAGAAGTGACTCCTGGAGTGTTCGTTACAAAGTCTCTTGCTCTGTGGTTTTATAGTGGGGTCAGGCGGAATCCTGACACGCAGGAGGTAGGGAAGGCTGCTATCTACACAACAGCAACGAGAGGACAGCTGGGAGCACAGCAGATCTGAGACTCCATGTGTGCTCACTCTCACTAGAGTCCAGACCCCAGGTCTGAAGAGATTCCCCTCTTAACATAAATGACTGCTTGACGGGACCCTCGCCATCCCAGAAAGGTAAGCATGGCTCATGCAGGCCTTGCCCTTCTCCCTTGTTCTCTCTGCCTTGCTAGAAACCATTAGACTACATCCCTAAAGCTAGCTCCCTAAGGTCTGTTTCCTTATATGGCCAATCCTTCTTTCTGAGGCAAACTACCAAGTTCCAGCACTCAAAAGCCACCTTTGATTTACCTAATTAGCATGCTCAATTAAAAGTAAACACCTCGTCCTAACACAGGGCTTCCCCCTTTACCTTTATAAACTGTGGTTTGCCTATGGGTTTGTCTCCTCTCTATCCAGAGACAGTCCTTGCTCCTCCAGGCGGCCCTTTGTCCCACTCCAGTACAAATGCCTCTCCCCCCTCTCCCTTGCCCCCTTTTTGTTCCCTTCCCCTTCTCACTCTTCCTCTGTTGTCCGTCTCTGTCTCGTTTTCCTGCCTTCTGTTCCACTGGGGCAAATAAATCTCCTTTGTGCTGAGAACTTGGTCTTGAGGGTCCCGAGCCCTTACTTTCTCCTGCACTGTTTGAATTAGTTTCCTGCGACTGGCATCTGAAAGAGTCTTAGCTGACTCCATTTCGGTGACACCAGACTTACCCAGCATGCTCAGCTGCTCTGATCTGAGCCTATTTCCCTCAGCTGCAGTGACAGCGTGTCTCCACTACACCATGCTGATGACTGCTATGACCTCTGTCTGGCATCTTTGTGCAGCTCCCCCACTCTGCCAGTTCTCTCTCACCGTGAGCTCACAGCACAGCATCCTTATTATAACCATGGCATTAGCATCCTCTTTCTGGGATGAAGTCACTGAACATTGGCTGTGTCTGCACACAGCTTATGAGTTACAAAGCAGGGATGTGCACTCCAGGTCTGGCTTAATATTCATTTTGTTTCACTGCATGACTTCCTAGGTGTGCCTCGAAGAGTTAGTAATTGCCTCAGCTGGAGCCTCTTTTGCCTAGCTTCTCCCCACAAGGAAGCCTTGTCTAGTCATACCTTGGAGATAATTGGCCTTGGCAGAAACCTGACACAAGAAAAAACTTGGGTCTGCTGGACAAACAGACCCTAACTTAAACCCTGCCTTTTACTTCCTCTATCACAGTCTTGGTCATTTAGACTGATGAAGTCCCCAAATGTTATCCCATGGATAGTTTATAAATACCAGGCATTTCTCACTGTTATGTAAGTCTGAGACACTAGTGGATTATCTGTCTGACAGTGGTCACAGGATATATATACACACACATATGTATATATTACACACATTTATACATAACATGTATATATGTATATATACACTATATAAATACACACACACACATATATATATATATATACATATATATATATATATATATATATATATATATATATATATAAAATGTCTGCATGGTCCTAAGATGGTGGAAGAGAGAAGGCAGTTCTCTGTGGTCTCACTCTAAAATACATTTAATTTATTCTTTGAATTTCATATATGTATATGTATTAGTTTGCTTTCTATTGTTGTGATGAAACACCATGACTGAAAGCAACCTGGGGAGGGAAGGGCTTATTTGGCTTCCATGGCCCATGCCTGCAGATGCATGGGCGTAGGGCAACCCTACCAGTGATCACACCCCTGAAGAGAAATCCCCCCAGCAGCCATCAGTTGACAACAGCACCTCAGAAAGGGGTGGAGCCTTTCGATGGGAGTTTTGATTGGCTTGTCATGTGCAGGTTGTGTGTGGGTAAACACAGCTTCAGCAAGTCCTTGAGGGTAGTGGCCTTGCTTTCAGAAGACAGCTTTTCCAGCTTTTCCATTCTTCCCACCCCTTCTTCCCTGCTGGTCCCTGAGCCTGGGGGTTGGGGAGGACTGAGCACTCAATGGCCACTTTCAGCACTTTGACTAGTCAGGTCACCGGTTGGCTGCAGCTCTGCAAAGAAGTTTCTCTGACCAGTTAGGCAACATACCCGTTTAGTAGAATAAGGGCAGACTTCTGTGTTCTCAACAATAAAGGCACTAATCCTCTATTGAAGGATTAGTTACCTCCTGAAAGACCCCGCCTCCTAGTGTTCTTAGGTCTAGCAATTCAACAGATGGAATGGGGTAGGAGAGACAAAGGCTCAGAATGGGCAGATTAATCAGTTTTTTTAAAGAGAGCAGTATTCACCTTGGAAGGTTCTTGTGAGAGCTAAATGAGGAGATGCATGAGTTGTAATATACGCATGTGTGTTATGATAGTACCAGCTCACGGGGTCTAAGCACTGACTGTATTAACTTAGCTTCTGGCTTGTGAGTATAGTACTACTGTTTTCACATGGACAAGGGGAGAGACACAGATAAATGAAGTGACCCAGCTGCGGTTGCCGTCTTGTGGGTGGCAGTGTAGTGTTCCTCCCAACATGCCGGCTAAAAGCTGTTACTCACGGTATTGTGGAATAGAGCTAGGCCCAGGTAACAGGAGACTGGCTCTCTGTCTCTCCCATCCCGTCCAGTGATCAGAGGAGAATGGAAACAGTGGAATGGAGAATCCAATCCCTCAGGGATGGAGGCCATGTGAGAAGCTCAGAGGTTCCTGTGGACCAGAGATCAGTGGATGGAGTGCGGGCGGGGTGCTGAATAGGAGGTCCCAAAGAGACAAGCAGCTCAGAAATTAGATCTGCATCCAGGGGGAAGCAAATCAGGGAATGCCTCAGTCATGCACAGGGCATCTCAATCAGACCCATAGCTTACTGTGGTTTCTGCTAAACCAAGAACCCATTAAAGAATAGCTGACTTGGCAGGAGGAGTTGGGATTAGGGAGAGCTATAGCTCTGGCAGGTGTAGTGCCTTGACACTGATTAATGTTTGATGGCGATAATCTTGGTTGACTCACTCATTCAACACATTTTAATAAACCACATGGAGAAAAAGCTTATTTTCATAGCAACAGATTCTTCTCTCCCTCAACCCCCTGTCTCAGTTAGGGTTCCTATTGCTGTGATAAAACACCATGACCAAAAGCAACTTGGAGAGGAAAGGGTTTGTTTCAACTGACAATTTATAGTTCATAATGGAGGGAAGTCAGGGCAGGAACTAAAGGCAGAAACCTGGAGGCAGGAACCGAAGCCAGAGCCTCGGGAGAATGCTGCCTAGTTAGCTCGTGAGAGCTAAAGTTGCATTTGAATTACTGTGCCTAAGAGATTCATAAAACACAACTGCCTCTAACCTGGAAGCTCCGTGGCCCAGGACAGATCCTTCCTGAGATGTTGGAGGCTGTTGTTCATGTAGGATAACAAGCCACATGTTTTCCCTTCAGGAAACAAGCTTGGTCAACCCAGCTTCATTGGAAGAACTTGATCACATGTAGACAGGAAGTATGCAGGCAGGATAAATGCTTGCCCCTGACTGGACCTGGGTGGGAAATGCATAGCCTTATGGGACTGCCTTTATAAGCTTCTGCAAAATGTCACTTGTTACCATTTTCTGGTGTGATTCATCAAGCCATCCACCTCATTGTTGTTGTTGTTGTTGTTGTGTTGTTGGATACAGGGTCTCTCATTGGCCTGGAACTCACTAATTAGGATAGGCTTGTTGGCCAGAGAGCCCCTGTGAGCCCGGGGGTTTTGTTCAGCGCTAGGATTAGAGTCAAGTGCCACCATGCCCTGCTTCTTAAGAGTATATGAGTTCTGGGGGCGGGGATGGAGAAGGGGGGCTTGAACTCAGGTCCTCATGCTGGTGCCTAGTAATTACTGACTCAGCCATCTCCCCAGCCAATCTTTAAAAACATTTTTTTTGGGGGGGGGGGTGTTTTAGATCCTAGTGTGATGGTTCTAAAATTTGCCTTTATACTAGTGTTTGGGAGACAAAGGCAGGAGGATCTCTGTGAGTTCAAAACCAGCCTGGTTTAAGCAATCATTTCTAAGCCAGCCAGGTTACATCATAAGACCTTGTTTCCAAAACCTTTTTTTTATTTCAACCAGCACAGGAAGTAACAGGTCTCAGTGTAGCATCTTCTTGAGCTCATTACACTTCCTCTGTCACTTGTCCCCTCTGTCATTGTTGTCCCTCCCCTTCCCACCTCACATCCTGCCTCCCTCAGGCTTATTCCCTTCTTTTCTTCAGAAACTCCCTTTTTTGCTTTCTTATTATATGTATCCTATTACCTTCTCTCCCCCTCCCAAAGACCTCTTTCCAGCCCTCTCATAATCCTTTTGTAGTTTCATGCCCTACATACACACTCATGTACACACACACTCACGTACACACACACTCACATACACACACATGCACAGACACACATACACACACGCACACACACATATCCACATATGAGGGAAACATGACATTTTCTTTCTTGCGTCTGTCTTTTTCACTTTACCATACTGATTTTCCTGCAGATGGCATGACTTCAGTTTTCTTCTCAGCTGCATGCCACTCATCTGCTGATGGGTATCTGGTCTGTCTCCACTTCCTGGCTGTTGTGAGTAGCACAGCAGTGATCATGGATGTGCTGGCATCTTTGGACTTTGTCGACGGGAAGCGCTTTCTTTGCATCCAGGAGTGGTACGGCTGAGTCACCTGCTAGTTCATGTTCAGAGTTTTGAGGAGCATCCATGCTGAGTTTCATGGAGCAGGCCCACCGTGAGTAAGGGCTCCTCTTTCCTTCGGATCCTTGACAGCATTTAATGTCATTTATTTTATTATTTTCTTACGCCATTTGTCTAGGATGAGAGGGAATCTCAAAACAGTTTACATATTTACATATTTTCAAAGTATTTACTTTAATTTTATGCGAATGATTGCTTTCCCCGCCTATATATCTGTGCAACATGTGCTTGCCTGGTGCCCGCTGGAGGTCCAAGGAATGTGATAGGCCTCCTGGAAATGGAATTATAGAGAGTTGTGAGTCCCCATGCTAGGACTTGAACCTAGATCCTCTGGAACAGTAACCAGTGCCTGCAGCTGCCTCTGGCCATCTCTGATGACTAAGGAAGCTGATAGCTTTTTCAAATGTTAATTGGTCATTTCCACCTCGTGAATTACCTATCCAGCTCATTGTGTGTGTGTGTGTGTGTGTGCGCGCGCGCACGCGCATGTGCATGTGTGTGCAACCACATGCATGTTGCAGTCAGAGGGCAATGAAGAAGTTGTTTCTTTCCTACCATGTTGGCCCCAAGGATCAAACATACGTTGTAAGGCTTCTTGTTACCTGCTGAGCCATCTTGCCAGCCCTAGTCCATTTATTGACTGTACAGTTTGGTTTGGGGTGTTTAATTTTTAAGTTATAGACATTAGTTATTAACATTAAATTTAGATATTAATGCCTGTCTGATACACGTCTGATGAGACTTTTCCCTCTTCATAGGCTGTGTGACTCCGTGAGTAGTTCCCTTGCTGTGCGAAGGCTTTTTCTTAGTTCATATAATACCACTTGCAATTCCTGTGATTATCTCCCATGCTTTTAGAGTCCTTTGCAGAAAGTTTTTGTGTATGTCTTTACTTGGAAGTGTTTTTCCATAACTGTTTGAGTTGTAGGTCTCATATTAAGGTCTTTGATCTATTTCAAATTGTTTTTTTGTGCGTTGTAGATTGCTTTTGATAATGAATTGGCATTTTTCACAATGGTAATTCTGCCAGTCCATGAACATGGGGGATCTTTCCATCTTCTAGATACTTCTTTGAGTCTTTCTTCAGTGTCTTAAAGTTTTCATTGCAGAGGTCGATTTTATTCTCGGGATTGTATTTCTTTTAAACGATTGTGAATGGGACTCCCTGGTTTCTTTGTGGTTTGTTTGTATGGGTTGTTTGTATGGGTTTATAAAAAGCTGATGGTTGTTATGTCTTGCGTCTTTGCTGGGAGAGTTTATCAGATCTCTTATTCTTATTTTCTGGTGGACTCTTCAGTTCTTCGAAGTGTAGGCTCATGCCATCTGATAATGGGGATAACTTTCCAGAGTTCCAATGGCTTGGTTGTCAGCATATGGTACTTGTATAGCAGTAGGGACAGTCTGACTTCTCTAATGATGTATATTGATTTTCTTTCTTTCTTGTGTCTGAGCAAGACTTGTGTCTAGGCAAGACTTCAAGCACTTTGTTGGGTAAGAGTGGAAGGCAGAGGGCTGGGGAGAAGACTAAGCAGTTAAGAGCACTTGCTACTCTTCCAGAGCACCCATTTCAATCCCCATCACTCACATGGCAGCTCCTATTGGTAAGTCCAGTCCCAGGGGATCTGTTACCCTCTTCTGGCATCCAAGGACACTGAATGCATGTGGTACACATATACATGCACACAAAACACTCATACACATAAAATAAAAACAAATTTTAAAAAAGAATAAAAAGGAGTGGAGTTAATAGAGAACTTTGTCTTTTTCGGATTTGAGAGGAGACACTTCTAGGTTTAACCTGTTTAGTATAATGTTGGCTATTCTTAAGGTAGTTTCTCCTCAGGTTTGAAAGAAACCACTCATATGACAACTTCCTCCTTCTCCTCCTCTTCCTCCCTCCCCCTCCCCCCTTTTCCTTCTCCTTCTCCCCCTCCTCCTCCTCCTCCTCCTCTTCCTCCTCCTCCTTTTTCTTCTTCTTCTTGTTTTTCTTCTTCTTCCTCTCCCCTACAGGAAGAGAAGGATACTTATCACTGGCTCATAGCCATTGTGACACAGTGACGTCAGCAGTGGCTTTATGCTCAGGAAAGAATTCTGGGTCTCTATCCTATGCTTTCAGGTACTCTATAAGGTCAGGGGAACTTCTGTGGTAACAATGGAAATGTCCCTCAAGTACAGCCTTTCTTATTATTTTAATATTTTTATGCACATGAGTGTTTTGTCTGCATGCATGTGCACTATACATGTGCATGGAGTGCCCATGGAGGCCAGAAGAGGGCATCACATGCCCTGGATTGGAGAAAAGCATGATTGTGAGCTGTTTCATGGGTCCTGGAAATTGAAGTCAGGTCTTTTGGAGGAGTAGCCAGTGCTCTTAACTGCTGAGCCATCCATCTCTTTAGCTCCAATATAGTCTTTCTTAGGCCATCTTCTAGGGACTTAAGTTCCAGGAGGCAGGACAGAATAATAAAATACCCATCCGTTGCCCTCTGCAGCTCTATGTTTTTTCTCCCTAGCTGTCATGTCTTGCTTCAACACTTTTTTCAGTCATGTTAGCAAGGCATTCATGGACCATAAGCCCAACCCTAGGAAGTGGCAAGTGCTTTCAGTAGGAGCACCAATAGGCCTACGCTGGATTCTCATCTCCATATGAGAGATGTGTATGCAGGTTCATGAGACCACTCCCAGCAAGGGCACCTCTGAGGGGGTAAGTGCAGCTGACCACCAGTCCCATGGGAATTCTGACACTGAGGCGGTCCATCAGTGTCACCCACAGCCAGGAACGTGTGAGTGTTCTGTCTGGAAGTCATTTGAAAGAGGCTGATGAGGCAGATTCTTTCCCTCAGGTCAGGTAGGTCACCTGGGTTCCAGGCCATGCTTGAATTGAGGGGAGCTCGAGTTGGCTACTCTCGACAGCCAGCATTTGGGATGTTTGAGAAAGTGGGGGGGGGGGGTTAGTGCAAATGCACAGGCAAGAATAATAACAATAACAAACCCAAACAAAGGAGACCCTGGGTGGACATCACTCTTCTATTCCTTCTGCCAATCCATTGCTTTTGTTTTCGAAATTATTAATGTCAGAAGTGTGGAGTTTCCAGGAAAGTAGAACAAAAATACCAGCAACATTAACAAAAAGGTTTTTTTTTTATTTTCTAAAAAAACAAAAAACAAACCCATCACTGCTTGAATACTATAGCAGCAAAATATAGAAGTGAAGTTGTATTAGACTCTAACCACCTTCCGCTCACAGTTTCCAGGTACTGTGGTATCTGTGTTGTGCCTATGTGACACTCTCACTGACCACGTGGCTTTTTCTCGTGAGTTAAATTTCACATAGAAATAGAATTGTATAGAGTGTATACAATTATATTAGTTTCTGAGGGACTCCTATGCCTGTCAAGGTAAGCATTTCTCTTACCATTATTCCCTATGACTCTTTCCGGCAGACCCTTCTGTCGTCATAGCTTCAAGTTTAATTCTGATCACTATGGTTTTACCTGAATTTTAATTTTCATCTAAGAGGACTGACTTTGATGTACATGTATCTAAGGATTAACTTTTACTTCTGTAATTATACTCATGTATTTTAAATTAATTATAAAACACATACAACTTTAAAAAAAAAAAGATTTATTTTATGTATATGAGTACTGTGCAGACACACCAGAAGAGGGCATTGGATCCCATGATGAACGGTTGTGTGTGGACCTATATACGGGAGGCTATCCTTGGAGATCTCTGGCCCAGCCAGGTGGGATGGTTCAAACGAAGGGGAAAGGGCACGAGCAGGGAGGGGAAGTGTCTCTGCTGTTGCTGCTGTCACTGCTGTTGCTCTGAGATGCCACAATGGCTGCACTGAGCGGAGCCGGGCTGAGCCTGCGGAAGGCTGGCGAGCCAGCGAGGGGAATGTAGGGAGCTTCTGGTGGCAGAAGTTTGGGAAGAGCAGTTCTCTTCCTTGGCAGTGGTACAGCTCTTGTGACAGATGCTCTGACAATGGAGGGACTCTCCCGCCTTTATTCCTCCTGGACAGGACCTTATATACAGTTTTGGGGTGGGTTGGGGTCTGACAGTAGGTGCTTCCTATTGGCTTGGTCTGAGATGTTAGGAATGCTTCATCTACATGTGGAGGGGCTTGGGGTGTTGCCCCTACGTGACTCATGGCCACGAATCTCTACACAGGGCTGTGGCTACAGGACAGGGACCTGGTGCTGGGAGCAGGCGAAGCTCCTACCATTCCCTTCAGGGTCCCTGGGGCTTCTAGCCTTAGCACAACCATACCCAGTGCTCTTAACCTCTGAGCCATCTCTCCAGCACCTCCACTTTTTTTTTTTTGTTTTTTTGGAGAGAAGGTCTCTCTACATAGCCCTGGATGTCCTGCAATTCACTTGGTAGACCAGACTAGCCTTGAACTCATAGAGATCTGTTTGCCTCTGGCTCCTAAGTGCTTGGATTAAAGGTATGCAGCACTATGTTTAGCTAACACACATACTTTTATTATCAATATTAAATATGACAGTAATATTATATGACATTAAAATCATCATAAAACCTATAATACTCATAATTCTGTGTATACATACTTTAAATGGATTTTTTTTTTTCATATGGGCCTACAGTTGTGGTTCCCAGGTCTTCCCCACTGCTGGGTTGTGGGAACTCAGCCGGGCAGAAGAAATGCGGAGCCCTAGATTGCATTTACCCTACCCCTGCTGTCAGGTGATGGGCTCACAGGAAGCACTCTATACACTGCTCAGGGGGTGGGAAACCTCAGCCTAAGATGTGGCCTGACTCCCAGGCATGCAGACATAGTTGCACGGAGGACTTGGGAACAGAGGGGGCCCATGGTCCTGTGGGGAGGTCGGGCTAGGGGTTCCCAAATTCCTGGACGTCCAGACGACCTGGTCCATGGACTGAGGAACCTGTCACTGGGGGATTGGGAACTCTGGCTTAGTTTATCGGAGATTGTCCTTAGTTTCACAATTGTCTGGGAGTGCAGAGAGTTCTGAAGAAGAATTAGATGACTGGGCTCTGTAGATGAAGGCTTTCTCCATGCTCCCCACGGTGGTTCTTGATGAGAGAGACAGTCCTTGGTTCCAAACTGTTTATTGATTGTTCATCATGGAAAATTGATACATACCACCTCCTCAGGGTGGACCAGAGATTAAATACTTTTCACAGGAAGGAATAGCCGGGAAGTGGAGCTTATTGGCTAAACTGTCAGGGCATCTAGATACCTCATTAGCATGGAGAACTCTATTCTTATCTATGTGACCATGGGTCATGTTCCTATGTAGGAAGTGCGGTCACTTGACAGGGGCCAGGTTGGAAGTGGGTGAAACCCCTACTGTCCTCTCTGGTTTGAGGCTCTGGGGCTTCCAACCCATTCAATCTTACCAAGTTTCCTGGTATGGTCCATTGTCCCCCACACAATGCTCCCTCCAAGAGGTAAAGAACATCTAACAAAACTGTAATACTAGACATCCAAAGCCCTCTCTTGAGAATTGGTCAGGGTTGTCCAAGAGACTTCCAAACATCACATTACTGTTGTCATTGCTATTGATTGGTCCCCAGAGGTGTAAGGTGAGTTCCTACTGATGAAGAATACCGTGCACTTCAGATGTAGGGCCCGACACCCCTGAGCTGGAATTGATTTGAAAGCCTTCTTCCTGAGGACCAACTTTCATGGCACCAGAAAGAACCATGCAGGTTTCTAAATGAGGGAAGCAACCATCAATCCTACCCAGCTATGGTATTTATAAACCACAGCAATGACCAGCACGACACGATAAGCCTAAGGGTGCACTAGTGGTACACATGCCTTGGCTGTAACCAGCAGCCCTTTAGTTGGACTTAAGTCTTGCTCAACATGAGAGAAACCATGCCCAGTACTGGAAACTTAGCCATCTACCCAGGGCTGGTAAAGTCATGTGCCTTGGAGGAAAACTCTATAACTATCATTTTACTAAACAGGCACAGCCCCTAACTGCATTCTAAGTGTTTGTTCTTGAACCTACAGATGAGTGTAGTCCTCACCACTCCCCAAGGAAACATCTCTTTGTAGCAGACAGACACAACTACAGACAACTAGAAACAATAAAAATGCAGAGTTGTAGAGCGTATTTTTCAATCACAGGGTACATGTCAGGTACTGTCGTACTGTTGGGCACCGTCCCATTGGATAGGCACATCTACGGTACAACGCCTACACCTAAGGCTCAGAGATCGCCGGGGAAGATGAGGCAGACAGGTTGTCAGACACAGACGATCAGTAAGTTTTCTGTGAGACCTTGTCGCTTACGGCAGTCAGAAGCTGCACCATGAAGTCTTAACCGCCTAATGGTGTAAGCATGAGCTGAATGAACAGATACAACAAGAACCGGAAGGCTGGAGTACTTGGGAAAAACACAGACACAAAAACCTCCAGGTAACTAAGGAAAGCTGAGGGGTGGAGAAGCTGCCCTACACAGGGAGGAGCACAGCCATTGGCTCTCTGGTACCAAATGGTCAGCCCCCAAACACACCTACAAGTAACATCGTATGGACTGAACAGATTATATATAGAAACGTATTTGTATATACATATGTGCACGTAATAATAATTAATGAAAAAAGAGCCCATGAACTTGAAAGAGAACATGGAGGGATGTAAGGGAGAATTTATGGAAAGGAAAAGGAAGGGGGAAACGGTATATTATAATGTCAAAAAATATTATCATCCTTAGAGCCACTTCTTATAGGTAGACATGGAATAGGTATGACTTGTGTATATGTGTGTCTTGATACATGTGTATATGTGTTTTTGTGTGTGCTCCAGAATTCATGTGAAGATCAAAGGACAACTTCTGTGTTAGTCCTTACCTTTTACTTTATTTATTCACTGTTATGTAGGCCAGGGTAGCTGGCCCACGGGCTTCCAGGGATTCTCCTGGTTTTGCCTCTTGTCACATGATAGGAGTTCTGAGATTACAGATGTATGCTTCTTACATAGCTTTACATAGGTTCTGGGGATTCTATCTAAGATTCCCATGCATGCATGGACCCACTGACCCACTTTCCCAGTCCTCTGGTTCCCATGCATGCATGGCAAACGTTGGACCCACTGACCCACTTTCCCAGCCCTCTGGTTCCCATGCATGCATGGCAAATGCTGGACCCACTGACCCACTTTCCCAGCCCTCTGGTTCCCATGCATGCATGGCAAATGCTGGACTCACTGACCCACTTTCCCAGCTCTGTTGGTATAGTGTTTAAAAGAGGTTCTCAAAGTATGGTATCCAAACTGGTAACTTCAGGAGAACCTAGATATAGAAAATTTCAGGTCTCTTAGCAGCAATGTGGGGTTCAGAAAATAGGTTAAGACCAGCATATTTTTGCTGTATCAGTATTTGAGAACCATCTTTTCTTTTTGGTCCTCTAAGGATACTTATCCTATCTTGAAACTCCTTAAACTGACGACCTACCTCTCCAAACACCATCAGACCCACATATGGGCTTGGTTTGTGGGGGACACAGTTCGGTCCATGGCCAGTTCTCTTCTAAGATGACATCTGTAGTTTTGATAGGACACACCTTCTTATAGACTGTTGAAATGAAGGTCTCAGATCCTTGCTTCGAGTTGGCTAGCAGCCACCTCAGCTTTCCAGTGTCTCTCCAGGGTGACATGTGACTTGATCTCTCAGAGCCCAGCCCTCACTTTTTCTAATCTGTGAGATGGGGATGTTATTTTAGAGCTGTCGTGACAACACTGTGATGATATTGAAAATGATTTCATGTTCAAGCTAGCACATTGCCAGGGCTTCCTAAATGCCAGCACAGGCATTTCAGCGCACCTGTACTCCGGAGCATTGTACTCGATGCCAGGGTGTGCCCCATCCCCACTGCATTATAGACACTTTCCCCCAGAAATACCAAGGCGAAAGCTGCTACGTGGGAGCTAATCATAGACACCACTGGTCTCTGCCTCCTTGCAGTGGGGGAGTGGCTCGGTCTAGTGCACCAACTCGTGGCCACATGTGGCTCTTCACATCCAACCCTTTAAATAAAACCCAGGTAAAAATTTATTCCTGAGAGAGATCTGTTTTGCCGTGGGACCCTAGATCACACCACTGGCAATTCTCAGGACTCAGAAAACTAAGCAGTCACACGTAACTGCTGTGACCTCCCTCATAAGTCCACCCTGGCCTCTTGGGTCAGCAGGCCTTGGAGCTTCCTTCTGATCCTTTAGCACTGGACCCCTTCCCATGTTTATTGTCTGCAGCAAGACCTGGCTTTGGGACGCACAATCCTTGAGCCATTTTTGTGGAGTTGAGCTCTGTTTATCCTGTCTGTTAAACAGTTGCCTCTGGACTCTGGGATTCTCTGTTTTGGTTGATAACTCAAAGCATCTGTGTCTACCTGTGCAGCCCTGGGCAGTTTCACAAGGTACTTTCTAGAAGCCCTGGAGGCTGAATCTTTCTCAGTCCTCACTTAAGGCTGTCGGAGAGGCCGTGGTGCTGGGGAAGTTGGTCTTAGCACTGTGGGTTAATGTAGATGACCTAATCCTCACTGAGTTGACATAAAACTGGACTTAACGTCTGTTCTGAATTATCTTTCTGCTTAAGGAGAAGCCAGGAGGGACCCTAACTTGCAAAAAAATATATTATTCAGCCTGATGTTGATTTCATTTCCTAAAGCGATTGAGTCCAAAACCGTTTTAATTGAATTCAGTCTCTTGACCTGACACTGACTTATTCTCCCTCCTCCTGTCTTCCAACATTACACAGGGGAGGGGGAGGAGAAGGAGGAGGAGGAAGAGGAGGAGGAGGAGGAGGAGGAGGAGGAGGAGGAGAGACGAATAGACAATTCACATGGATTTATAGGCCTGGCTCTTTCCACATTCCATAAAGCCCAGATGACTGGATAGGAAACAGCTGCAGCTTTTACCGGAGCCTGGTAAGGCCTCATTACCACCCCACCTCCGCACAGGGGGCGTCGGGCTCCAAATGGAGTGCAGTGGAGGGAGTAATTGACTCCGATGCCCTGGCACCTGGTGCTTCTACCAAATACCTAAGGTCAGCGCAGCAAACTCTGGTGGGGCTCGGGGTGCAGAGGCTTCAGTGACAGGGGGAGGGGAACCAAGTGAGGTCCCGGGGGGTGTCATTTGTCTGTATTTGTGTAGTGTGGTCACGCTTTTTCAGCTGCATGATACATGTCTCGTACTGTTCTAGGAGAGACCACCACAGACATGGCCCTTGCCTCCTTACATCCTTCCGGGGGCTCTGCTAGGGCATTGTCTTAGTTCTATTGTTATGAAGAGACAACTCTTCTTCAAAGCTCACCCCTAGGGACACACTTCCTCCAACAAGGCCACACCTATCTAATAGTGCCACTTCCTATGAGCCTATGGGGTCATGTTCATTCAAACTACCACCACTAACACCATCCATACACAGCTCTACATTTCAACTCCTAAAAATAAAACCCAAATGAAAGTTCATTCTGATAAAATTGCAAAGCTTCTGTAAGGCAAAATACACTGTCAGTAAGACAAAAAGGCCACCAACAGATTGGGAAAGGATTTTTACAAATCCTAAATCTGATAGGGGACTAATATCCAATGTATACAAAGAGCTCAAGAAGCTGGACTCCAGAAATCCAAATAACCCCATTAAAAAATGAAGTACAGGGGCTGGTGAGATGGCTCAGTGGGTAAGAGCA
>NC_034591.1:128658173-128693022 GCF_900095145.1 Mus pahari | reverse complement strand
AAAAAAAAAAAAAATTATTCTACTAAGCCACATATCAATACTTTATATATGAATATATGAAAACAGAAAAATGGTATTCAAATATACTGATATTCTGTTAACTCATTCATCTGTTTATAATGTGGTAGTTTGAATGTAATTGGCCTCCATAGGTTCATAGTGAGTGTATGGCCTTGTTGGAAGAAGTGTGTTACTGGGGACAGGCTTTGAGGGCTTATATATGTTCAAGCCATGCCCCTTGGGACGGTCTTTCCTTGTTGCCTGCAGATTAAGATGTAGAACTTTCGGCTCCTCCAGCACCATGTCTGCCCTCATACTGCCATGCTTCCTGCCGTGATGACAAAGGACTAAACCTCTGAAAATGTAAGCAAGCTCCAATTTAATGTGTCTTTTATAAGAGGTACCTTGGTCATGGTATCTCTTCACAGCAATGTAACCATAAGACATTTAATGGTCATTAGTAATGCTGCTAAGAACATTTGCCATATGTATGTTAGCATTGTATATTGGGGGATTTTTATGTTTTTATTTTATTTGTATGGGTGTTTTACCTGCAAATATGTCTCTAGACTATGCACGTGCAGTGCCCAGAGAGTCCAGAAGAGGGGGTAAATCCCCTAAAACTGGAATTAGAGACAGGGGTGAGTCCCTGTGGTGGTGCAGAGAACTGAATTTGAATCCTCTGGAAGCCAGTGCTCTTAGCCCATGAGCCCTTTCGCTAGCCCTAAAATTCCTGTTTTTGCATGTTGGAGGACTCAGTCTCTGGCTTATGATAGGCATGGTAAAGGCCGAGTTCTCTGGGCTTTGTTTGTAGCGTTTACATTTTTTCTTTATTTCTGAGAATTTCATGCATTTGTATGACATATGTGCATGTCTACCCCCTCATTTCTTCCCACACGACACATCTACCTCCCAACTTCATACCTTCCCCCTTCCTTTCTTTTTGTCTTCTTCTTTCTCCTCCTTAACGTAGTGCTGGCCATAAGGCAAGGTCATGGGGACTGAACCCAGGGCCTAGCTAGGCAAAGCACTTTACCACCGAGCCACACCCACAGTTCCATTAGTACCAACTGGCTGACTTAGTTAGATTACATCCATTTTTTTCAAAACCAAGTTTGAAGGCCAGACTTCTTCTTTGAACTGACTGTGGATGCATGAGCTGGTGGCAGTGTGGAAAAATGTCACAAAATTAGTCATCCTGAGCTGGAGGCAGGGAGTGTTTCTAGTTGACCAGAAAAATAAAATTGCCTTAAACCAAAACAACAACAACAACAACAACAACAACAACAACAACAACAACAAAAACCGACCTGGCTACTCTTCCTTCAAACGCAGCACTCCCCTCCCCCCTCCCACTTTTTTTTTTCTTCTTTTTTTCAACCAGGAAAAGAAACCGGTTGGGTGAGTTTTGTATTATTCTGCTGCAATTGTAACTTAAGCCACACCAATGGTCATTTGTGATGTTTTCCTTATATTTTTTAACCTCCAGTTTGTTTAATGGAAAACTTTCACTTGAAACTATTAAGATGAACATAACCTTGGAATGAGAAGCAATGTAAAGACTTGAGAGTCATTACTATGATCACAATTCCTCCTTTGGTTAGTTCCTTGGGTCTTGATCTTGGTCAGATCTGCATTTCAATGAGTTCAAGGGTGGGCGTGGTTACTAGATAGTACCACAGTCCTGGGCAAATTGCTTCTCTGCTCTGTGACTCTTCCCCAATTTGAAAATAAGGATTTTTTTTTTTTTTAACAGCACCAGACCTAATGAGGTACAGCAAGGACCCATATCTATGAGATCCATATGGAGTATTTGGGCTGTCATCTATACAGAGGGAGGCCTTAATAAAAAAGAAAATTTTAGGGGCTGGTGAGATGGCTCAGTGGTTAAGAGCCCTTCCAGAGGACCCGGGGTTGAAGTTCACACCCACAGGGCCACTCACAACTCTCAGTAACACAAGTTTCAGGAAATCTGACACCCTCACGTAGACCTATATACAGGCAAAATACCAATGCACACAAAATAAAAAAATAAATCATTTTTAAAAGTGACTTTGGGGGCCGAAGAGTCAGCACAGTGATTAGGAATGCTGGCTGCTCTTGCAGAGAACCCAGGTTAGGTTCCTGGAACCTACATGGTAGCTCACAACTCCGGTTCCAGGGAATTGACCCCTCTTTTGGCTTTCTTGGGCAACAGACATGTACCTGGCACACACACATACATGCAGGCAAACAGGGACACAAAACAAAACAAAACAAAATGAAATAGAATAAAATCTCAGTACAATTAAGGAATATCTAAAGTACTTCAGGAAACAGGCCTGGGGGAAAGGGCGTATTTCCATGACTGTTCTAATCCTTGGTTGGGGGTGGGGGGGAGGGGAACACACAGATTAAGTCACGTGGTTTTGCCCCTTTTCAGTTACAAATTTATGGGGAGGGGGAGTCTTTCTGTTAGGGCCCTGTGAAGAGTAAACATTAGCAATAGCAATTGGTTTCATTCAACCAAGAACAATGGCCATTTGGAGGGGGTTGTTGCAGAAGGGCCACAGTCTGAGTGACCCAGACCCCAGTGAGCTGTGGGGAAGGTTGGAAGGGACAAAATGGGGCCACAGTGCAGGGGCCCTGCCTAGGCCGCTGACCTCTTCCCAGGAACAGAAGGTTTGAGACAATGTAGGTCCCTCCCTCCATCGGTGACAACTTTGTGGCTGTCCGAGCCTTCGCTTCTCTCCCCTCTTTTCTTCTTTCTTTTTGCCCTGCTTTTGTTCTGAGTGTTAGTGAAACCCACAGATCTGACGCTTGGTCCCTCGGTGGGGTCTCCGTGGAACTGTCATTTGGTAGGCGAGAACACTGAAGTTCTGAGAAGACCTGGAGGCCACACAGCTGGGATGTGGCTGGGCCAGATTATAAATCGCCATCCTTCTGAGACAGAAACCCAGCCCTTCAACAGGCATTCTCTGACACAGCTCGCTTTATTGTCTCCTGGCTTCTTGGGACATTCCCATGGCTCAGAGCTCTGTGTGCATCTCTGACATACATGTGTGGTTTAAAAATTCTCCTCGTGGTTAGAATTGCTGTTTCCTGGGTTCCTGCTCCCAGCGGCCACAGACAGCAGCTCTGAGAGTCACCTGGCTCCAGGCTCCAGGCTCCAAGCTCCTAGAAGAAACAGGAAGGAATCTGGTTAGCTGCATATTCACATTCCAGGGCATAGGACACTAACTCTACTTTTCTCTGAGGAACTAGGCTTAAGGCAGAGAAGTTAATCTCTGAGCATATCTTCTGCTAAGGACACTTGTGGCTTCTGCATAGCAGAGGGCCTACATATCCCTGGAAGGGTGAGGCAGGAGGATGTGGGCTGTGGCATCTGCTTATGAACTCTGTGACCTCTTCTTCTCACTGTGTCCAGAGCTATAATAAGCATGTGATTCACCAGGTGAACTTCTGCTCAGGCAGCTACTGTGCATTCCCCACTGAGCCCTTGGCGCTCGCCCACTGATCACTTTACCTACCTCTTCAGACCTGGTCTAGCTGCCCCCTCCCTTGGGGAGCCCTTAGCGGCTGGTACGAATAACCTGTTCATTTCTAAACCCAAGCCAAATCACATGTTGGACCATTCCAGAAGGACAAGTAGAAGGTGGTACCTAGTTTGAGAAAGTGATGAAAGACTCTTTCAGTGAACTTTTGGGGGACAAGACACTTTCATGACAGTTTTATTGTCAGCCATCCTATGGTACTTGATGCCAGTTGACCTACCACACTGAACTATTTGAAATGCCAATGAGATTTGGACTCTCTAATGAAATGCTGGAGACTCCTACTGAGTCCTTACTACCGGTGGGTTCTGTTGTCTGGGTTGGAATGCTGGCACCCTGGTAAGTCATTTTCCACTTATATGTGATGTAGCTCCTAGGATGCTGGAGTTACCATAGTTGCTACTATTTATAGGGAGCTTACCGTGTGCCCAGTTACTGGGCCAAACTCGGTTTCTGTTCATACTCCATCTCCCAAAAGCTCTTTACAGTTGAATACCCTGTGTTCTGTAATATTTTCAATCCTTAGCACTTGTCATTTTTACCCATTCTATCATTCACCGTGTAGTTAAATTCTGTCGTACTGTCACATGGAGCTTCCTGCCTTTATCACACCAGTGGGCCCTTTAGTAAGCTTTTCAGATGTATTTGTTGAAATTGTCCATTAAAGAGTCTCCAAAGAGAGCTTATTTTACTGGTAAAGGAACTAAGACGAGGGAGTCAGAATGGCGCTGTCCCACCTTCTCTGAGCCTGAAGGCAGCCTTGCCCGCCAGATCTCTCTGCAAAGCTGAAACCTCTGGCACTGTCCCTGTTATCAAGTGATTCTTTAAAAAAAATAGTGCCCTCCCCTGCATGCATCAGACTCTGCTAGAGTCTCAGGCAGAGTGACAACTAGTCATACAGTTGCTTGTTTGAGGGCTTGAATTCATTTTCACGACGCAAAGAAAAGACTCTTCCTGTGTTTGTTAGAACATCTCCAGCCTAACTACTACTAGTTTGCAGGAGCCTCCCAGGCCTTCCCAACCTGATTTCCCCCTCCTGCCATCTTCCCTTTTGTGAGCGTTTCTTCCCCTTTTTGCTTGCAGCTAGTTCAGCTCTCCTGTAGGCTACAATGTGTCAGTTGTTATAAAATCCGGGAGGCGGAGCCTAGTGACGAGGGCGGTGGGGGAGAGCTCAACCAGCCCTGCAGGGTGAGCAGTCCAGCCCTGGGTCCAGCGGAGCTAAAACGCTACAGCCCAGAAAACTTCCACCTCCCTCTCCTGGTTTTGATCCTCACCGTCCAGCAGACCCGAGGCGCCGATCGACCGGAGGGAGGATGAGAGATGACCGGTCCTTTGGCAACCTGACCATTTCCTTAGCAGAGCCTTCCAAAGCGAACCGGAGACTGGCCACACGACCCAGGAGGCGCCGCGCCTCTTGTGGATGTGTGTGTATGAGTGAGCAAGCGGGTGTGTGTGTGTGTGAGTGAGGGTGTGTGTGTGTGTGTGTGTATATATATATGTGTGTGTGTGTGTGCGCGCGTGTGTGTATGCGCGCGCTTGTGGTGTGGATGGGTGTGTGCACAGCACAATTGCGTGGAAGCGTGTCTGGGTGAGCGTGTGTGTGCACTCGTGAATGTGTTTGTGTGTGTGTGTGTACGTGTGTGTGTGTGTGTTTGTGTGTGCTCTTGGCTGCTATTATTATTATTTTGGAAGAAAAATCCTGGAAATCTGGGGCAGGTTATGGTACTCCCAGGGTGACTTCTTTTGCAAGAGGAGCTGGCCAGAGCAAGCCACTAGAGCCATTTCCCTGCCAGCAGAGAGCATTTTCCTCCCAGAAGAAGGATTTCAACCCCGGGGCTCTGCAGCCAAGTAAAAGCGATTAGCCCTGAAACCTGTGAAATCGACCATTGCTGTGTGATTACCCAGGCTTGGGAGAGGACTTAGAGAGAAAAGGAGAAATAGATCAAACAGCCTGTCAGTTCTCTTTGCCACGTCGGAAGATGTCATCTCAAACTAAGTTCAAGAAGGACAAAGAGATCATTGCCGAATATGAAGCCCAAATAAAAGGTGAGCGATGGGGCTGAGGGACTTTGCCTTCTCTCCGTCCCCTTGTCTCTCCCTCTGCGGTCTCTTCCTTCGCCTCCCTGCCTTCTTGAGAAGTTGCTATGCAGCAATAATCTTATTGTAAGGAGGAAGGATCGGGGGCTGGCTGCACAAGTCCAGACTGGCTCCCACTGCAGAGAGCGCCTGGGCTGGGAGCGTGAATTACAGAAAGGGCAAAAATCTCTGCATTGCAGGTGTGTGAAGAAGGGACTTTAGGAGTGTCGCCGGTACTCCATCATCTTGGCAGTGATATGTCACTCTAAGGCCATTTTGACAGTCAAGGCCTCCTCCCCCCCACTCCCACCGTGAAAAGCCCTTTGCTATTTATGTATATATTTTTTGATCTGCTCTCCCCATCCCTTCTTTTGGCTTTTGTGGGTGGTTGTTTTTGCCTCTGCTGCCTTCTCTGGGCTGAAATTCAAATGCATGAGTATGGGCTGAGGGGGGTGGGGGTGGGGGGGACCGCATCCTTAAGTAGCCCTTCTTTGTCAGAATTTCTTGCCTGGTCTGAGTTGCCATGGATTAACTGTTATGGGACATATTGATCCAGACTAATGCAAGCATTTAAGCATAAAGAGAGAGAGAGTTCTGTGCCGAAAATGTATTATCTTCCAGGGTGCAGCCTGGTCCTTCCGTGCACCGGTGTTTCGGGTCATCAGCTTTGGTTAAAAGCCAGCACCTCAGTGTACAATCTGGACTGGTAGGTGTTGCTTGGCTCCCGTGGCTCTGACCTTTGGGTGCTGGCTCCAGCTTTGGTAGCATAGAACCCACACTTCTTGCAGAAGCCGCTCCCTAAATCCTTGCTAGCTGAGAGGAGGAGAAAGGGCCGCCGTTGCACAGCTATAAAGAAGGCAAGCAGCCTCTACCCTCGGGCCAGACGGTGGGCTTCCTGCACCCTCAGGCTTTCTAAGCACAGCGTCGGCCGGGAGAGCTGAAGGTTCCCTGCCCTGCTTCTCCTTTGCAGAGCCTGTGGGGGAAGAGAAGCAGCCGGGGCTCTGAGCACCCATTTTCTTTCCAGTCCTTGGTTCTCCTTGCTGCGACACAGGGCGTGTTGTGGTCTCACACAGAGTGGGCACACTGCATCTTCAGTGGGTGTGGAGAGGCCTGGTTTTGAGGCTGTTGAGCAGGGGGCTGCTTTGAGGTTCTGGTGACCAGAGGGTGCCACGCCTGTTTCTGTGCTGCCTGAGGGTTCCACAGCGCAGGAAGTCAGTAGCCTCAGGCTGTCTGTCTGTCCTGTCTGTGCTGCTTTCAACCTTCTGATCTGGGGGGAAGCTTTGGAGAACAGGCATGGGGTAGGGGTATGGGCTTTGTGGTTTGTTTGCTTGTTTGTTTGTTTGTTTGTTTTTTCCTTGTCTTTGGTTGTGGGCCCAGCGAGGATGTTAACTGACCCTGGGTAGATCCCAGGGATTAAAGAAGAGAGATCTCTCCGGTTCCCTGGCCTCCTCCTTAGTTTTCAGCTCAATATCAGAAACAGTGACTTAAATGCATCAGCCTTACTGTCACTTGAGAAACGAGCCCTTTATCTGTCAGAGACGGGTTCATCCTGCCGTTCAGAACAAAAACCAATTCTCAATATATATATATATATATATATATATAGTCTCAAAACACACACACATTACATATGTGTGTATGTTGAGATTATCTTGACTACTTTAAAAAAATTGATATTCCCATAAAAAATGTTATGACAGACAAGAGAATGGGATATTGGGACAGCATATGTGTCTTGGTAGGAAATCTGCTTATCTCCTCTTTAAAAGGCTTGCACCAGGCAGCTAACCTTTCCTGAGGACCCATGAAGTGTCACTTGTTCCTTTCGCCTCTCACCTTTAACTTAATGACTGCCTAGCACATACAAGGCAGCGATGGCAAGGGATTTATTTCTTCAGGAAATTTGCCCAAAAGATCTGGTCTCTTCTAGCTCCTGGACATCTTTACCCTCTGGTTGAGTTTGTTTGTTTGTTTGTTTGTTTGTTTTCACCTACAGTAGGCATCCATAAGAGAGATCACAGGACAGTTACACTAAGGCCCTTTGAAATCTTTCCTCCCAAAGTGTTATTTGTTGGCCTGACCTGGCATGTAGCTCAGTGGTAGAGCACTTGCCTAGCGTGCTCCAGGCCCTGACTTCCATCCACAGCCTTGTTTGTTAATTACTCTGGTAAGGACTGATGTATCCAGGCACCTCCTGTTTCTGGGGCTCAGTCCCAAGCTTCACTGCTCTTGGCCCACATGGTGTACAAAAGGCTTACTATGAGCCCAGGTTCAGAGATAAGGAACTGAGGCCTGGCAGTGTTCAATGACTTACCCAAGGTCGCAAGGCCGGTATCTTCCCAGGCCTGGTGTCCCCGGTACATTGTCTGGCTGACACAACCCCTTGAAGGATTGATGTCAGTAGCAGATGGCAGTGTAGTGCCGGGCGCTGGTGGCCTCCTGATGGCATCCCATTGTCCCTTTCTCACTTTCCTCCCTCGGCCTTTGTGGCTTGTCTCTGAGGAATGTTTGACCCATGAACAAAAATAATGCTTTGTGCCAGTTACCGTCTTCCTGGCATTTGGCCAGGTTGGTGCAAGCAGTCTACTTCATCAGACAGATCTCAAAGATGGTGAATTTTCTGAGGGAAACTTCTGATTGCTTGAAATGATGTCGAGTTTCTCTGACTTAACAAAGGATGGGTGCTTTCGAATAGCATGTCCACTGTAGACAAGTTTACATTCAAGCCTTCTCCTGCCTCCCAGATACCTGCATCTGTCTACCTGTCCTCGTGTGCTCCAGGGATGGAAACTTCAGCGTCCTCTCGACTCACAGACTATGTTTGGCTAGCTGTGGCTCATGCTTTTTTTTTTTTTTTCTTAGACCATATCACCTAGTGGTTCTATAGGTTTTTCTTCTTGGAGACTTCTTAGAAAACAGACATGTCTCTGTGACGGCCCATTCCTTGGGGGTTGGGAGCCTCCAGTTGTGCCCCTGACTGTACTTCACCTTAGTTGCGTTGGTAACACAAGCCACCACTGTTTTCTGTCTTCATTGTTTCACTTGCGTATTTGGGAGCTGTATGTGTGGGTGTCTCATGTAGCCCAAGGATAGCCTTGTACTGTCTCACCAAGGGTGATTTTTGAACTCCTGACCCCCTTGACTCCACCCACCTCCTGTGTACTGGGTTTATAGCATAACCATGCTGGGGATTGAACCCAGGTTTTCCTACATGGTAAGTGATCCACTCTACCAACCAGTGAAGCTACAGTCCAGTCCTTCCTTCACCTTAGCTCTCCTGCTTCCTGGATTGCAAATCCCTGTGTGTTGGGTGCTTGTAGGGTGGAGGGAAGATGATTTGTGGCAGATGGCACACCTTACTGACAGCGCTAGAAGGGGCGGTGACAGTTATGATAGATCTGAGGGCACACGTCCTGTCTGAATGCACAGTCATACCTGAGTGCAAGTATTTGTTGCCACTTCTAAGCCTGCCCACATTTTCAATCTTCCCACAGGTGCCAGAAACTTTCAAGGGAACTTCACGTTTTTTTAAAGAGGTTTTCCAAAAGGATGCCCCAAAGATTTAGCTCTCCGTACTTTGTCAATATGGTGGAAGAAAGATAACAGCTGTCCCCCTTTTATGCTGCCTGTAATACTTCTACCCGTATATCCCAGGCATTACTTTAGCCCTTGGCTCTGCTCACTGCTTATGCCACGCATGTCTGCTGTGCATCTCTAATCTCCCAGGCTAGGGGTCGGGATGGATTTGAGCTGGCTCATTCTCAGTTCCCTGATACGGGCTCCAAACAGACATCACTTCCTATCTTAGGTGCTCCCAAATGTCCCTTTACAATCTGCTCAAGAACCTTGCTTGAGAGTGACATTACAGTCTCTAGCCAGAAACTGGCAGGCTGTCGCCCGTTCCCATTTTGAAAATCAGAACATTTGCCAGTCTCCAGTTTCTTGGCATCCCCACTGTCCTCCACAGTTCCCTTGGAGATCACTGATAGCATTTGGGGATCTTATCTGCTGAGTTCTCTGTATCCAGAGCTCTAAATGCTCTCACTGCCGGACATAATGGTTACGTTCACTCACTGTGCTCCTGTTTCCATTTCAGGCCAACAGAGAATTGAAACAGGAGTGTGGTGATTGACTTTAGGAACTTTCATATTTATCGCAGACCAACTTTTTAATAGTAAAAGTGAAAAAAGCAAAAACAAAAAATGGGTGTCTTAGTTAAAGTTTTACTGCTGTGAGCAGACACTGTGACCACGGCAAGTCTTATAAAGGACAACATATAATTGAGGCTGGCTTAGAGGCTCAGAGGTTCAGTCCATTATCATCAAGGCAAAAGCATGGCAGCATCCAGCCTGGCATGGTGCAGGCAGAGCTGAGAGTTCATCATCTTCATCTGAAGGCTGCTAGTAGAAGAGTGACTTCTAGGCAGCTAGGGTAAGGGTCTCAAAGCCCACGCCCACAGTGACACACCTACTCTAACAAGGCCACACCTCCTAATAGTGCCACTCCCTGGCCCAAGCATATCTAAACCATCACAATGGGGGAAAGAAGAATAAGCATGCAGGTATGGAGAATAAGCATTCAGGAGTGTACACTACTCAGTTGGTCGCATACTCATTCAACCAACATCGAGCATCGACCTTGTCCTCAAGCCTTGTGTGGCGTTTCGTGAGAGATAAAAAAGTGTAGGATACATTATTTACCCTCTAAGACCTCTCTTAGAAAATGACAATAACATAAGAAAAGATGAAGAAAGCCCACAATACAACTTTGCAACTCTCCGAATGAGCTCAAGTCTTGCTGAGGGCTTCTTTCATGTGCCGTGGGATGACTGGAGAGCCTCCTTAGGTTCTTCAAGCATTTCAACAGGATAAAAGAAGGGAAACCTGCTAGATGGGGAGAACCGTGTGGAGTGGTGGGGACCGTGGCCAACAGGGCAGCTTGAGAGCCACAAGTGCTGCTCCCTCCAGCTTGTCACTGCCTGGCTGGGATGTGAGCCCTGGGTGGGAGGAAGGCTGAACTGAAACAAAATCTCTTGGTTGTTTAAATGATGACCCAACTTTAAAAAAATTCTACCCTCTCTAACCAAACACGTGGGTGAAATAGGGCCGAGGCAGCCCATTTGGCCACCAGCTCACAACCCGTGGCCCTTACGTTGAAGTCTGTACAAATCCTGGGAGTGGAGCCTCAGCCACCTTCTTCTTTAACTTTGTCATTTTTTTTTCCAAGACAGACCAGTGGTCTTACTGCTATAGTAGAAGTCTCCTCTTTCCCTGTCCAAATGCTCCACGTGCCTCCTCTACCACCAACTGTTCCCTGTCCATGCCTTTGCTCTCCTTCCAATGTCTCCACCCTGTTTGTTCAACCTCCATTTACCCTTCAAAGGCTGCCCGGATGGTCTTCCTCCTCACATGATGCCTGGCAGAACGAACAGTTCCTTCCCTCTGCCTCTCTACCCTGAACATTACTACACTTCATCAAAATCTAGAGATTAGACCTTCATCCATGAGCTCCCAAGGGCGAAAATGCACGGAGCCATCTTTGTTTCTTCGGACTGAGAGTGGTTGAAAAGTGCCACCTCTCTTAGCCTGGACTGCCACAGCAAGACACACTGGCCGCATGGCTTTTACCTCTTTCCTCTAGTTTAGGAGGCTGGCAATTCCAAGATCAATGTGCCAGCAAATTCGGTTTCTGGTGAGAGAGCGCTTCCTGACTTGTAGATAGCTCCATCCTATTGTCTGTCCTTTCTTCAGAGCATGCTCACAGAGGTCAAACAGGCAACATCTGGAGCAACCCACAGGCCTATACTCCATCTCTCAGTACCATTATGTTGTGGGTGGAGTGGGCTCATGTATGCGTTTTGGAGGATACAAACACTTGGTCAAGAATGTCACACTTCCTGTTCCATCGGGAGGAGGGACTTTACTGTGCAAAGAATCCTCCTGGTTTGCTTTGCTTCCTGCTTTGTCTCTGGTGTCTGTTAGCAGAGATTTGGAGGAGGATGTGTTGGGAGCTAGTAGGTCTCGCACAAATCTTGATGGGGTGCAGCTTTCCTTCCAGCCACCCCATCAGTAGATCTAAGGATCCATATCGTCCATTTCTTGAGGGTTTTTCCTCTCCCATTAATCCCTTTAGTCACCTACTGGTTAGATGCTGTTACTGGCCATGCTTTGGTCCATACAGCTTTAGTTCGTGGAGGAAGGCATTTGCATCTTCCCCTTGTTTTGTGACCCCTCTACCTCTGCAAGAGACTCATCAGTACTCTAGATGAAGAGATGAAGTTTAGAGAAATAAAATCAATTGCATCAGACTCCTCAGGGAACCCTGGCAAAGCTAGGTTCAAAAAAGAATCCACTTTCCAATTTCCACTGGCACGGGAAGTTAGGATGCTGGTGGGGGCAACATGGTGTGTTGGATGAAAGAAAATAGTTGTGTGTTAAAATAGGTCTTGAAAATTCTTAAGATAAACAAGGGGAAATTGGCTTGTTTCCCCTCAGGGCTTCCGACACCCTTGGCAGTGTTGGGGGTGAGCATCAGAGACTGATTGGTCTCCCCAAACTTTGTCCACCCTGAAAGCCTCTTTCCCCAAATGGTTTGGGAGATTCTTCCTTGGTTCATGGTTTGAAACATGTCAGCCCATACAACTCATGAATTATCCGTGTCTTCTTGTTGTCCATTACCCCATTCCCTGTATCATCAGTGATTTCCTCAGGAGGCAGCTTGAAGAGGGGCTGAGGGAAACAAACGCATGCCCGGCTCTGCTAAGTAATGTTAGTGCGGTGCGGTGCTTTGTGGTCACTTACGACATGTGAGCTTTGGCATCCTCAACTGCAGAGTGCTCAGCTACTGACTGAAATGGCAGTTTGGAAGCAGCTGTGTCCTGATCAACACGTGCTGCCTGTAGGCTGTGTGTGGGTGTGTTTGTCTGTGTGTGACAGTGCGGTGCGTATGACGGCAGGGGATGCTCCGGGTGCCTTGAATGGACTTTGTACTGCTCCTGGAATTCTGTGGTCTGTGCTCAGTGACAATGGTGCAGACAAAAACTGAGGAGCCCATGACTCCTGCAGCTCTGAATAAGTCAACCTTGGCCACAACTCAGAGGCCTAAGAAATACCCTTTCTTTTCTTTGTTCTGTCCCTTGGTTTCTATGCCATGTCTGTTTTGCTGGATGGTGACAGAGATGCATCTGGGCCTCTCTACTGATTCCTCTAGGATCATTGCCTAAGGTCCAGAGCGATGTGGACCATAGGTTATAATGAACTGACAGTCCAAGTTTGTCAACTACAGAGCTAGGGTGTCATCTCTCTTATTGAGTCTTATTGAAGCATGCTAGCAATCATTCTCTGTCCCTTGGCTGCCTCTTTCCTCATTTCTTGTATGTAACATGCAGAGATGGAGGGGCATCATGTCATTTGCATGCATACTGACTCTGGGCAATTATCCTTGGTCCATCTTGGTTGTCCCTATGAGCCTTGATCTCTGCTCTAACAAAGGTTCCGTCTCTTTTCAGCTCACATGAGTCTGGTTGCTAACTAATATACCTTCCTTCCCTTGTGGTGGGTGGGGTAGAGAACAAAACTTTTTCTTATAGACCCATGACTTCTACATTCACATTATTTTACTAACCCTCATCTCTGGCGTAGGAAGTGTTTATATGTATACTTGCACATGCATGTCCATATGCATGGGCGTACATGGCATAAAAGGAGAGGGAAGGTAATATCCTCACGCTGAAAGCTCAGGCTTTCTTTTTAAAAGATGTGTGTGTATCTCTCTCTCTCTGTGTATGTGTGTGTGTGTGTGTGTGTATGTGTGTGTGTGTGTGCATGTGTGAGTGCAGGTGCTTAAGGGCTCCAGAAGAGGGCATCAGATCCCCTGCAGTTTGAGTTATAGGCAGCTGTTAGCCTCCTGATATTAGTGTTGGGAACTACGTGGCTCCTGTGCAAGAGTAATCGCTCTTAACCACTTCATCTTGAGGTCTTCTACATTCACTTTTCCTAGTGTTTTGTTTGTTTTGTTTTAAGCAGGGACTCATGTATTCCAGGCCTTGTCGAACCCAGGGCCTTTTGTATGGTAGGCAAACACTTTACTAACTTAGCTACATCTCTGGCCAACCCACATTCTTTCTCTTCTTCCCATGGACTATTTGAAAGACCAAAGTCCAGAATTGACTCTTTCTCCATATTATCCCTGAGCCAATTGAAAATGCAATGTGCTCTGGATTGAAAAGGGACAGGAGTGGCATTAGGAAATACGTAGGAAACCTTTGACTATTTCTGCATGTGGAGACTTTCATTCCGTCTTCATCTGTATGGCCACAGTATGACATTGATCAGCTCTTGGTGGGATCGATGTGACCTGGGTCTTTCTTGGTTGAGAGAATGTAGTTGTATAATGTGGACTCTGCCTGCTAAATAGCAGTGACCAACCTGCCCCAATTTGTGACAACCAAGCATTTCTGCAGATGCTACCAAATGACTTCTAGGAGACAGACTCGTCCACATTGACAGCCATACTTCTACTTGGTCTCCCTCTCTTCTTTTGTCCTCATGGGCTGTTCCCCGACCCCAGGGCATCTAGCAGCTGTCCTTACAGTGAAGTCTGATATCTTCTGTTTAAAGTCCCTCAGGAGTGTCTGCTGGAGTCTCTCTTTAAGAACCCTAGACTGGATTTACAAAGCTGTGATCTTCCCTTGCCTGTCTTCGCTCTCCAGTCTTTACTTCCTGGTCTGCTGATCTCTGCGGGTTCGTCAGCATCTCCAATTTCCCCACTTTCCAGAATGCTCTTCTTCTGAATAGGCTCTTGCTTGGCTCTTTGGTACTCAATTCTCTGGCTGCCTGATACCTCCAAGAGCCATGCAGTAGTAGCCCTTCATCCGTCAACTGACCGGAGTTCTCTAGAACTTGGGCTTCTTGGTGGTTTCCCTCCTGTGTTTAACTCTTCTCTTCTCTAGAGCTAACGCTCCAAGAATAATTCTGAAGGCTGCCTGTAGTGGCTCACACTTGTATTTCCAGCTTCAAAAGGCCGAGTCAGGGGGAATGGCAAATTGGAGGCAAGACAAAACAAAAATTCAGAACTTCTGTGTCTCTTGTTTGTGTTTTTCTGGCATGCAGAGCTTCTCCTGGTGTCTAATGGGGGCCCACAGTAGGCGAACTTTCCGGTGCTCACAGTAGGCAAGCTTGTTTGAATGTGATAGACTTGGTGATGGCACAGATGTTGTCTCCAGAATGAAGCAGATCCAGGCTTCTGCCAGCACGGCTGAGAGAGAACTTAGAGGATGAAGGTTCTGGAGATGGGACTCTTGCATCGTGGTGGTTACTTCTAAGAATGCTGCAGGAACTGAATCCAGTCTTTTAGTTGAATTCCTAATACACGTGGGATGGGAAGATGGAAAGTGTTCCTCAAGCCCCTCTTCCACACTCATAGTTTTCTAGAAAGATGGTTATAAAAATGGACTAAGCAATGATATGTACTGTGCTAAGAGAGTTGGGGCCTTGTACTGTGGAAATTCAGGTAAGAAGTTGACTTGTTGCCTTGGAGAACTGGAGAACTTATTATAGGAGCAAGACTTTTTTTGGGTAGGTTTTTGAAGGGTAAATAGAAACTCTCTGGGTAGTGGAAAGCATTTTGTAAAAAGAGAATAAAATGGACACAAGGCTTAGAGGTCACCAAGGGGCCTGGTATTTGGGAAACACTGAGGCATTTGATGTGTGGAAACGGGAGTCTATGCTGGAGAGACTGATGCGCTTTTCGACCAGCAGGTCCCATGAGTCTTTGACCATGGACAGGGTGCGATGAAAGACAGGGCTCAGCTCGTTTTCCTCAGCATGGAAACGCATATCTATGTTGTAGCATTTGAAAAATAAAATTTTTGTTTGAAAAATTTAAGTTACATGTATGTATGTATGTATGTATGTATGAATGAATGTATGTATGTATGTGGGGTAGGGGCGTGTGTGCGCCATGTGTGCAAGTGGAGGTCAAAGCACAATGAGTGTGAGTTCATTCTCTCCTTCCATTGTATGGGTTCTTGGTGGCAAGCACCTTTACCTGTTTCAGACCCTGACTGCTCCTACTTATAAAAGCTGGTTTTGATACACTATAAGGGCATTTTATCGACCTGTTTGTCAGTGGACACTGGAGTTGTTCTGTGTTTTGGATACTATAAATAATGCTGATATAAAGAAACTGACCACAAAAGTCACATTTTTTAATAAGTTCATTTTTGATTATGCATGTTTTACACATTCATTGTTTCAAAAGCTTTGGAAATAAAAATATAGAAAGAGGGAGAAAAGTCTAGAAGCCACTCTTGAGGTAACAGCTACGAGCACTCAGTGTACTTCTTTCCAGACCCCACATGCCTGTCTTCTATCAGATATGTTTTATATCTGTATGTAGCCAGAAGAGAGATCACAGCTCAGGGATATAGATAGGCCTAGGGCTTAAAACAGAGCAGGGCCTAACAGTGCCCAGTCGCCCAGGTGAGGACCTTGTGTGTTTGAAGAGGCTGTTGAAGGGATGCTGAAACCTGTTCTATTGTGATGCATGGCTTGTCCCGACCATTTCTGATCCAGCTCTTTGCAGATTTTAAAAACGAAATGTATACAACTGAGCGTTCCCATGAAGCACTGCTTCCAAACCCACGACCATTCCCGTCCCTTTCACTTCGAATGTCTTCCTTCCTAGTTCCTGCCCGTCTCATCTCCCTTCTGGTCCCCAATAGACAGCTCCTTGTAGGTAAATTTGTGTGGGCATTTCCTTGATTAATGGTTGATGTGGTTGGTGGTCTTGGGAGACAAAAAGAAAGTAAGCTGGCAAGACAGTGAGCAGCCCTCCTCCTCCGCATTCCTCTGCCTCAGTCTCTGGCTTCAGGTTCCTGTCTTTAGTTCCTACCAGGACGTGCCTTCAGGATGGAGTCTAAGCTATAAACTGAAATAAACCCTTTCTTTCACAAGTTGCTTTTGGTCATGATGTTTATCACAGCAAGAGAAAGCAATAAGAGGTTGCAGCCCAGGGCCCTCTTCCTTCCCACTGTTGATGGCAGTATTTTCAGTCTATGGTTTGCTGCAAACCAATTCATTTCCCAGCCATCTGTCTAACTCAAAACGCCTAGATTTTTCCAGGTGGTCAGAATCTCACATGGATATGAGCTCGGCAGGATACAATAGCTCCTAAGGTGGAAAACTCCCTCTCTAGCATAGAGTGCCTTCAAAGGAATAAGAGAGGGGGGGGGTTTAGTTTCTTTTGGGGACAGTTAAATGTAGGTGTCATTTCTAGGACTGAGTTTGTAATGATGAGTGGCACTTAGCTGGATGACATGGCTGCTCTTGAACCCTTGTTTCATCGGGACATTTTCAGGCAGGAGTTTGTGTTATGGTTTGAATGTGTCAAGTCCCCTCAACAGGCCATGTCTGAGAGCTTGCTTGGTCCCTACTTGGAGATGATGCTGGGTTGAAGCCTGTGGAGCCTTGCAGGAGGTCAGGTCCAATTGGTGGAAGCAGTCGCTAGGGGCAGCCCTTTGAAGGTCAGGTCTGTCTCTGGTACAGGCTACTCTGCTTCCTGTCTACACCATGAGAATAACTACCACCCACACTCCTGCTGGCCTGTCTTCCTGGCTACGAAGGACTGAAATCTCTCAGTCAAAACGAACCCTCTTTCTATCAGTGTTTTGGTCAGAAGTGCAAACATTAATACTGTTGGCCAATTGCATTGTCTTTACTTTGATGAGTGGCTTTTTTAAAAATGATTTATTTATTTGTTTGTCTATCTATCTATCTATCTATCTATCTATCTATCTATCTATCTATCTATCTATCTATCTAATGTGAGTACACGGTCACTCTCTTCAGACACACCAGCAGAGGGCATTGGCTTCCATTACAGATGGTTGTGAGCCACCATGTGGTTGCTGGGAATTGAACTCAGGACCTCTGGAAGAGCAGTCAGTGCTCTTAACAGTTGAACTTGGCTTCTTTAGACAGGATGTTTCAGCTTCCTTATGATGTGTTTCCTTGGGGGAAACTGAGTCAGGAAACAGTCCCTGGCCCCAAGTATCTGATTAAAGGTTGCTTGTTTGCTCTCACCATCCTTGAATTCTCACGTGGCCTTTGTTCCTTACCGTGCTCTGGGGTTCTGCCCCTGCCTGGTCTTTAGTTCAGGCCTCATGCTGAGCATCTCTGTGTCTTTGGCTCCTACTTGGCACACTATCACCACTGAAACTCTGCTTCATAAGTGGCAGAGGCCTGAGTACTGTCTGCCAGAGTCACAGAATTATGTTATTGGGGTTAGTGGGAGAGACATACTGAGACTGTGGTGGCCCACCACAGTTGATTTAGTTTAACAAGTATTTATTGAGCGCCTGCTGGGTTTGCTGAGTTTGTAGACTTTATCATTCTATGGGGAATACACCTTGTAACTTGTAATTACTAAAGTGCTGAATGTTATATAAGGGGCTGTGCGGAATACAGGGAGAACCCATAACAGACAGATCTAAATGGTTGCAAGTGCTCTTGGCGATTTTCTGATATTGATCTGTAAGGCTGGATCAGACTGGCCAAGCTTATATATCATAGCCATTATTTCCAGAGCCCTTTAGGACCCAGACAGAATCATCCTTCCATTTAAACAGGGTCAGAAATCATCCAAATATTTAAGGGATCAGCAGGTGTAAGTGCTGCTAAGGGGAAAAACACAACTGCAGGAGTAAATGATCAAAATAGTTCCTGACAGAGGACAATGTCATAGATTTTCTCAGGACGGTGAATACAGTCACAGATAGGTGTTTTTAGGGCGAAATTAAAGTGTGGATTAACCAGAGAGATGAAAAGCACCGTGGCCATGTATAGAATCAGGTGAAAGTCACACTAGATGCATGAGGGATCTAGAACGGGGAAGGGGGGTGTTAACAGTGCAGGCACCGTGCACTGCACAGATGTGAATCATAGCTCCTGCATGGCCAGTCAGACCGAGGATAAGCTCATGACAGAGGAAAGGCATTAGGTTTTCTTTGCTCTGTTCTTTTTATTCCTTTTGAGAAAGGGTCACAATACCTCATAGTGTGTGTGTGTGTGTTAAAATGACACATCAGAATTTCTAGCACAATCCTTGGCACACAATGGCATTTGAAAAAAATGTGAAAATATTAACTAAACCAAGTGGGTCACAATACCTCACAGTATGTGCGTTTGTGTGCTAAAATGACGCATCAGAATTTCTAGCACAATCCTTGGCACACAATGGCGTTTGAAAAAATTATGTGACAATATTAACTAAACCAAGTGGGGTGCCATCATTTACCACTCGGGCTGTGAACCTGAGTTCCCACAGAAGCTGTTGTAAAGGAGATTAAAAAATATCACAGGTTCCCAGCAGGACTGCTGGCGAAGAGAGTTCTAAGCGGTGGACAGCATACTATTTGTTTTACCTTCTCCAGCAAACTCTCTGGAACAACTGGAAGGCACATGTGACAAATTCAGGTCTGAATTCTTCTTGCCCCACAGGAGCACACTGGAACCTCGGGTGGTGGGTCACAGAAACCTGCATCTCAAACTTCCCAGGTTGCATGGTCTGAAACAGAATAGCCACAGTCTGCAAACCACGTGTGGGGTGGTCACGTCCCTTTGTCTGTCTTCACACTGGCAGATGGAGGCTTTTCCTATGGTGCCTTCTCGGGAGCCTCGGCACCTTTGGGAACCAGAGTTGTAGCCTTGGCCTTGGCTTGAGCCTTGTGGCCCTTGGCCATGTAGCCACAAATCTCCTTGCCAAGCTTGGGGTGGGTGATACGGGCGAGTTGGTGGACCCTGTGGGTGGGACCCTTTGGTATCTGGGGCTGAGCCTCCTTAGGCTTCCCTGGGGCCCTGATGGCCTCTTCTTGGCATTCAGTGCCTTCACATTGTTTGTTAGCATGTTCTTCAGGCCCTTCTCGTGCTTCTGGGCAAAATGCGTGTTCCTTGGGGACTTGGGTCCTCCACCTTAACAGTTCGTAACTGTTGTATACAGGTTTCTTGGTGTCATTTTGGGGACTGGTTGAGTCCAGTGTGGTTCTTGCACTTGACCAAATCTGCATGGTAACCTTTAGCTCCCAAAGTGCCTGGGGCTGAAAGACGCCTCCCACCCCTTGCTGGGAATGGAACTCAGGGCTTCTCAGATCCTGCTCTACCACTGAGCTACACCCTAAGCCCTGTGTGCTTTTTGAAAATAGGAATTTAATAATTAAATAGACTATTAAGTTATGAGGAAGGAAAAACATCTGTAGCATGTATACTACTAATAATTCTGTTAAAAATAAAAAGTATGTCTGTCTAGTTGGGTGTGTATGTAAAGGACCTGATGATTCTTCCTGACTCAGGAGGCTTACCCTGGTGACTAGTCACGTGGGGGGGGGGGTGGACATGCTATCAGTGACAGGAAATAGTAGGGAAGGGGATTTGAAAAGAAACCTTCATAGTCTTCAATTTTGATGGACTTCCAAAAGAGCATACTATTTTTTTAAAACAGAAGCTTCACAGAGTAAGGACTTTAATATTTATTTGTAACCTATTACTTATTTATTATGAACCACAGGGGATTAAACCTAGGAGTGAGTGCATGCTAAATGTGGGCTCCAACAGCAAGCTCCTCTCCCAGCATCAAGACATTGAGTGAAAAAACTGCCCAAAGGAAAGCTCAGCCTTCATATGAACTGTGAAGGGGAAGAAAGGATGCTCTGCCAGAGTTATTATCATCTTCTGAGTGCTTCATTATATACTGTAAAAATGAAGGCAGAGATTAATCATACTTCTCTGTTATTTCCCCACATAGTGAGAATATTCCCTCCCTTCCACACACGTTTTCAGAATTCTGTAAGATAGGTGTAGGAATGCAAAGCCCACACCAGATCTTTTAACTCTGGTTTAAGACAGGGACTATGTAAATGCTGTGGGCCAGAGCCAGGGGCTAGCAGTCTATTCCTGGACTGTCTTTCGGATGAGAAGTCTCCGTTCTCCATCGGGCACCTCTGGCTGTGAACAAAGGCCTGTCTGCCCTACATTGTAGTTGTTGTGAGGCTCAGATGATGTGGTTGTGAGAAGTGAACTCTACCAGAGTACACGATGCTCATTATTTCTGTTTTTTTTTTTTTTTTTTTTTTAAATCTGGTTCTTCCCCGGGATACGTTGCTGCGACAGTGGCCTTGTTTATGTGTCTGATTCCCTGTGAGCTCACTGAACACAGGAGCCTGGCTTTATTCATTCTCGAATCCTTGTATCTAGAGCTGCCACATGGGAGGCATTCAAAATAAGGTCTGGACTGGCCATCAAAGGCAAATAAAATAAAACTTTCTTTAGGAAGCACAACAAATTCAGTGCAGTCCTATGAAATGTTAAGATTGTTTTCTAGAAAACATAACTTTGTACTTCTTTAAAAGAATTTAAAAGATCAGTCTGAGTCCTCAGGAGAAATGACATTGCAGGGACTGAAGAAGGAACTTCAGGATGGAAAATGTAATTGGCCAGTTTTGTAAAGAGACAGCATCGCTCTCCCTCTCTAACCAATCAAATGCCTGTGCAGTTTCCAGGAAGGAGAGAGCAGATGAGAAGAGCTTGTGAAAGGCAGATCCTGGTCCCTCCGGAGAGATCTCCCGAGAAACAGGAATGCCCCCCACACTCCCCAGTTTCAATCTTTGTCTGTCAGAGGGCTGGAGAAAGCCTTCTCAGGGCACCTCAGACAAAAGCCTTCCTCGGCCTTTCACTCCAGACCTTGGTGGTAAAAACATGTCTCCTGCAAGTGGGACAAATTCCATTTGCCTGACCAAGTTGAAAGCCTTGTCTGTGGCCTAGTGAGGGGCTCTACTGTCTCCAAGACCCTGATGGTTGTTGTCCGAAGGGCAATTGGGCCACTAGAGCAAATCCAGTGGAGTCCCTGGGGCAGGTCTGCTGTTAAGAAAGAGGCTCAAGCTTGGTTTTGAAACATTCATCCTCGTTCTTGTGACGCCACAAACCTGCAGTTTTTCTTATCTCTCCCTTACCAGTTGCCTAAGCCCCGTTAGACAGGTTCACAATTGCTTAGACACATGCTGATTATTATTTTTTAGTTTTTTTGAGACAGGGTTTCTCTGTGTAGCCGGACTATCCTGGACCTCTCTCTGTAGATCAGGCTAGTCTTAAGCCCAAGGTATGCACCACCACTGTCTGGCAGTGCAGATTCTTATATGCATTACACTTCGCCGAAGTGACTCTAGTAGCCTGCCAAAGGGCTTTGTGTTGCTTGGGATTTTAATTGGATGCTTGGGTAAGGATGTGAGCATGCCTATCTAGTGTGAGTGGCAAGATGCCAATGAAGGCAGGCTTGGCACCGAGGCTCAGTGTCTTGATAAACTCATGGTAAGTTAAACCAACCAACATTGTAGCCATGTCCCGCCTACCTTAAATGTGTTCTGAACACCTACGGTGGCCTACAGTTGGCCAAAAATATCTAGCACAAAGCCTGTGTTGTAACAGAATGCTTAGTGTCTCGAAGAATTTATTGAATGCTGGTATGTAGAAGTCTCTGCATTACAGAATGTTGGATTCCTCTAGTGATCTCAGAGAACCATGGCTTGCCACTGATGTCCAGCATTGAAAAACAGTTTTGCCATACTACACATCACTAGCCTTGGGAAAGATCAGAATTCAAAATTACATGTAGGGTTCCCTGCTGAGTTTCATTTGTCTTCATACCATGGTAACAAGTCATCCCAGTCCAGGGCATGGTTGCTGATAGTGAAGTGAAGATGGTTGGTTGTGAGCCAGATCTGCTGGTTTCTAACTATGTGACTTGGGGAATCCTGCTACCCCTTGGATACTCCATATCCTTATCTGTTAGGTGAAGACAATAATCTGTCTCGATGAAATGATGTAATGCGTAAAACCTCTAGCACAGTGCTCTGTACACAGTAAGGACTCAAACGATGGGAGCTGTTTTTATTAATAGTCACAAAAAATGCAGGCTCTGCAGCCTAAGAGATCTGGACTCAAATTCCAATTCTACCATTTATTAATTATGGGAAAGTTTGTCCTCTCTGGTGCTCAGTTTCTTGCTTTGAAGAGGTACAGAGATGCAGATGTATGTGCACATCGCTGTAGAGCATCAGGCCAGAACAGGTATGGTATATGCTCAATACACTGTATCGTCATTCAGAAAACCACCACATCCTGTGGAACCCAAACCAGAAGAAAGGATGGGGAGAGAGACCCCAGTTATGGGGAGAGGGACCCCAGTTATGGGGAGAACAACCCCAGTTATGGGGAGAGGGAACCCAGTTATGGGGAGAGAGACCCCAGTTATGGGGAGAGGGAACCCAGTTATGAGGAGAGCGACCCCAGTTATGGGGAGAGGGAACCCAGTTATGAGGAGAGGGACCCCAGTTCACATTGGCCAGGGGCCGTTCAGCCCCCTGTATTAGTTATGGTTTCATTGCTTTGACAGAATAGCTGACAGAAGCAGCTTAAGGAGGAGCTGACTTTGACTCATGGTTATAAGTTCATCGTGGTGAGCCTGGGGCCGCCCATGGTCAAGACACCCATCGAGAGCACAGTGCAAGGGTTCAGCTCTAGTCCTCAGTTTCACCAGGGCAGGGCCCTAGCAATAGACAGGTGCTGACCATAGTAGCGTGGGTCTTCTCTCCTCAGTTAAGTCCTTGGGAAATGCCCTCATATACTCTTCGGTGTGTTTCCATGGTTACCCCCATTGAGTCTCGCTGCCAATCAAGATTAGCCATCTCAGTGTGCACAATCCCTTCTACCACACCTGCTGCTTCATCCATTTGCTCAAGCTGCCTAGTTTCTCTAGGCTTCTGGATTTCTACTTCTGCATCAGCCTAAGGTGTTCTACTTTATTTTCTGTCTCAAACGGGGCTCTCCAGGTTGGCTCGTATGATGAGAATAGCATGCCAGTAGTACACAATTCGATGTCTTTCGTAAAGAAATGCCTCTAAGTTGCCGTCATCTTTGAAAATTTCACAATGGAAATCCTGTCATTATTGTCACATGTAAAGGACAAAGTGTTAGTCAACAACAGACCACATATGTAACTTTGTCCCATGCAATACCACTTGGAGTGTACACTCTGATGTTTGTACAGTGAGATTGTCCAGAGTGTTCATTTCTCCACATGTCTCCTCTTCATCAGTGGTACACCATTGGATTTATCTTTAAGGATGAGTTTGAAGCTGGAGTCAAGGGCAGGATACTGTTGGTCAAAGACTGTTAGCCAACAATTTATCATTGAAGAGGATTGGGGATGTGCCTGAAGCTGCTGGAGGCCACCGAAGACCTAAGGAGGTAGTGGATAGTGTCCTTAATCATAATATGGCTTTATTATTGTGTGTGTGTGTGTGTGTGTGTGTGTGTGTGTGTGTGTGTGTGTGGTGCTCTCTACCTAATTTTTTAGACATAGTCTCTCACTGAATCTAGAGCTCACCGTTTTGGTTAGATGCCTGTCCAGTAAGGCCTGGAGCTCCTCCTGTCTGCCTCCCAACCGGGAAGATTACAGCTCTGTGTTGCCATGCTTGGCTCACACGGGTGCTGAGAAGTGAACTCATGCTTTCGTAACAAGCACTATATTAACTGAGCTATCTTTCCAGCTCCTATGATATGGCTTTGGTAATTAAAATTCCTTCAGCGTAAGGTGACAATTGCTTACCATTGGGCGTACACAGAACAATTCTGCCCAGCTTGGTCCAAGAACTCTGCAATGGACTCTCAAATCAGAGAGACCCAGGACTGAATCCCAGATTCACCAATTAGTTCTTTCTTGACCTTAGTCAAGCCCATTTTCTCTCTCTGATTCAGTGTCTCTCCCCTTCCATGGTTACCTCAGTGGACTTTTGTGAGGATTAGATAATACGGTCCAGGTTCAGTTCTTACCTAGTGTCTGCAGCACAGGTCACACTAGCTGAGAATGCTCTGTTATTGTTCATACCCAGATTTTCAGGGCTCGATTGGATCCAAGAGTGAAATTTAGAACAGTTACAGCAGCCGTGGCAGATTGCAGGCAAGTTAGACTCACCAGCATATTTTCTTTGGCTTTGTAGCACTTACAGAAACTGATTCATTTCCAACCTTTAAAAACCAAGAGGGTTTCTTTAAAAAGAGAGAGAGAGAGAGAGAAAAGGAGCGTTCACATAAAAATCCAGATTTTTGGCATTTCGCACAAAGTAGGAATAACATTCTTCGAGGGAAGAATAGAGGCCATCCCCTTCCCAGGGTCAAGGACTTAGACTTATTCTAGTGTCCACTGACCTGTCTCACTCCTTGCTGTCTGCTTAGCTCTTTGGGACATCTGAGGTCTTTGATCTTGGAGGAATGGATCAACCTGGAGTCAACACTCCATAAATATGACCTCCTGCAGAGGGTTTGGGAGAAGTGGAAAGAGGGTTGTGTTTACTGGCAGGGGGCCTCTGTACCATCTGTGTTATCAATTAAAAATATCACAAATGCAGAGCCCTTGGCCTCAAGAATCTGCAGGGTGGTGGCAGGGGTTTGGGTCCTCTTAAAATGTGCCCCTCTTGTACCTGTGAGGGCCTCCTCACTGCAGCGTGTAGGTGGGCTGAAATTTAATAGGGAAAAAGAGGAAAAGCCTCTCCCTTGTGTCTGAAAAATCCCTCTGGCCAAGTGCAAGCTGTGGAGCGGTGTGCTCAGTGACAGTCCTTGTGCAAAAGACTTCAGGTTCCCCTCGACTGTGACTTTCAGTGTGAGTCACGAGGAGCAGCTGCCAGCAAACCCAATCTGCTCTGGGGCCGTGTTTATAGAAGTCTAGTGTCTGCAAGATCTTTCTAACAGTTAGAGCTGTTTTGAAGAGACAGGCAGGCGGCCTCAGGAAGCCTTGATCTCTCCTGGGTAGGAGGTGTTTGAGGCTCAGTGAGATGCCCCTGCCCAAGATTGTCACAGTGGGAGACTGAGGCTTCAGAGGGACTTTTGTTCTAGGCGACATGGAACGATGCTGTCAGACTCAGAGGCGAGTGCTTCCTAGAGCAAGTCTTGCTCTCAGTGGGAGTAGAAGCAGGGTGAGTTGAAGAGGCTGACTGGATGCAGCTGTGTGGTCAAAATGGGAACAAGAACGACGGTTTCTCGGTTTCTCACCAAGTGATTTAGACAATGGCAGTCACTATCCTCTCTCCAGCCCTACCTGACTTCCGGATGCTTGTCTGTCTCCTCAGAGATGCAGGGGACAGGAGCTGTTTTATACATTATTGGTAATTTTTACAAACCAGACTCCTAGACGAGCTTTTAGTCAGACAGCACATGGGCCAAGTGCAGACTCAGATGTTTTATTTGGCCTAGGCTGTGTCTTTTAAAAATGCGAATTTGATGCCAACATGTAAAACTGAGAAGATTTCACATAAAATCTGGCCTTCCGGCACCTTTGTAAAGAGTCAGGGGTCTGGCAGCGCTGGCCTGGCACTGCTGCATGGCAGCTTCAGCCAGGGTTGGGTGCCACATGACTTGAGCCTGGCCGTCATTCTCTACCCACTCATGTGACCCGTTGTACCTGTTGGACTCTACGTGGTAGCCACTGTATGCCATCAGGGTCAGTTTGGGGAGTGTGGGATCCACTTAGGGAGCCATCCTTAACTGTAGTGGCTTGTCTACTCAATGGTGTGGGCAGCAGGAGTCCACTGGGGAGGGGTGCCTGTCTAGCTGCTCCTGAATTGACCCAGTGGCTTCTATACAACCAATTCCTAGTGATTTCATCTCAGAATAATAATCCCATGTATCCTTGGAGCGGCTCCAAGGCACTCAATCATTATTTCTAGATTGTCCCAACGCTTCATCCTTAGCACTGTGTGCAGTGGGGCTGCTCTGGAGATGTGCAGAACACTGGCATCCTCTTTGGCAACAAAGCCATTTGTACATAGATGATGGTCTTCCATTTAGCAGGGCTGGTCGACTGTCCTTGCTCTGAGAGTCTGTAGCTAGTAGGGGTTAGGGTCCTGGGACTAGAGAGCCTTGGTGTAGTTGCTCTCAAGCAGATACTGGGCTGACAAGGGCTGGGGAGTGGGAGGGTGGGGCTTCTGCTTAGAGGCCCCAGATTTCACACAAAGTACTATGATAATGAGGTGTATATATTTGGACTTTGTCTCTTTCCTGGTTTACAACTTCTAAAATCCTTGGAATTTGCAAAGGATTTTTTTGTATGCTAATGAGTTGTCTGATGGCTGGTGGCCTTTTGGTAGGTCTAGGCGGGCTACTGGCTCAGAAAGGAGTCTTGCATAGACATCCTAACCCAGGCAGGGTTAGAGGGTTAAGACGTTCAGTTCTATCCTTTTTAAACCTTCCAGAGAGAAAGAGGCATGGAGTTGTTCGCCAATGGCCAGCGATATAATCAGCAATGCCTACATCGTGAGGTGTATAGGACACCTCTGCCCACGTCTGGTGTCTCAAGTGTGACATGAGAATGAGAAGAACTGAGATAGGGTGTTTCTGCTCAAGCGCCACCCCCTCTAAGAGCCACCCAGTCTGGCTTCGGAGCCTGTCTTAAAACTGCCGGGATCTGGGAGGAGGTGAGGAGGAGTTGGCTTGAGTTGGGAAGGTTTGGAATTTGGTGGCAGCAATCACAGGAACTTAATCCAGAGCAGGAGTCCAGCGGGGGCGAGGCCTACTTCAGTCTTGTTAGTCAACTTTCCTGCTCCATGATGGAATTGGCTGGACTTCTGTCTGTGTCTATCTCTTGAATTTTCAGACCAACATTGTTCAACTTAGGATTTTGAAGTTCTTAGGGCACCTTCTAACACTACCTGGTATAGCTAGTTCTTGCTGGGTTATCAGGCTTGTCATTAAAGAAGTGGTCTGATTGTTTCAAATATAGACTTAGGTCAACTTGTCTGGCTGTCCACAGGGTAGCTGTCTGGTGGCCATTTTGGATTTTTTTTTTCTGAAATCATCTCAACATTATTATTATTATTGTTATTATTTAGTAAATCATCACTTGAGTCTGATTCCTCATTTTGCTTTTCTTGACCTTTAAAAAGTTTATCTATTTATTTATTTTATGGGCAGTTTGGGCACCACACGCATGCACCACCCTTAGAAGCTAGAAGAGGGCATTGGATCCTCTGGAGCCAGAGCACCAGATGGTTGTGAGTCGCCATGTGGACGCTGGGAACTCAGTCCTGGTCCTCTGCAAGGGCAGCCAGTGCTTCTAACCACTGAGCCATCCCTCCAGCCCCAGCCTAACCTTTGTGTTAGGAGTGGAGCATCAGAGGATCCTTCTTCCATGGACATGAAGAGGTTGTGAACTGCGGCAGTTGTCAGGAGTAACCAGGCACCCATAAGCACTTAGCATGAGGAAGATGTTGGGGTCTTAGGAGAGGGATGGTACAAATGGGCATGTACCACACCATCCAGCCTGCCTGGATAGAACTTACTTAGTTGGCTGGGTTGCGGTAGAGTGGATTGTGATCTCCTCTGTGTCTACCTTCCTCCTGCTTCTCTCTGCCCCAGTTCCCAGGTCTCTAGATTTATTAGAAGAATTAGCTGAGGGCAGTCTGGAGTCGACAAGCCCTTTTGCTTGCAAATTGCATCCTAACACTAACATCCTGCTTCTTAGAGTCCTGACCTTTTCTCCCTGACCTGCTCAGTCTTCCCATGTCCATGGGTCTCAGTCGGAAAGTAGAGGCATCTTGTGTCTAAGTGAATGTTCTATGAATTGGGTCGGGTGATACTTGGTGACAAGACCCCCATCTTTGCTGCAGATATTATGTGGAAGGGCTAAAGATATGGAGTCGACCATGAGAACACCGAGAGGGGTCTGTTGTGGGGTGGTCGAGGAAGCCGTCAGAAGCACCTGGCCCCTTCGGAGCGGCATAGCTTGTGAAATGATTTTGCATGAGGAAATGTCTGGAGCCCATTTCATTCCTGGGCAGCCTGAGGAGCTAGTCAAACCTGGGAAAAACATGATGTGATGTTCTCTCATGGAGGGATGAAATCGCAGCACAGCCTGCCTGCTAGCTAACTCTCTATCATGCACTTTTCTATGAAGGTCAAGGGGCATGTCACAACCAGCAGGTCCTTGGAGACAGGCAGGTGATTCCTTGAAGCCTATGTCTGTTCTCAGTGGCAGCTTGTAAATGGAGATGGTCTGTCTTTGAGGCAGGCAAGGTGGAAGGAGAGGGCAGCTGCCACATGGCCTGTGGACCGCGCAGCACATCCCTCTCTGTGTGCCTGACTTCCCAGCAGCATCTCAGGGCTACTTTGGTCTTGGGCTGACAGATGAGGACCTCCTTAGACTTTGGGTCACTGGCCCTTTAAAAGGTCACCGAGTCAAGGGCTCTCTGATCAGATGAGTGTAGGAAACACTCTAGTGAGTTCCCTCTTGAGAGATTCCTTTTATTTATCTCTTAATGGTGCCGGCAAGTCCTAGAGGAAAGGAAGCTTGGTCCAGTGGAGTAGCTCGGGCTAGTAGAGTAGCTCAGGCCAGTGGAGTAGCTTGGGCCAGTGGAGTAGCTTGTGAGCAAAGCTGCTTGCTTATGTCTTGGCTTTGACCCCTAGGACCCACGTGGACGGAGAACAGAACCACCCCTCAGAGTTGTCCTCAAGCCTGCCTGTCTGTGCACGCACGCGCGCGCGCGCGCGCGCGCACACACACACACACACACACACACACACACACACACACTATGTAAATGTACAATATATATGTAAAAAGTTAAAAAGAAATCTACTTAATTGATTGTTTTCTGAACTTGCTAACTTATGTACTCGTTTTGTCCTTATTGTGTGCCTGTTAGCATCCTCTAAACACACAGACTTCCGAAAAGTGCCAGACAGTAAATATTTGAGGTTGTGTGGACCATATAGTCCTGCGAAAGCATCCATAGCCAGAAGAGAAAATGAGTGGATGATGATGCTGTGTACCGTAAAACTTTATTTATAAAACAAGCTGGGGACCAAGCTGACTCGTGAGCTGGGTTTGCCGTCCCCACAGCCATTCCAGAACAAACATTCTGTAGAACATTGCTGCAGCTCTAAATGGCAGACTCCTGGATGGGGACTCCATGCTCTGCCCTCAGATCCGTTGGTCTGGGTGGCAGTGTCTTTACTGGATGAACGGGGCAGAGGTTGAATGCCTTGTTCAGGGTACGTGACTACCTAATGCTGTCACAGAGATGTCTCTGGGCTCATGACTATGAATCACATTTCTTTCTCATTATTTGTAGCTCCTTTGGAGCTAAAGACAGGGGTGGGGTGGGAGCTAAGCTGCCCACAGTGCTTGCTGCACAGTGTCCTGATGTGTGCATAGGTGCATGAAGGTGTTGTATGGAAGCTGGCATCTAGGTGACTGGTATTTGTGTTACTAAGCGTGAAGGTGACTGATGGGGGAAGTTACCTAGTTAGAGGTCTTTATTTCGAAGTGCTTAGTGGAAGAGAGTAGCCGGAAGACTCCCTGGAGCTTTTAAAATCTGGGCCTGTGGTGATGAATCAGGAATATAGTCACCCAGTGTCCGGGAGTTCACAGAACACCTAGTGTGTGCCTTTGCTTTAGACAGAACTTAGACTATCTGCAGCAGAATGTAGCAGGAGCTGTTGGCAGTGCAAGGAGAATTTACTCCATGGCTGTGGGCTGCCCTGCAAAATGCAGGGAATAAAATGCAGGTGGCCCCATGACAGCCTAGCACCAGGAACTGGGGAGCTAGGGATCCCTGGTTTGCTCCCAGTAACAGGACTATGTTTGCTCTCACTGTTTTCATCTCTCCCCACATCTGCTTCATTCTTCTTTCTTAGGAAAACATCTGGTTTTATACTTAAATCCCATGTATGATAGACATGTTTGCCCACTGACCTCTAAGACCTCTGCTTCTACCTCTCTTTCCTGTCCCCCAGCTTTTCCTCTCCTCTAGTGAAGGGACTCTCATTGGCTCAGCTTAAGTAAACCCTGACCCCATTGCTGTGCCACTGATTTGTATTAATGACAGAACTACATCAGCCAGACTCCTACCCTGTTGGTGGGATAGGCAGTGTAGAGGAAGCCCCACAGAGTAGATGCAAAGTCAAGTGACATTCTTCTATTGCTTCCATGTTTATAGACTAATGGGAATAAAACAAACACTTAGGAGTAAGGACACTGGTGGATGTTCTAGATTGCTTCATCAGACAGCAGAGGCGATGGTAACGGAGGTGAGGAACTAATTTCTGAAGACACTGCGTGTACTCAAGAGGTTGTGTTGAGGAACGTCATTTAAAAGCACCTTTATGGATTTTTTTAATTGGAGATTTTCTTTATTTGCATTTCAAATGTTATCCCCTTTCCTGGTTTCCCCCTCCTGGAAACACCCTATCCCATTCTCCCTGCCCCCCACTTCTATGACAATGTTTCTCCACCCAACCACCCACTCCCACCTCCCCACCCTTGATTCCCCTACACTGGGACATCTATCGAGCCTTCATAGGACCAAGAACCTCTCCTTTCATTGATGCCTGACACTTTTATGTTTTTAATTTCACTTTTGGGTTACCCATGATAATCATGTGGTGTGGTGTCTCAGAACATGCATGTAGTGTGTTGTAGTTCACCAGGATACCTGGTCACTCTAGGTGTACCTGTCATTTTAACTATCATCCCTGTGTGATGAGAACATTCAACATGTGGTCAAATAGATGCTTTAGAACAGCTGCTGATGTTTAGTGATCCTGCTGTGTAGAAGAACACAAAAACATGTCCCTTTTATCTAACTGTGACTTTACCAATCTCCCTCTATCCTCTATTTAGTCTCCCTCCCCAGCCTCTGGTAACTATGTTTTCTTTCTCTGAGAATGATATTCTCAAATTCCACAAAAGAATGAGAACATGCCATATTCGTCTTTCTTTGCCTAGCAGATTTCACTCAACACAATACCCACCAGATTCGACCATCCTGTAAATGACAGGCCTGCAGTTTTTTTTTTTAATTGTGATATGGTTTTCTATTGTGAATATAAATCACCCAGTTTTCCTTATTTTCTTGCCTCTTGATGGGCAATTAGAGGATTTATCTTCACTGGTGTGAATGGTTCCGGTATGTCTTTAGCACTAGGAGTTCACTTCTTTTTGATATTGTTGCTAAACTTCTTTCCCTGGGAGAGATTTAAGCAGTTTCTACCCCTCTTCCTAAGGCACAAGTCCACCAAAGCTCACCTAAGGGAATGAATGAATTCATTAGGCCTCATTACAGAGCAGTGAGTGATAAGTTAGAGTTAGGGACACAGGTGACCTTGAAGTAGCTACACTGGAAGGTCTGCATCCCACAGACATGATGGCTTCCTCAGGGGTGCATAGGTGAAGAACCATTACCTCGTCCTTCCATATCTATATCCTCTGGCTCCTGCCCCAAGAGTATGTGCAATTAGGGCAGAATTTAATACAAGTGTTTGGGAGGTGTGTTTAGATACTCACCTGAGGTTCCACGAGTCTCCATACCCCCTCCTTTTATGAGGGACAGTAAACAGCCAATAGGCCCACTATGGTGATCTTTTGACAGAAGGTCCAGCAGAGCTACCAAAAACAGTGGAAGTATGGGTCTGAGGATAGTCCTGTACAACTGATATGTGCCCAAGGAAGGCTTTCTGCAGCAAGTATCCGTTCCCAAAGGCTCCAGGAAGCAAAGTTTTGATGAGGGAGATTGGAAGGGTAAATCTCTAATTGTACCTATAAGCAGACTCTAGACAGAAGGTTTAAATTGGAAGGGCCATTGGCCAGAGCTAGGCATTGCTAACTAACTCTAGAAGGCAATGAGAAATACATTCAGGAAAAGCAGGCACCACGGCAAGAGGCCCAGTCTACAGTGATCTGTTAACAGGGTCTTCTAGACAGAGTGACTGCTACATGCAAGACAAAGTCCAGTCTGGCAGCTGCGTGGCCTGGCCATGGGAAATTTCAGGGACAAGACTCAGACACTGGGGACAAAAGGACATGCATTGCCATCAGAGTGGTGCTAGGTGGAGTTTGAAGGAATGGGGCCAGAGAGTAAGATAGTACCCCTGGAAATGAGCAGTGGACTGGGGTAAGCAGCAGGTTGACAAGGAACTGTGGCCACTGCCGTTTCCCTTTCTTCCAGCCAACTCCTCTTGAGAGAACCTTCCTGTTGTCTTCTCGGTGGCTTAGGACTCCAGCCCAGCTAAACGATTAGCTGATCCTCTCAAGAGTCTGTGACAGATGTGGCTTGAGATTTGGTACCAATTTAGTGACCTTTGCCTTGGCACAGATGCCTGGAATGCATTGACACACAAGGACAGTGCTTGGGATTTTAGGATACAGATGCTAGGCCCAGTGTCATGGGCAGCATCTGTGTCTGTGTGGAGTCAGCTCTTGTTTGGGGATGTAGTGATCAAATAAGATGCCTGCTGACCTGTGGTGAGGGAGGTGAGCCCTGCCCACGATGCATTTAAAACAGCAGCTGTTGGGTCATGGCCTCACAATCTGGGCAGCATCTTCCATGGTTAAAGAACAGTCAATATAGACTCCATTGAGGATGGTTAGCTTCTGGGGGTTGTGGAGGGGGGCATCTTTGATGTCTGTAGCTTCTCATAGAGGCAGACAGAAAGGGTGAAGGTCCTGGAGCTGTGGGGTTAGTTCATTCCACCCCAACCCCATCTGTAAATGGAAACAACAATCCCTACCACAGTGACCCACTGACTGGCCCCTGGAGGCAGGAGATGGTGCAGTGACCATGGAGGAGTGCTGCTTACAGTCCAGTAGGCACAGTTATGGCATCCTGGCTTGCTTCTAATGGCTTGCTCAGCCTGCCTTCTTATAGAATCCACCTAGGGATGGCATCACCCACAACGGGTTGAGCCCTCTCTCACACATCACTAAGAAAATGCCCTTCAGTCTTGTCTACAGGCAGATCTTATGGAGGCATTTTCTCATTTGCGGTTCCTTCCTCTCTGATGACCCTAGCTTGTGTCCAATTGACATAAAACCAGCCAGGTCATGTTCCCATGAGCCCATGGGGGGACATTTCATTCAGACCATTAGTGTGGTCTCTTCCACCTAGTTCATTTCTAGGGTGGTTGAGACCAGTCTAACTCTCTGGACTATTGACTGTTACTGAACAGTGTTTTCTAGGAATCGTCTCATAGAGAAGGGAACTATTCTGGTCTCTTCGGTACACTGATAAACCTCTTACAGGACCGATATCCCTCATAACATCTGAAGTCCAAGCTATGCTCTGAGCTACTCTAAATTCCATGGAAACCAATGAAATCGACAATGCAGTGGAACCCAGGCCCTAGAACAAGCTGAAAAGCCACACTAGTTTGGCCTCCTGCCCCAAAGGTGAGAGCCCCATAGTGCTCTCTCACAGATGTGAGGGTGTATCCTGCCACCACTGGGCCAACTCCCCTCTCCTCTCCTCCCAGGGACATTGGCACAGTGGCTGGCTTGATGCATGAGGAAGAACTTCAGGTGAGGGTGAGGAGCATTCGATGCTTCCTCTGAGCCACCGTGGTCATTTCTTCTCCTGTCCCAGTCTGGTCTCTGTGACCCTCTTGGTTATTTGGCTTCAAGTGGCTCCAGCACAGTAAAGTCTCTTTCTGTCATGGTGAGGTTACTAATTCTTCCTTTTGCGTTCATTCATGTGTATAACTGTCCTTCCTTAAACATTTGAGGTATTAAGGTATTACCGTCAATGCTCTTCAAGGTTAGCTGCCCTTAGAGGATCTCTTATGTCAGTTACCTTTCCATGTGACAAGACAATCAATTTAAAGATAGAAAAGGTGAAGAAAGCTGCAAACCCAAGGTGGAGACTAGGTTGGCCTTGTCCACAGGCATTTGGGCGGTTCTAAGTCACCCAGCAGGTCCGTCGTGCTGCAGACCACATTAGTGCGCCCAGGCCTCTCAGAGAAGTTTCTTTGTGTAAGGGATGGTGGTTAACACAGAAACTCACAGCTGGTTCGAGGAGAGAGAATTAAAAGTCTGTGGGATGCTCGGCCACAAATGTGACATCTGTGTCACACTCCCTCCCCTTGGCTCAGGGACCATAAAGGAAGGGGGACTGGAAAGAGTGTAAAAGCCAGAGGTCTGGGGGACAAGATCGAAATCAGCGGTCTCAAGCTGTGGGGTTACATACGAGATACCCTGCATAGCAGATATTCACGTTATAATTCATAACAGCAGCAAAATTACAGCTAAGAAGTAGCAATGAAAATAATGTATGGGGCTGGTGAGATGGCTCAGTGGGTAAGAGCACCCGACTGCTCTTCCGAAGGTCCGGAGTTCAAATCCCAGCAACCACATGGTGGCTCACAACC
>NC_034591.1:128628750-128658001 GCF_900095145.1 Mus pahari | reverse complement strand
AAAAAAAAAAAAAAAAAAAAAAAAAAAAAAAAAAAAAGAAAATAATGTATGGTTGGGGGTCACCACACCATGAGGAACTGTAGTGAAGTGTTGCAGCATTAGGAAGGTTAAGAACCGCTGCTCTAAAGAGTTTCATCCGGACATGACAGGGCATATGTGCTCATAGCAGCTGTGGCTGCCTGCAAGGACCTGCAGGTTAAGCTGGTCAACATTCTTGAATGGAGTGGGAAGGTGTTCATGAGCCCCACCCCCAACTGAGGAGCTACGGATAGTTGACAGCTTCTGGGGGATGGAGAATTGGATTTTTTTTAAGGGTATGGATCCTGGCAGGCTGACCCTGGTCCAGTGTCTGGTCTCTACCCCAGACCCAGGAATATATATGGCACAAAATGGACTTGACGGGTTATTGAATAATAGTTAAAATAATGAAAAATAAAAAATTATGGAAGGTGGGAGGGTGGGGCATAGCTAAGAGTTAGGGGGAGGCGTTGAGGGTGAATATGATAAAAAGATATTATATGAAAATTTCAAAGAATCAATAAATATATAAAAAAGGAGAAAAGAATTTTTTGGTTCACAGATTTGGAGGTGTCATGGTTGGTTTGGATTCCTGGCTTTTTTGGCCTGTGACAAAGTAGCAGATCATGACAGGGACATGTGATAGACCAAGCTGTTCCCCTCAAGGCTGGGTTAAATGCTCCATGACCTCCTGGCTTCCTGGGCCTCTTAAAGGCAGCATGGCCTCCCAATAGCATAAAGCAGGGCAGCAAGCCTTTATTTTAGCACATGGGACTCTGGGGACACTCCACGTCTACACTGTGTTACCCCATCTCCCGTTTTAGAGAAACTGAAATGTTATTGAACTGTGAAACCTGGATGAAACCCATAGTCTTGTCTCCAGTAAGGGCCATGGGAATGCTCTATGCCTCCTGCAAAGGCCTCCAAGAAGCACTCTTGGGGCCAGTGAGATGGTTCAGTGGAGACAGATGCTTGCCACCAAACCCGATGACCAGAGTTCAATCCTTGGGACACACATGGCGAAAGAAAACCAGTTTTGGCATGTTGTCCTCTGGCTGCCACACACATGCTTGTCACTCATACACACACAAATAAAGTTGTTATATGTTAAAAAAAAAAAAAAAGCAACACACGCGAATTTTGACGTGACTCTGAGGTATACCACAGGGCCATGGTGACTTTTATTATATCAGACTTCTTTCAGTTTGATTTATTTTGGGGACAGCAATGTCTTCATTTTGTCCTAGATCTGGGATATTGTTTAAGAAATCTGGATTTGCATTTGGGAGAATTGTATAACAATTGCCAGCCTTATCGAAATCTTTACAGTGGTAAAATACACAGAACACAAAATTTACCATTTTCACCCTTTTTCCATGTTTCAGGTCAGTATTAAATATATGCATAACATTGGCCAGCCATGATCACCATCTCCACAGCTGTTAGAGCTCACAAAATTGAAACCCTACCCCCCATCAAAGCGTAGTTCTTTGCCTTCCCCACTGCCCAGATCTCTGTGAGTCTGATGATTCCAGACACAGCTCAGGAGTAGAGTCACTGGGGGTCTGGTCTCTTGTAACTGGTGGGTCTCACTTGGTAGTTCTTCAAGATTCATCTCTCTGGTAGCGTGTGTGGAAATCCCTTCCTCTACAAGGCTGGATGCTATTCCGTTGTGTGGAAAGACCACACTTCGAGTGTTCATTTGTGTGTCAGTAAGTGCTCGAGTCACTCTCCCAGATAGGCTCTTGTGAACAACGAGGTGGCCTTGTCAGTAGCTCTTCCAAGTGTCTAGCTTCTTCTCTCTATCTTCATTTAGTCATCCATTATACAAGAAAGTGTGCTTTTGCCAGGATGGTTGCTAGGATTGTTGTGACACTGTGGAGTGTCAGACCTCCATTGGATTCTGCTTGTTAGTGTCATATACCCAGAGTGCACTCAGATTTTGTGCATCTGCTCCAGATGTCCAGCTTTGCCAGCCTGTGGCATGGGAAGCAGGTGGGAGAGAATTCTGAGAAGCCGTCGAGAAGTGAGGAGGGAGTCGGCATTGCATAGAGACGCTGGGGCAGTGCGAGCCTTCACTTAGGGTGAATGGAGATATTTAGTATCCTTGCTTCTCTATGGTCATTGTCACAGGCTCAAACATAGCCCATACAGTCTTGTTCTCTTGGGGCTTGGGCTGGCCCGGCAGAAGCTGTCTGTTTCTGTGGTTGGAGGCAGTAAGTAGATATGGCAAGGAAAAGAAACAGTGGTTCTCAACACATGGGTCGAGACCTCGGAGGTCACATATTTGATATCCAGTGTGATAGTTTGAATATGCTTGGACTAGGAAGTGGCACTATTAGGAGGTGTGGCCTTGTTGGAGTAGGTGTGTCACTGTGAGTGTGGGTTCAATACCTTAGTGCTAGCTGCCTGGAAGTGAATCTTCTTTTAGAGGCCTGCAGATGATGTTGTAGTTCTCTCAGTTTCTTTTCCTACATCATGTCTGCCTGGATGCTGCTATGTTTCTACCTTGATGATAATGGACTGAACCTTGGAACTTGTAAGCCAGCACCAATTAAATGTTGCTCTTATAAGAGTTGCCTTGGTCATGGTATCTGTTCACAGCAGTAAAACCCTAAGACATTCAGCATATCAGATATTTTATATTATGATTCATAACCATAGAAAAATGACAGTTATAGAATAGTGATGAAATAATTTTATGGTTGGGGGTCACCACATCATGAGAAAAATGTATATAAAGGATCCCAGCATTAGGAAGGTTGAGAACTGCTGCTCTAAAACATACCTATTAGTTGGTGTTCAGGCTACCTTCATGATGGTCTTGGGCAATGTTTTCTGGGTAGACTGAACAAGTAGACACATATTCTAGGAAGGATTCACTTGGGGAATGTGAAAGTCGAGGCAGAAAAATCCCAGGCTAGGCTGTGTGCAAGCTGGAGAAGTTGCCAGTAAGACTCAATGCAAGCCTGAAGGACCCAAAAGCAGAGAAACCTTTGTGAGGTCATTCTCAGTCCAAGACCTGAGATCCCAGGAGAACGCTGCCCAGCCACGCAGTTCTGATACTTGCTTTGCACGCAAGTCTGGGTTTTCTCCTCTCAGGATCCAGAGTTTTTTTCCTTTGGTTGACTGCTAACATCTGACCATGTTTCCTATCCATCTAGCAAAACCTCCCTAACACTGAGAAACAGCAGTGACTTACAGAATTGTGTTCGCTTCCAAAGCAAAAGGAGACTTGCAGCTTTGAGACCAGTTTGGAAATCACCAAACCTATAAATAAGTCCCTCTGCCAGGCATGCAGGGATTGAATCTCGATTTCATCTGCGCTTGTGGAATCCCCTGATTCCAGAGAAGGCCAGAGAACTCAGGGCAGAGGCTGAGGAGACTTAGAAGTGGGCTGTGTCTCCTGCCACAAGGGGCAGAAAAAAAGCTGTGGCTAATGAGAGATCATTGTAGGAAACTTGCCCCACACTGTAAGAGGATTGGGTTTCTCATCCTTTGCTCCACAAGTTATTGGCACACACACGTACATGTGTGCACACGTGTACACACACATACACACACAAACACATGACATTTTTAAAACTGTCCCCTTAGTTCAGGTTCAAAGAAAATGAGAATCTAATCTTTCTGAAGGGATGAACTGGAGATCTGGGTGGTTGGCAGGCCGACTCACCCCTTTCTATTTGTAACATGCTGTGTATGTTTTCCGTGCTATCCTGTGTGCCTATTTTGCATCTAAACCAACAATCAAAGTAAAGAGACCTGGAGCAAGGGGGCAGGTTGGCATTTCCAGCTCCAGCTTCCCTAAGCTACTGTGCCTTTAAACCCTGGAGCCACCCACCTTCTCCACAGTCCTCTTGTGACCCCTGAGACCCAGAGAAAAGAACATATTTTTCCTAAGTCAGTGACAAACAGGGGGGTTGGATGCAGGTATTACTCTGTGTGTGTGTGTGTGTGTGTGTGTGTGTGTGTGTGTATATTGTCTCCCATCGTATCCAGCTCCTCTCTGTTCAGCCCTGACCAGTTTACAGATGGACAGCCTTTGAGATTTTGAATAGAGGCGACATGATCAGATTCTGGCTTTGGAAGGATTCCATCTGGGATATGGATACAGGTTGTTGGTAGGTGAGTGGGTGAAGACAGACCAGTCAGCAGTTGTTGGAGGGGACAGAAGAGCAGAGAGGTGATGTTCTCAGTGTATCTGGGTGTGGAACCTATAGAAGGGTTTTTGTTTGAGAAACACAGTGTCCCAGGGTGAAGGATGATGGTCCTCATTTTCCTTCTGCCCCCTTGATTTTTCTCTTGGGGTATGTGTGGGGAGCTGGTAAAGTGAGCAGGAGTGGACTCTATGTTTCCCTTCAGAGGCATAGAAATTGGGGCTTTTGGTTTTTAATCATCCATTGGCAGGTGTCTATTGACTGTAAGGATCTCTCAAGGAGAATGGGCCATTCCAATGACCTCAAAGTGAAGCTATGGCATAACACGGGACACTGGTGTTGGCTGTGCAGGCTGTCCCTTATACAAGGGTACCAGGTTGGAAAGTGAGTCTTCACTCCCCCTGAGATTCGGCTTGGCCTGGCATGCAGTTGCATGATCACATGAGTGTCTTTCTCTTGCCCTCAAGGCCCCTTTGAGCGAGCACCACCCTTTTCCATGCTCTGGGATTTCTGCCTTGTAGACTGGTTCTCTAGGATGCTCTTGCCTTCACCTTCCCTCTTCCAGCCCATCAACATTTATTTTAGAAGACGTTTATCAGGTGTCTACTATTCTCTAGACACTGAGTTCACGTCAGTAAAAAGCAAAACACAAACAAAACAAAATCCAAACCGTATTTCTTGCCCTTATGGACTTGTAGACAAATGGAGATCGCTCTCTCTCTCTATAGTGCCGATGGTGATCCTTCTGGTAGGGTATTCTGGGCTGATCTCAGCCCCTGTTCCCTGAGATGAGGTGGTGCCATCTGATGCTGGAGCATCTCTTGGGATTGGGGCACAATGGCCACTACCTGTACTTCTTTGTCTAGACCTTAAGGGGGATGAGACCACTGTGGCTTATAGACCGTAGGCTCCTTCATTACTCCTGCCTGGAAGAAGAAAAGCAATGCATTGTAAGGGAGCAGGATTTGTCTTTGTGACTCAAGAATCTTTATAAAAATATCACATAGAGTATATCTCCTCTCCTGCATGTCTGTTTATACTTCAATAAGAAGTTAAAACTACAACAACAGAACAAACAAACAAACAAACAAACAAACAAAAAAACCCCACAGCTTAAATTTGCAGACCTTCCAGAGTCTGAGCTCAGAGAAATCCAGAGAAATGGCTTACCCATATCCATCAGAACTTCTTGATGTCCTGTATCATGGTTGGGAATAATCAGATTCTTTTACCAGTCTTTGAAGACTCTACAAACTGTTGCTTTGTAAACCATAGTATCCCAAGATGGTATGTACTGGTGACAAACTGTTCTAAGGCAGTGGTTCTCAAGCTGTGGGTCATGACCCCTTTGGAGGGTTGCTTAAGACCATCGGAAAACACAGATAATGATATTATGATTCATAACAGTAGCAAAATTATGGTTATGAAGTAACGACAAAAATCATTCTATGGTTGGGTCACCACAACATGAGGGTATTAAAGGGTTGTGACATTATGAAGGTTGAGGACAACTGCCCTAAGGGCTTGCTCATTCTCCTCAGCTTCAAGGTGGCTGAGAAGCAGAATTAGTCATACTTTTCCTGGGGATCTTGGGATGAGAGAAAGACAGAGCTGGGTGGTTCGAAAACTTTTTCTTTTTCTTTCTTTTTTTTTCAGGCTGTGGTGCAGCCTGGGGAATTAGGGATTCCATACAGCTTGTGACCAGATGTGCTATCTTTAGCTGAGACCAGGCACTATTAGCGCAGTCAGCTTTCAGCAACCCCATTTTATTTACCTATTTACTGCAGTGTGTGTGTGTGTGTGTGTCTGTGTGTCTGTGTGTCTCTGTGTGTTCATATTTATCCCTGTGTACATGCTAAGAATAATGAAGTAGCTCTGAGCTGCACTTCCAGCACCTGGGTATTCATTTTTAGATCATAAACCTAATACTCACTCTTCTCACAACGTTTTATTGATGAAATGCTTCAACATACAGCTAATAAATCAGCTGCGTCTGATGAGTCAGGTGTGTAATCCCAGCTATCTGTGAGGCCATGTTTGGGCTGGAGAGTAAGTTCAAGGCCAGTCTTGGTAGCCCTCAAATTTAAACAAACTAACTAACAAAAAGGCAAGAAGAGGGTGGGGTCATAGCTCAGCTGTAGAATGCTTGCCTGGCAAGCCTGGGGCTCTAGGTTCAGTTCCCAGCATGTAAAACACAACAACAAACATAAAATAAGGAGTAGGCTGAGACCGTAAAGAGAGTAAAATGGAAGTGAGTCGTGTGGGCACATGCTAGTGATCCCAGTGTGAAGGAAGTGAGACAAGTGGGTTGAAGGTTTGACCTCAGGTTTAGAAAGCAAGGGTGGGGGAGAGGAGGTGATGAAGGAGAAGACAGGAGAGAGGAGTGCACCGCTGGCTCAGCATTAAGAATGCTTGTTGCTCTATCAGAGGACCCAAGTTCAGTTCCCAACACCAGCCTTGGGTGGCCCACAACTGTCTGTAACTCCAGCTCTAGGGGATCTCATGCCCTGTTCTGGCTCCAGAGGTACTGAGTGCACACATTCGTATACTCATGCAGACGGACACGCATAAACATAAATAACAAACAAGGGAGCCTTTAAAAATAGGACAGAATGATGAAATAAATGAAGGCAGGAAGTGACCAGTTGGCCCATGCCCTCCCTATCCCTTTAGGGGAAATCAGTGCTACCACTGTCCTGTAGACTCTCCCGGAATTGCTCTCCAAGTGTGTCCCAGTGTATTTTGCCATCGCTTTAAAAAGACTTAATTTATCTGGCAATCTTAGCACATGGACAGCCCTTTGACTTTCTAGTTTTGTTTTGTTTGAGACAAGGTCTCTCACTGTAGCTCAGGCTGTTTCAGATTCCTAGTGATCCCCCTGCCTTAGCCCCTCGGGATTATAGGTGTGAGCAGTTCACTGATGCTTTGGGTAAAATTCCAGAACTGTGCAGCTAACACCATAGTGGAAGAATATTGCATGTTCCCTAAAATATCCCTTGAGCTCATCTGCAGTCACCTCGAGTTACCTCTTTCTAGTCAGTCAGAAATCTCTTTCCTGCCTCCATAGACTGACTCCATGTGGGCATCACACATAGAGAAATGACAACATATCTGTTCTTTTGTGTATAGTTGTTTTTTTTTTTTTTTTTTTCCGAGCATAATGTTTTTGAAGTCCACTCAAGGTTAACCTATGTTACAGCACATGTAAGATTTTCACTGGTGAATAACATTCCAATTTATGGTCTACCTTATTTTATTTCTCGATGTACCTATGTGGGGACATCTAGAGTGTTTCCAGCCTGGGTCTGTTAGAATGATTCTGCTACAAGGAGTTGCTTACTCATCTCTAGGTGGACATATATTTCAGCGTGCATGAGTGTCTGGGGGAGATAGAGTGTATCTTAATGATCACGACTTCAGACAAAACCCACTGATGGCTCTTTACTTGATAGCATACATTGTGCTATTTTGGACAAATATGTTTGCATCTATTGGATAGTGGTTTCGAAGGCTATTATATATCAACAGATAGAAACCTTTGAAATTCCAGTAGCAAGTTGTCGAAGACAAGTTGCTGCTACCTCTGGCAGAACTTTGACTGTCCACAGACTTGCCCAGTGTGGTGCTGGGTAGAAGGTTCGAAGTTTCCCAGCCTTGTAGGTGACAGTTTCGGTGGCACCTGCACCCCTCTCATCCTCTGGCAGGCCACTGATTTTTGCTGTCTCTTCATTTTCCATGGGGCTTGTTTAGCCTTTGTTTTGTGTTTGAAAGAAAAGATGTGTTCTGAGAAGTTGGTTTTAGCCTTAGAGGACCCACTGTAAGATTCCAACTTTAGTCCACAGCGTATCCACCCCCAACCCTGTTCACCATAGTTACACTGTACAGATATTCTGCATCTTTAAAGTCCTCAGATCCATCAGGAAAAGAACCCTGGTCATATCTTACAGTATCACTTAGCAATGTGCAGTATCCCCAGGGGAGCTGAGAAGGTGAAAGAATGATAAGGAGAAAGCTGAGGAATGCCGTATGGCTCCAGCCAACACGCATCTGGGTGACAGGGACACCTTTGTCAACTTTTTTTCCCCCTTTTAGTTGCTTTGGCATCACATAAACACAGTGGAATCAGAGAATGGTATCTGTGTATTTGTTGCTTCCCTGCCCCTTGCTGGTAACAGCACTGGCAGTCAACATGAACTGAAGGCACACTGTGCGCTATTTGAAGGCACACTGTGCGCTATTTGAAGGCACACTGTGTGCTGTTTGTTCAGCTAATCCTCAAGGTGGCTGTGGGTGAGGTACAGTTACCTTCTCACAGAACAGATATAAGGAGCTTGCTGTAAGATTTGCAGTAAACACTGAGCTGAAACTTTGGTTCAGATTTGCCTAACAGTACACCTGTTTTTCCATCATCCTCCTCGCCAAAAAGCATTGGGTGAACTGCCTCATATTCTCCAACATCAGGGCTTAGGAGAAGGTTCAATATCCTCAGGAAGTTCTGCAGTGAGAAGGTTGGCTTGAGCCTGACCGGCAGATCTTTGGTTTCAGGTCTTAGCCCCGCCTCCTCTCTTCATGAGATTGTAGCATAGTTGTCTGTGGTCACATAAGAGAAAGTCCCTTAGACACTTTTGGATTTTCTGTTTGTCTTATGGCAGGAATTAGTTGTCTGTTGGCAATAGGAGTTTGTCCCTGGCCTGTGGAGAGAGGACTGAGTAGCAGAAGAACGGAGGTGTGTGTGTATGTGAGTGTGTGTGTGTGTGTGTGTGTGTGTGTATGTGTGTGTGGTGCACATCAAGCCCAGCCACAAAGCCTGGTGGTTTCTAGGTGAGCATTGCTTTGCCTGGGTACAGTCTGGCCACAGGTCATGTTGAGGGTGTGGATGTTAAGCTAAGGAGCAGTGGTGATGTGGAGGGCCTAGGAAGACCGTGGTCAAATCCACGGTAATCTCCGAGAGCTGAGAAAGGAGAGCAGTTCATTGAGGAGCTGCCCTGGAAGCCAGGTGTACTGTGTGCGTTTATGGGAGGGCTGAGAAATGAGTCAGATGTGGAAACTGTGTTATGTGTTAGGAAGATGGGGTCCATTCAGAAGCTGCTGCACTGAGGGCAGAGATGACAGGGACAGGACAAAGGGCTGGGGTAGAGCAGAGGGAGCCCAGGGTGCTATTCCTGAGACTTCGAAACGAAGTTCTGTCATGACTTTATTGGTTGGGGACTTTCTGTCTGTGCTACTTGTAACAGATGTGGGCAAGTGTGATGGCGCACACATGTAACCTCAGCCATTGGGGATCTGAGGCAAGAGGATGTTGGGTGTGAGGCCAGCCTTGGGCTGTATGGCTAAAGAACACAAACAAAAAAAACAGGATAGAGACAAACATCTCTCTCATTAGAGGCAGCTATCTGTTGCTCTAACAAAATACTGAGATGGCTGATTTATAAAGAGAAAATGTTTCTTTTGGCTCAACCCGTGATCACCTTTGGGCTTGAGGTCTGACAGTATATTATGTCTAAAATGCATGGTAGAGTAAAACTGCCCATTTCCTAGGAGAGGAGAGATAGATAGATAGATAGATAGATAGATAGATAGATAGATAGATAGATAGATAATCTTATCTGTTGACCTGATAAGACCTAGGCTTGCCCTGGAGACAGGCCTCTGGACATGCATGTGGGAGATCATCTTTATTAGGTTAACAGAGGGAAGACAACCTACCCACTGTGAGTGGAATCATTCCCTGCGCTTAGATTCCAGACTCTATAGAGAGAAAGTGAGCAGAGGACCAGCACTCCCCTCCCTCTGCTTCTTGACTGCTCTGTGACTAGCTGCCTCTACATCTTGCTGTTGTGACTTCTCCGCCATGGTGGACTGTAACCTGGAATTGCCAGAAGTAGCCATTTCTCCTTGTTGGAGCGTTTTATCATAGCAACAGGAAGAGTTTACTCAGACAGAAAGGATGGCTCCCTAATCTCTTTCTAGGGCATGCCCCTCATGGTCCTGTTCCACTCTGCCTGATTGCTGAAAGACTTCATTGCCTCTGGTATCTTATTCCCGGGGATCAAGCCAAAGCCCATGAGTGATGTTCAAGATCTAAACTCTAATATTCCTTCAAGGCTGTAGATTTTTCTTGGGTCTTGGGACACTGCTCTCTGCCCGCTGAGGAAAATGTCCTCATAGATGAGAACAGCATCACCCAAGAATGTGTTCCTTCTCTGCAGCCTGGATCAACTGCGCAGTGCCACCCCAGAACCTGGCATCCCTTGGGGGCCTACTGAGGCATCACTGGGACTGTTCCATAGTCAGTCTGGGCACAGAGAATGACTTACATGTAAACATTTATCTGTGTATAGACACAGAGGAACCTGTAAAAATGGAGGTCCTGCATTTGCCACAACACAGAAGGACCCAGGAATATCATGTTGAGTGAAATGAGATAGATACAGAAAGAAAAAAAATATAAAAGTATATGAAATAAAAGAATGAAAAATACAGAGAAAGACCCTACAAATCACTTGTGAAATTCTTTAAAAGCCAACGGTACAAAAGTAGAGACTGAGACACCAGTGACCAGGAAGTGGGTAGGCGTGGTCATCGGGCAGAGAACAGAAAATAACAGATATGAAGGAAGGACAAGGCTGAGGTTTGCTATACAACAGGGGAATGTTAATAGTAGTGTGCCCAATAAGGAGCTTCTCACCAAAAAGGAATTCTATTAAGACATTTGGTTAAATACATAAATTTTAGCTGCTCTTATCACAAAAATATTCAAGTGACAGGTATGTTAATTTGTCTCGTGATAGTAAACTTTTAACTATAGATTTATCACGTCACAGCCTGTTGTAAAGCTCAAATATAGATAATAAAACTTCTGAAAAAGCTGCACTTCACAGAAGCAGCGGCTCAATGCGCAGCGCTGCAAACTCCTGCCTAGAACGGAGCCCAGTGCCACAGAAAAGGACCCAGGCAGACGCCACTCGAGTGAATGAGGGGAAGTCCTAGTTGGTATCCCTGGGCATAGGAGGAAGTCAGTGTTTGAGCCCAAGTTATGTGAAACAGTAACAAACATGAAAAATGAGGGGATTAGATTATCGGAAGGGAACTCGGATGTTGGCTCGGTCAGAGTCCTCTGTCTCCCGGTCTCTGGGTCTGAGATTTTATCTGGTAAACCGTGTCTGATGGTACCTAATGCAGATGCCTTGAGGACAGATGACCAGCTTCTCCTGGTGTACCTGGAACTTACCCAGTTCCAGTACCCAAAGTCTCCCATTCCAGAACTCCCTTCAGTCCCTAGAGAACAGGCCCAGGTTTCCCGTGCAAGGATTAGATACAGCACTCACTGGATTCTTCCCATCCATTCATTCAGCAAATACAGTTGGGACTGTGCTCCCAGTGCTAGCCTAGTGTCTAGGACTGTAGAACCAACACGGATTCCTTGCTTTTTTTTTTTTTTAAACTGGATATTTTCTTTATTTACATTTCAAATGTTATCCCCTTTCCCGGTTTCCCTCCCTCCCAGAAACACCTTATCACATCCTCCCTCCTGCTGCTTCTATGAGGGTGTTCCACCATCCACCCACCTACTCCCACCTCCCTGCCCTTGATACCCTTACACTGGGACATCCACCGAGCCTTCATAGAACCAAGGACTTCTCCTCCCATTGATGCATGACAAGGCCATCCTCTGCTCCATATGCAACTGGAGCCATGTGTACTCCTTTGTTGATGGCTTAGTCCCTGGGAGTTCTGGGGGGGGGGTCTGGTTGGTTGATATTGTTGTTTTTCATATGGGGTTGCAAACCCTTCAGCTCTTTCAGTCTTTTCTCTAATTCCGCGCGCAGTGCAATGGTTGGCTTCTGTATTTGTAAGGCTCTGGCAGGGCTTCTCAGGAGACAGCCATATCAGGCTCCTTTCAGCACGCTGGAAGGGTTCCCTGCTTCTTGAAGATAACTTTTAGCAGGGGGAGGAAGAGGGTCATGAAGTTGGGAAGCAAGGCATCCTGTATTGTCAAGCAATGGTAGTGTGAGCAATGGTGGTGTGAGCTTGTAATCCCATTGTTTGGGGGGGGGGGGCAGAGGCAGGTGGATCTCTGGGGTTCACTGGCCAACTAGCCTAGCCTAGTATCAGCAAGCTCCAGGCCAGTGGGAGATTCTGTCTCTGTCTCAAAAAGCAAGGTGGACTGTGTCTGAGGAATGACATTGGAGGCTGACACACACACACACACACACACACACACACACACACACACACGCACATATACACAGTGAGGAACACTTGTATACACACAGTGAGGAATGTAAAATGTTTTATTAATAATACTTTATATTTATTACACGTGTAGGTAATAACGGTTTGAATATTCAGGGTAAAGAAAACAGCATTAGCATGAATCTCACCTCCTTTTCCTTGTGACTACTGGAGCATCTGAACTGAAATGACATGTAGGGCTTTGTGTGTTGATTGGATTGTCTGGAGAACTCCGTGCACATCTTCGGATGAGAGTCAGTCACACTCCGGATGTATCTTCCCCACTCTGGGGTCTGAAAGGAGAGTCTTTTCCAGCTGTCCAGTTCCACACGTCGTTTGCACTGCTAAGTTCCTACATCCTACATGGGGATCAATATTTATGGCTGGTGGAAGCTTAAACAAGTCACAAATAGGCCGGGCCAGGCTGCTCTGAAGCTTGTACCACACAGCCCTTGGCTGCCTGCACAAAGGGAGGTTCCCAGCATCCCCACTCTGCTGGGATTTGTGAGTTTAGCTTCCTGGGGACAATAGATTTCTTCATTTCAAAGCCTCACTCCTATGACTGCTGAGGCTGGGGGCGGGGAGGACCAGCCTTTCCCAGCTTTAGGTCTCTGTGTATCACTAATTGTATTATCACAGTTTCTTTAGAGGAATAAAAAAATCACGCATTCGATTAGCACTTAAAAAAAAAAAACCTTAGAGAGGTTAAATCTGCTTGGTACCATATTTGGGTGTAGAATTGTCCCCCATCCCCCACCCCCATGAGGCAGAAGAGAGAAGATTTTGTATTTTGAAGCTGGAAAAGGGCTTTTGTGTGCTTCCCGTCCCCCCCACCCCCACCCCCTTTTTATCTCCTGACTGATAGGGTATTCAGGGAGTGGAGACAGCCAGTGTTCAACACAGGAACAGAGATAAGTTCAGAGCCGAAGACACCAGATGACCAAACACATCCAGTTAAAACCCAGGCATGATGGGAGGTGTGGGTTTATAAATTGGGGGAAAGGGGCTGACTGGGAAGCTCCCCTCCCCCAGTGCTGTGGAGGCTGTCTATTAATGCTCAACTCAGAGCCCTGCCTGGGATTTTGTGCCTCTGGCTTTTTCATTACGCTTTCTGCCTCTTCCAGATTTGTTGAAAATCACAGGACCCTGTTGGCTGGAATTGTGACTCATGAAGTCTTTGGACTTGAGGTTTAAGTGCCTTCCAAATTCCAGTTCTCCCATTGTTTCCTGCACCATTAAAGTGTGATCTGCAAATGAAGCAGTCACAAAACCAGGAGAGGCCCAGGTGGTAGTGGGGACAAACTTTGTCTCATCTACTTCTCTGGGATTTGGTGGGGAGTTGGGGAAGGGAACCCTGTGCATATTTGGCTCAATCCGAATATGCTCTTTGCATCTTCATCCGCAGGAAGGAGTACAAGGTTGCCATGAAAATCAAATAGAGTCTTGACCCATGGAAACCATTTGTAAAGGGGTGTCTATTCCAGGGATCTCTAACTTCATGACTTAGTAAGCCCTTTACCTATATGCATATATATATATATATATATATATATATATATATATATATATATATATGTGTGTGTGTGTGTGTGTGGTGTATGCATGTTAGCGTATGTGAGTACATATGCTCATGTGTGTGTCCTGGCAGCTCACAGCAACCAAGGCTGACATCAGGACATTTCCTCAATCGCCCTCCACCACGCTTACCGAGGTCAGTTGAACCCAGAGCTTATTGATATGACTAGTTATAGAGTTAGCCAGCTTGCTCTCTAGAGCCATTGGAGTGTCAGAATAACATGCCTCCCTACCCACCAGGCATGCACATGGGTTCTGAGGGTCTGGATTCTAGTCCCCCTGAGTGTGAGTCAAGGGCTTTGTCTACCGAGCCTTCTCTCCAGACCCTCCGGATATTTTTGAAGTACCTGCATGTGCCAGGCTCTGAGCTTGGCACAGAGGGACGCCAATTGCGCAGCCACATTCCCTCCTGAAGCTCTTGTGGCAAAAATCAGGTTGTTAAAATGGAGCGAGCGAGAACTATGGCGAGGTATGGGCCGGCACTGCAGGGATGCAGAATGAGGTTTATCTGTTCTAGCTTTCGGGCTGCTGAGGGCTCCTGGGAGGCAGTCACGGCTAGGCTGGAGTGCAAGTTTTTAGTAAACGGTAAATGAGTAATGTAATTTAAGTTGCTGTGAGCTGCCAGGATAAGCATTCCAGCACTCAGTCATCAACTTATAGCTAAGAAACTGGATCAGACACGTTAAGTAAATGTCCTAGCATGTATGTGGCACAGTTAGTATTACAATCCAGTCCAGCGCTTAGACTAACACTCCCGAGCCTGGTGGTTATTTTGGTTATAGGGGGGCACATGGGTAGGAAGAACTTGGGCTCTGGTACCCTCCAATTTAATGAAGACATTATCTGCGTTGCACCGAGTTCTCTGGGAACCAGTCTGTGAGTTTGAGACTTCTGGAAAAGTCCATTGCAGATGTCTCTCAGAATGAAAATCTGGACCAGGGGAGAGGCTGGACTCCGATAGTTCCCTGGAAGCCTCACTGAACTCCCAGGGGCAGCTGAGACGGGAATGGCTGTCAGAGCTGATCTGCACGGATAGATGTGGCTCAGCTCTGTACCTTCTAGTCAGCACGTCTCCAGAAAGGTGCCCTTTCTGCCTAGGACAGCAATACTCTGGAGAAAGGTTCAGCTGAGAGCCATAGCGTATTCTCCACCATGGAAGCATAATACTCCTTTCCTGAGTGGGGACGAGCTCTCACCAGAAAAATCAGCAGAGGCCAGGCTGTGAGGGGCCACGTGCCTGGGCTGTAGGCCCCATGGCGATCTGGGGCCAGTGTTCCTTGAGATGTTCTTGAAAATGATGTTTCCAGGGGTTAGGGACACCTGGGTTAGAATGCAGACGGAGGCATATGGGTGAGGTCCAAGGAGACTAGAGTCTGGGGGGCTAGGGAGAGCCTTGCTCCAGAAGAGAGGTCATTATTAGGGCCTGATCCTGCTAGAGCAGGGCACACTAGAGAAACTAGACTACCCCAAGGGCTTTTGGGCTCCCCAGAACTGGGGGTCTTGGAGGGAGATAAATGCTTGGCACCAGAAATTCTGGTGTCTGTACTGTCTGATGCCTTAGTAGGGGACTGAATCTTCAAGTGGTTCTGCTGTGGGGACAGAGAAGGCTGAGACTAGCAATAAGGTGGGAGCCGCCACCAGTCTCTTGTCAAGGAAGTTTCCAGGGTTCTCATCTCAACCGCCTCAGGGGTGAACTGATTTGGCTGCAGCGCCTAACCATGGCTGTTTCCATGGATACATTTCAAGCCTCCGTCTGGCCATCTTGAAAAGCATCAAAAGCATTGAGCCCCATCCATGCATAATCTTTTGTCAGAGTCCTACAAATAGCTTTTGTTGTGCCTGTTCCGCCCACCCTTCCCACCCATCCTCCAAAACCAAAGACAGTGGCTTTGGTGGCACAAACACCACGGAAGGAAGCCAGCTGCTTTTTCTGGAAGCTGGAAGGTCTGAGTTTGAAACCCTGCTCTGTCATTTGTAGAAGACAAGTAGCAGTCCCTAGGACATAGACTTGGGAAGATAAAAGGACAGATTCCTTCTGAAGTAGCCTATTTCACTGTCTGGTCCATGGGAAATCAAGACATGACTTTGTCAGGTAGGCCACTTAAGGAGTCACTTTGCCCCAACATCACCCCTCATTGTCATTTTGTCTCCCCGTGTGTCACATGAACTTGATATGGAATAAGGGCTTGCCTCATGGAAAACATCACGTTCTGTGACGGCATCTCTGTGAGATATCTCCTGACCATGATCTTGGCAGCTCCTAACCTTGGAAGGAGTCAGAGAGCTTAGAGAGCAAATGGAATTGTTCTCTTTCTGTTTCTGCTCAAGGCCAGGCCTTTTCTGGGAGCTTACAGAGATACCCAGGGGTGGGGAAGTCTTTGCCTCTGGAGTCTGTTCCAGCAGATGGCTCTGCTGTAGCTCTGCTTAGGAGGTTAATGAACAGCAGATGTCTTCGTGGGCAAGCTTTCATTTTCTCCTACAACTGCTTCATTTGGTTGAACATCTGTCTTGGCTTCGAGGTTTTACTGTCACCTGAGCATCAACATGGGCTTCATCATCTATGGGTTCAGGGGAGCCCTCACCACCCTTTGTGTGCTCAGAATCTTGGGGGTCTGTCAGCCTGTTGGGGTGGTCTGTGAGGGGTGGAGTCAGTGGTTGAAAGAGGGCAAGAGTGGGGCACAGCTGGCTTCTGTCAGTGTCCTTCCTGCTGCTCTGATGTTATTGAACCTTCCTGTTAGAAATTTCATTTTCAGACATCAAAAATGGTGTGTGCCAGATTAGGGAATCTATCCATCTGGACAAACATTGGCTGTCTATCAAGGGCAGAGGATGGGCGTCTTGGAACTTGGCTTAAAGGGGGCACCACCAGGCTCATATTGGACCTACTTCATGGCCTGCTCTGTATTTTGCCAAATCACCTATATATCCAGTGAGCTCAGGCTATAGGCTTGTCCTGGGCTGCATTAGGGAAGTACCACACCATTTCTGGTATTGATGGGTTTCAAACTTCAGCATGTGTGACGTTGATCTTAGTATGCTGTTGTTTGCTGGACCTCACATGATATTCAGCTAGTTGGGGTCGAATCTTGGGGTGTGGGGCATTTCTTCATCTTCCTGTTTATCTCAGGATTAAGCAGAAGAGCCTAGGTGCCAATCATTCATGGACTGAACAGAAGGGTCCTTGACAACTTCCTCCCATGTACCATAGCACATATAGGCTCTTTATAAAGTCTGTTCAAGTAAGGCAAATCTCCTTTCTGTGATATAGCTTATTTATCTTTAAAAATACCACATTGCTTATATTTAAAGGGCACAGAGATTTTTCTTTCCGCAGCTAATGACCATAGCTATGTGGGATGTAGTTTTACTTCTTCCTGACAGTTGATCTCCCACCCCTGAGCACAAAAACCACATGGGTAACCTTTCTAATGTCTGCCTCGACTATTGTCAGATTGCTTTTAAATCGCTTTTCAAAATTATTACTAGCCAATCAACAGCATGATATTGTACCATATGATTCATAAAGCCGCCTTGAAAACTCCACTTGTTTCCTGAGGACATTTAGCATGGTACTGTTTTGTTTGCTTTTTTTTTTTCTCTAGCTTTCTGTTTAATAGCTGTGGTGATGTGAAGGTTTCAATGGCCAGGAACAACTGTTTGGAATTCCTTTAGGACAGGGTCCAGTAGACCAGGAAACAACAAGTACGTGTTTTCATAATCCAAAAGGAGCTTCCTGCCCTCTGCTGTGAGCTGGAGAATACTGTTGCTTCTCCTTAAGGTCTCACAAGTCAGTAAGACACAGAGCCAAGATTTGAACCCCAGGCTCTCAAAAGCAATAATTAATGCCTAAAAATCTAAACGCGGCTCTTTGTCCAGCAGGGTAACTATATTGAATGATAACATACCCCACATTTCGGAAACACTAGATGGAAAGATTTAGACGCTCTTGCCACAAAGAAATGACGAGTGTTTGAGAGAGACAAGCTTATCCTAAAGTGAATATTACATTGTACCTGGGTATCATATCATGTGGTCGACCATAAACATATACTGCTTTAAAAATAAATTATTCTCAAGGAAACTAAAAATAATGTATGGAGAAATCACTGCCACCCAGGACCAAGGAGTCACCCAGTCAGGTGGCAGGTCAGCCAGTGTCTGAGGAAGGGGCTGGAAGATGACAGATCCCAGAGTTAGGTAACTCTAGAGACACTGCTGAGAAGCTGGGGTCCCACACTAGTACTGCAGTTGAGAAAGAACACACAATAAGTCCATAACTGCAGATGGTGTCCAGGCCAGGTCCATGCAGTAAGCGGTTACTGCCAAACGGCAGCCGTGTTGACCTACTAAGGCTCATCTCCTCATAGCTGTCCAGCAGCGATGAGCCATCACGTGCGAGGTACTCATGTACTGTGTGCAGTGGCAGGTAAAGGCACAGACACAGGGCCAGCATCCCCAGCGGCAGCCACAGCCGTGCTGTGCCACATAGCCATAGGCGTACGACCTCTAGGAAAACCTTTCCCGAATCCCCAGTGCCATCGCAGCCGGCAGCACTTACATGGTTAAGGTCAGGTAGGGCACTGAGGTCTCACTGTGAGGCAAAGGCATATCACAACCACATTTCCAAGTTCTTATGGGTTCAGGGGTGACAGGTAACCCCAGCTCGTTGGCTATGGCAGAGTCCACAGTGAAACTGATGCAAACTGATGCCACTCCCTGTGCACTGTGTCCTTTCTATGGCATATAATGTAGCTATCATAGGCCTAGCCATGCTGGCCATTGGTTCCCCACTTGATTGACACGGATGGCCATGTTGGCTCCTGGGACTGAGTATCTACCTGGCTGTTTGGAATAGCTACCACTGTGTCACTGAAGAATGGAGCAGGATCTAAAGCTGTGTGGGCCCCGTGCTTGTGACCATGAGGTCTGGAGAGTGCTAGGCCATAGTTGAAGGGTTTGCTATCCCTAAGCTCCAGCCGCACTGCCTCATAGGTACACGCAGTCCCAGAACAGCTCCGTTCCTCACTGGGCATTGATTAAGGTTATCTGACAGCCTGACACTTGCCAGGACTGGAACTTGTGGGTTTTATGTTCACTAATATATACATATTCTTTGTGTCCCTTAAAAAAAGCAAAGAGAAACAGTGTATGCAATGATGCCCAGCTGAGGAGACTAGTCACAGGTTGGATGGTTGCAGCCATTTGGGGGACTATGGTAAAGCCATTAGGAGTGCGGCTTGTGAAGGTGATGTGGCAGCTCGGAGGAGAACAGTTATAACCATGACACAAAACAAAGAGAGAAAGAAACACGGGCCATTGAAAATCGTTTGATTGACAGTGGAGGAATGAAATGCCATGACATTTAAAAAACCCAGTCAGTCGTCTGGAACCTTAGTGTTATTGACAAACAAGACAAAATTGCATCCGCCCCCAGCCTTGCCAGGCTGCATTTGCTCTGATGAGTGAGTGAGGGGCTGCTGAAGTGGTAGCCACTCTGGCTCTGCTCCTTTAAGCTGAGTGTGAGTGGCTGAGTCACGAGAGTACGGTCTGATGCAGATGATTAAGCCCGTGGCAAATGCAGAATTAAGCAGCCCTGATAACAGGGCCCTTGAGCATCCTTCTTGGAGATTAAACCTTTCAGGCTTTTAGCAGATGAGAGGTGCTGGGGACGGGAGATAGCTGGCTTAGGAAGGGAAGGGGAGGGGCAGATATTGGATGGGGACAGCAAGGAAACTGTATCAGATTCCTGTTAAGGTTCTTTGCTGAAATTGGCTGTTGCCTAGAGAAGTACCAGAAAATGTCCCCTTATGAATGAAGAGGACGGCGCACCTGCCTGCTTCCTGCATCTCTTTTGTTTACCTTTCTACAGGCTGGGTTTTTAAATGTGTTAGCGTTGGCCTGTTTCTCAGGCCCCATGCGTGAGTGTTTATCCTTGCTTGGTGACATATGCATATTCTTCAGAGCAGAAAGAAAGGCCCCAGCCTTTTGCTTTGTGGCCTCTCCTTACATGGGTGGATTCTGTCTGTACACAGTTTACAGTGTTGTTTAGAGACAACACTGGGATAGGCTGATCTTCCCTGAAGCTCACTATTAGCCACATTGAACCCAGCTGCATGACATGCAGGGCTCAGTACAGAGTGAGAAACTGGACAGCTCCCTGTTCACAAACAGAATTCTAAGACAGAACTGGGGGCTTGGTGGCTGCGCATGTGTCACATGCCCTGGAAACGGGTCCTGTGGTTCCTTAGGGGAATCTGGTATAGAAAGAGGTAGAGAGCTACTCTCCGCTTCCTACTTCCATCCTCCTTTATGCTGTGTGCAGGGATCAGAAGAACAGACTACAGATGAAAAGGAAGGTAACTAAACATTGATTGACATACACACTGAAGGCCATGAAGACTTCTACAGTAGCTTAACCACTGAAAGCACCAGCGCGTGGTGAACTCGGATGATGAGAGGTCATGCCATGCAAAGTTTTGCTCCTGGAGCAAGTGCAGTGATCAGTCTAAGGCTCACAGGGCCTGAAAGACGGAGGGCAGTCGGTCCCCAGCTTCTGTAGAGCAATGGACAACACCACAGAAAGCAGTGATGAGACCAGGGTCTCCAGGAGAGGGAGTTTCATGTCTGCAATGCTCTCTGGTTCTCCACTGAAGAGTCAGATTCTCTCTCTGTTGGCTGATTTCACAGGTTAGTTTTAGAATGCATATCACATTCATATCCTATGCACACGAGCTCCCTCTTAGAGCTCACCTGAAGGGCTCCACATCAGTAAGGAAGCCCCTTTCAGCTTTTTAACTGCTCTGTGGTTTAATTCTAAAAAGCGGTAGTAATCCCTTCTCTTTATACATTATGTATGTACATTGTGTGTGTGTGTGTGTGTGTGTCACAGCCCAAGAATCAAACTATAGTTACACACAGTATTTGGTGGTTATCGAAATATTGAAGCTACTGGGAACTGTCATCTCGTTGAAAGTGGGTATACAGAAGCCTTGAGAGTCTAAGAAGGATGTCTGGGATCCCATAGCCATCTAGCATCCAAGCCAGTCTCCTGGTTTATAATCTCAGCATGATGATAAGGTCCAAGCTGCTCTCTGAACAGATTCTGCTGTAGACCTTTGCTTGGAAAACAGGCCACTCCATTGACAAGGCCCGTGCAATAGCTAGAGGCTGATGCTGACATCAAAATGCCAACTCGCCTTTCCTCCCTGGCACTGATAAGTGATGCTAACAGGATGATGAGTTCAGGAGTGACAGATTTCTGCAGGACTTGTGTCCTCTCCAGGCCAGCGCTCTCTGACACCTGAATCCTTCCTTTCCGGAGAGTGTCTCTGAGCTTGATGGAAAAGGAAAGGCAGGCTTTTCCAAACACAGCGAAAAAGGAGCCTGCTGTATCTATCAGAAAGGACAAGCATGCATCCTGAGAAGAACGCTGTTTCTCCTCCTCCCTTAAGGAGGCAAGAGTGGAGAAGTATGGCCAGGGACGGCAGGACTTGAGTTCTAATCTCATTTCTGTAATTGGTACATGACCTTCAGTGGCTCTCTCTTTCTCTGGGCTGTGCGGCGATCTTAAGACAGAATTTAGTGCTAGCTTTCAAAAATAAAGCTTTCTGTGTCCTTCCTTGGAACTTTCATGTGTCTGTATCACCCGCATTCTCTCCTGTCTGCTAGTCTTTAAATGGACTCTCCCCCAACTTATCATTTTAGAAGAGTATAGAGACTTTATGCTGTAGTTTAAGGCCTCTGGAAAAGTACCAAAGAAAGGATTGTTCCTGATGTATATTTTCTGCAACTAAAAAGTTTAAAACCAACCAACCAACCAACCAGCCAACCAGCCAACCTGCCAACCAACTAGCCAACCAGCCAACCAGCCAACCAACCAGCCACCCAGCCAACCACCCAGCCAACCAGCCAACCACCCAGCCAACCAGCCACCCAACCAACCAGCCAGCCAAACAGCCAAACAGCCAACCAACCAGCCAATCAGCCAACCACCCAGCCAACCACCCAGCCAACCAGCCACCCAGCTAACCAGCCACCCAGCCACCCAGCCACCCAGCCAACCAGCCAACCAGCCAACCAGCCACCCAGCCACCCAGCCAACCAGCCAACCAGCCAACCAGCCAACCAGCCAACCAGCCAACCAGCCAACCAGCCAATCAGCCAACCAGCCAACCAGCCAACCAGCCATCCAGATAACCACCCAACCAAAAAGAGTAAAACCAAAGGCAGCACAGTTAGAAAATAAATCATATCAACCCTTTCTCTATCTCAAAAACTCACATCTTTCACTGCATTAGAAAATCTTAAAAAGGACCTTTGAGCCCCAGGGCTTTGGGTATAGATGATGCTTCAAGTACAAATGACCTTGTCAAAAAACAAAAAACAGAACAGAACAAAACAAAACAAAATTTCTTTTTTAAAAAAAAAAAATGTTGGCTACATACTGAGTTCCTGACTAGCCCAGGTTACTTGAGACCTTGTGAAAAACAAAACAAAACACAAACGTGGCAGAAGAAAGGATTGTGAGTACTTGCTGCTTTTAAAGAAGACCAGGGTTTAGCTCCCAAGCACCTACATGGTGTTCACAGTCATCTGTTCCAGGGGATCCAGAGCTCTCTCCCAGCCTTTATGGGCACCAAGCATATACATTGTACACATTCATGCACATAGGTAAACCAACCACACATACAAAGTAAATCTAAAACAAAAACAAAACCCCAAACAATAAATAAATAAGTCTTTTTGAGAAGGTGTCTTATTATATAGTCCAGGCTGGCCAGAGCTTTTTTATGTAGCCCAGGCTGTCTTGGACCTCTACTTGCCAAGTGCTGGTATTTGAAGGTATATGCTATCTTCTCCAGGGTGCCACACATCTTGATAGACCGTCATCTACTTTTCTTGTCTCAGTGTAGAGGGGAGTCCTCTCTTCTAACTTGGTGATACCTTCATGGGTAGTTCATGGCCCCTGCCTTGTTTCTAGGAGGTCATGTCTTATATGGTAGATGGATCCATCATGTGCACAGTTGTTGGTTTGACTTGGATTAATCTGCTTCCATCCTCCTGGACTATCCTTTTGTCTTTCTTTTCCAGTCCTAAGCCCACCCAGTCTTGGGAGACTGCTCCCTTGAGAAGCATGCCATCATCCATACAAAGCCACAGTGGTCTTTTCTGCTGTCCTTCTGAAAGTCATTCTGCCCAAGTAGTTCAGGATGGGGTTCTTAAAGGTAGAGCCTGATATGGGTCCTCAGTATGTGTCTTCTATTGAAGAGCATCCTTGCAGAAGATCCTGGAGGACTGAGATGTAGATGTAGATGTAGTTCTCAGGCCATCCAGGCAAGCAATGACCAAGTCCAGATCAGAATCCTGGGCTAAGGGATTTTATTCCATTAACCTTTTTTTTTTTTTTTCCCCATGGAAACTCATTTAAACAAAAAGACTGGGGTGCCTCAAAACAGAATGTGGACAAAATGGCACATGGTGGTTGTAGAGGGAAGTGTTGCCCCTCTGTCCAAATCCCTCTTTCCAGGCTGTGAACTCACACTGCAGGAGTGGGGATCACAGAACCTCTCTAGAGTTTCCCAGCTGTGCTTGGCTCAGACTATGTGTTCTTAACCGTTCAGCACAAGTGATGGATACCTGCAGAGAGCATGCCTCCCCGTGGGACCTGTAGACCTTGAAGCTCAGAGGCGTCTTCTCAGATCTCCAGGCTTAGTGAGCTCAAAGTAAAAATAGACAGTATTTACTGAGCCCCTGGTGCTTCAGCTCCTTAGATCCATACATCTACTCAAGGAGCAGGCTTTGCTCCATGTTGTACAGATGAGAAATCTGAGACTCAGAAATACAAAATGGTTTGCCTGGCCCCACAGCTACATTGCCTGTTTGGATCCCAGGCCTTGTCTCCAGTTTTCAGCCGTCTATACTACTGTCCTTAGAAAAAGGACACCGAGGCTCTTTTCTCATTAAGGTTTCCACTTGAGATCCAGAGGCTGGTGGGTCCCACTCCCACTCTGCCTTTTTCCTTCTTGACCTTTGGGGAGACTAGGGTGTCATTTCCTTTGTAACCTTGCCATTGTAGAGTAAGCAAAGAAAAGAGGAAGGCCCAGAGAACCAAAGCTAACTATGCATTTAGTGTGTTGTTTGTGGTGCAGATGGGATGGGACAGAGATGAAAACAAGGCCAGAAACGAACAGTCCCTAGGGTTGCCCCTAACAGACCTCAGCGTTGCTTGTGGGGACTGTTGGACCCATCCCAGCAATGGCAGGAACATGGGACTCATTTTTGGGCTTTCTGACAAGTTGGAGCAACTTAATCCAGAAAGTGTGGCACTCTTTGACCTCTGGAGGGAGCACAGCTTACAGTGAGTTCCTGCTGGGTATTCAGAGGGTGCCACTAAGCCCTAGGCAAGGCAAGCGGACAGTTTCTACACAGACCAGAGAGTCCTTCTCTGTCACTGTAGATACTTCAAGATCCCTGGGATCCTTCTCTGTCACTGTAGATACTTCAAGATCCCTGGGATCACAGTAACCCCTGTCTGGTGCCACACCCAGGTCCCCATCTTGATGTCTGAATCTGCTTATATGTCTGTAGTTTCTTTTGCCTTTATCACTGTACCCAGCCACATCCTCACTCCCCCATCCCCAACCCCACCCCCTCTCCCATTTCACAAAGCTTTACTAATGTCTTTCTTGTGGTTCTGCCAGCAAGGAAATCAAGGTCAGGGAGACTGGCCAAGTGCTCCTTCTCTGAGAGGCTTTTAAGGGAGAGCGAATGATGTTGGTGACCACTGAGGGCAGAGGACTGGAGAGATGGCTTCCAGGAGAGACAAAAAGAATATAGTACCCTGCTGGGCTGTGGGGTGCAGAATGAATACAGTGAAAGACATCAGGCTGACCTGGGAGGTAGAAACTCACCCCCCCCCCCCCGCAAGCCTCAGCTTCACTTAAGGACTTGGTCCACTATCCATCAGTTGTCTTGGCCAGAAAACTGTGAGTCATCCTGGCTTGGTGTCACTCCTCACAGAGTGACTGGCCATCTCCTGGTAGCATGCATTGCTATCTCTTGAGCTCGCTCTCTTCTGTAGCTCTGGCCTGTATGAAGGCAGCTCTCACCTGGACTGGCTCTTCAATCTCCTTGTCTGCACTCTCTGCTCCTGACTTTAACCCCCCCCCACCCCCACTTCCCATTCACTCACTTATACTATAGCCTGAAGAGTCTTCCAAAACTGTGCATTTGACTTGGACATGACAGCCCTGGACTAGGCCCCTTTAGTTCCATACCTACTAACTATGGGGTAAATTCATTCAGTTCCATACCTAACTATAGGGTAAATTCATTCAGTTCCATACTGACTAACTGTAGGGTAAATTCATTCAGTTCCATATTGACTAACTGTAGGGTGAATTCATTCAGTTCCATACCGGCTAACTGTAGGGTAAATTCAGACTCATTAATCTTTTAGGCAAAGCATCTCTCACGCTATCTCTGACTGATCCTCCCAAGTGGGGACCTCTAAGATTGCTCCTTGTGTTTGATGATTGTCTAGGACCCACAGAACTCAGAAAAAGCTGTTCTAGTGTTGTGGTTTATTGCAGGAAAAAAAAAAAAAGAAGTACTGAAGTCAGACAAGGATAAAAATACATCGCTCGAAGTCTTAGAGTGATCAAATTTTGAATGTTTCCTGTGTGTGGTCCCACACATGGTGTGACCCAGCAACAATATGGGATGTCCCCTTAAAAGTGTTCCGGCTTTAGAAACGCCCATTTGCCTCAGCGTCCAGGGTTTCTCTCTTGAGATAGATAGTCCCAGAGGTGTGTGACTCATGTAACTGACCTCACCTCCCTCGTCATAGCATAGTCCAGGACCCCAGGCAAACAAGAGCTGGCCTTCCCCATGAAGCACAGCGTTAGCACAAACTGGCTGGTATGACCCACACCCTGGTGATAGAGACACTCAGGCAGGCTGAGTCTTCCAGGGGCGCAGAAGTGCCTCCCAGGTTCAGGTCCGGGTCCAGATCCATTTCCTTCTTTGGAATGTGCAGAGTTTGAGGGCCCCACCCCCTCGGGCCTGTGGATTGATGCCTCCCTTCCATGCTTGCCAGCGTCACATCCAGTAGTCTCTCAGACATCTGGCTGTCTAGCTATATCATTTAGCTTATATTCTAACAGACTTCTTCCAGCTTACCCTGGTAGTCTAGAGAAGAACTTTCATTCATCCCTAGGTCCCCAGGGAAGCAACCCCCAGTTGCAAAGCCTTTCCTGACCCCTGCAGGCGTATTTCTTTACTTCCTGTGTGCTCAAAGCACTCTGTCAACGCCCCTTGTTTCAGCAAGTCATTTTGTGTTCCGTGAGTAGGTTGCATGTCTACTTTCCAAGCAGTAGACTACATCATGGACTTGTTTAATTGGGGGAATGTGTGGTCTGTTAGAAAAGTTTGGTTTTGTACTTATAAAAGCAGTGCTTGCTCAAGGTGGAGGTATGTGGACAGCACATTCAATCAACTTCAAGCTTCCCCAGTGCTAATCATTATAGTCACCGTGACTATGGGGTGTGGTCCTGCCTCTGCCTCCATGTCCTGCCTGATGCCACCTAAATCTCTCTGAGGCTGGGAACCAGGACAACTTCACACCTGTGTCACTTCTGTCTGCCAGGGATATGTGGAGGAGGCTGGGGGATGAAGACCAGAATGTGGGAGAAGTAATAAACCCATCGTATTCCTCCCTGTGGGATGTGGACACTGAGAGGATATGAGCTCTGGAAAGACTTCCCAGATATTCTGAGTCTTGGGCTAGATCTTGAAGGAATTTAGAGTTTTGTTCAAGGACTAAATGACAGCATTCTAGGCTAAGGTTGTAGAGTAGAAGGATGACTAGTGGAATTTGAAGTGGTGTGTTCCCCTGTCCCCAAGACCCCGACCTCCAAATGTGACATGTTTCAGGACTTCCCTTTGGTTCCAGATTGGGGTTAGCCTTGCTGTACCTCTAGTCTCAATTTCTGTTTTGGTCTTGAGGCATCTTTGAAATTTTTGGTCATTTTGGCTCTAGATATGTGAGAAACTCTAATTGAGGTTCCAAATAGTAGGCTGATTAAAGCTGAATGGAACAAACAAAAACACAGGGAAATGTGTGCTAACGCAGATGTCAAGTGACCCCAGGTGGCTTTGGTTTGTGCCAGCCCGAGGCCTATAAATACACGGATGGGCTCCCCTCTCTCCTGAAGCAGCAAGCCCTGGGGCCAGGAGCCAGCCTGTGATATTCCATAATGCCCCAGTTGTCCTTCTAGGGCATCAGTTGAGTGAATGTGACCTGTGGAGACCAACTTGTCTCAGCTGACATCATAGTGAAACCTGTACCCACTTCCTGCCCAACGATCTGTTTGGTTTCCCAGCCTGTCCTCCCCTTAGTGCCACTTCCTGTTACGGTGACCAGGACATTCTATTCCTTATTCTGCAGCCTTCAGTGGTAGTGAGGAAATCACCAAGCCCCATGGGGCATTTTGTTCAATATGACTTTGTATTGGCAAAATTTCCAGATTCTTCTATTAGTTTAGGATGCTTTCAAATCTAGTTCTGTTATTTATTTATTTATTTATTTATTTATTTATTTATTTATTTATGAAGTGAGGGTGGTGTGGTGTTTCAAGACAGGGTTTCTCTGTGTAGCCCGGCTGCCCTGGAACTTGCTCTGTAGACCAGACCTCGGCCTCCCAGAGATCCACCTTCCTCTGTCTCCTGAATGCTGGGACTAAAGGTGTGCATTTTAGTGACATGTAAACATTTAAAAGTGGTTCTGGGGATTATGATTATTCGGATGGACCTATCTGCTGCCTTAAACTCAAGACTGCAGAAGTGCGTGTGGGTGCTGGGGGAGCTGGGTATGAGGTTTTCCAGAAGTGTACCTGGGATAAGTCAGCTTCTCCCCTTTCACTTTGCTTGGTCAGAGGAAGCTGATAGCGTGGATAGGTCAGAGCTGGGCAGCTGATGGAGTGGATAGATCTGAGATGAGGAGGAGTGAGGAGGTTACCTGTCTAGAGCTTGTCACTCATGCCCTACTGACCCAGATACGCTTCTCTTCAGGAAGACACTGAAAGTTGAAGCAAACTAGGTATGGTAATATATGCCTGTAATCCCAGCATTCAGGAAGTAGAGGCAGGATGATCAGAAGTTCAAGACCAGCCTCAGATACACAGAGAGTTTGGGACATGATCTCCTGTAATCTGGGCCAGCCTCAACATACCAACATACCTGGCTGGCTCTCCTCCTCCTCGTCTAAACTTTTATTTTTAAATTTTGCCTCTAGTAGATATGTAACTAATCAATCATACCAGTCTTTGTTGATAGCTTAGTTGCTACCTAACAATCCCCAACATGGCAGCTATTGCTATAAATCAAGATTGACAGATGAAACAAAATCTGTGTCCTGTCATGCATTAAAATATGCAAAATATATGCTATAACAAGTCAATATTAAAATCTTGATAAATAAACAACAAAAAGTTTATTGCAAACTCATTTTTTATTGGTGGTGGGGACTGGGAGGGGGGAATTAGCTCCATATAGCCATTTAGCGACCCAGGCTTCTTCCAGTTTGTGACTGGAGTGTACTTCAAAGCCTGAGGAATTTCCATTCAGCTGTGGATGGAGAAGAGAAAGAATAACATCTTCCTATGTGTGCTAGGCCCAGAAGGGACACTCTCTACTGTGTTCAGTGTCATTAGCCAGGATTCAGGCACATGACCACATCTAGCTGCAAAGAAGGCGGTTTAAAAAGATGCAAACAGCGGTGGGCTCTAGCAATTTCTGTTACTCAGACTGACATAGCAGGAGATTCCCCTGAAGGGCTGAGGTATTGAGAAGACTTCCAAGAGGCTTCAGAAAGTTATGAAAGAGGCATAGGGTTTGACCAGGCCAGGCGGAGAGGAGGGGTGCACTCCAAACAGACGAAGATCAGGTAGGTCTGCTCTAGTCTGTCTTCTGTTGCCATGACAAAAAAGGTTACCAGGCTTGGTACTTACACACAAGAAAGGGCATCTCAAGGACAGCTCTATAGGATCAGTTTGGCTTTGGGGATATCTTCATGGTGAATGACACCACAATGACAGGAGTGGGTATGGGAGGCGGGGTCACATTACCACACAGAACACCAGAGTAAAGAAATAGGTCCCTCCTCTTCTCTTCTCTTCTCTTCTCTTCTCTTCTCTTCTCTTCTCTTCTCTTCTCTTCTCTTCTCTTCTCTTCTCTTCTCTTCTCTTTTCTCTTTTCTCTTTTCT
>NC_034591.1:128602762-128628325 GCF_900095145.1 Mus pahari | reverse complement strand
CCTCCCCTCCCTTCTCCTCTCCTTTCCTTTCCTTTCTTTTTTAAATAACTTACTCTTGGAGAAGGTAACTTAGGGGCCTATGAGAACTGTATTAATCCCTTATGAGAATATGTTCCTAATTACCTAGAACCTCCCACTCACTAGACCCTACCCCCTAAAGCTCCCAAATCTCTGGCACAGTAAGGGCAAGCTTTTAAACACTTAAACCTTTTGTGGTGTAAGAGGTGAGACAGCATGCTCAAACCTCCAAGGTTCAAGAAGAGAAACTCGACAAGATTGGCAGAGCTAAGGTTGATAGGGAAAAATCCCGGGCAAGTGGGACAAACTTATCGTGGGTCCTTGAATGTGACAATACGTTCTTTAAGTGGCACGCATCTAGACAAGTAGTAGTTATGTTGCTGTGACGGAATACCTGAGAAAAGCAAGCTAGGAAGGGAGGGAGGCAGGGAGGGAAGGCATGATTGTTCCTGCACCAGTGCCAGGGTGCAGACCATCACGGTCGGAAGGCACCACATCAGGACTGAAAGGCAAATTGGTCATATTGCCTCTACAGTCCCGAAGCAGAGAGATGAATGCAGGTGTTCAGCCTGCTTCCTCCTTTTTATTCGTTCTGGGAACCCAGTCCAACGGATGGTGGCTCATCTTCACAGACACACCCACAATGTGTTTCCATGGTGATTCTAAACCCTGTCAAGTTGACAGATACTTGAATCTCTGTCAGCGTCTGGCTTCCCTTCTCCTGGTGTACTTCAGGGGTGCAGAGAGAATCCCCCAGTGAGAAGAAGAGGCTCAGGATAAGAAAGTTCTAGCTTTGAGGCCATTTTTGCATCTTTCTCTATTTGCATTTATTATCATGCACTAATGATTCACAGAGAGCCTTGCCCTTTGTGGGCTCCCAGTGTGGGCTCACATTAATTTACATTGCTTTTGAAAAGCAATCAAGGAGGAATTAAGCGATCATACATCAAAGGGAGGAAAATGTGCTGTGCTGTAACTGGCCTTGTTAGGCTACCCAGGAACCATGGGAAGATGCAGCCCCTGCAACCTCAGCTTTTGTCCACACTGGAGTGCCAGAAAAGGTAGAGGGGGAGGGGCAGAGGATGCTGGGCTGAGCCAGGCTCTTTCTCTGAATCTCCTCCTTTGGTTAAGGAAAAGGTAGCTCAGACTATCTTTTATACCCCTCCCTCTGGGCCTTCCACTCTGCCAGGCTTTCTGAAGATGGATGATTGTATAGCATCACAAATGGAGACAATTACCTGCTCATAATCCAGACAGTTCCCTTGTGCAGGCTTCCCTGGGATGTTATTAGGACCAGAAAAGTGAATTAACATTTTTATTTCTCTGCTCTGCGACAGTTGTTTAGTGCTGTTGATCCAAGCTCTGTGTGCTTTGTCCCTGTTATTGAGGTATAGCACACATGTAGGAAGCCATACACATGCGCAGGCTGCTGTTTGCTGTCTCTTGTTTTGCTTTGAAAAAGTCTCATGAATTCTGGGCTAGCCTCCTGCTGGTTATGTTCCGAGGATGACATTGAATTCCTAGGCTCCTTCCACCTCCCGTGTTACCTGGATCACAGGTGTGTGCTGTGACACTCAGCTCCTGTCTGTTATAAGCAGTTATGCGTATGTACAGGATACCTTCCTTCCTTTCTCTACCTCCTTCTGATGTGGGATGGCTACAGGAAAAAACTCAGGTCAGGGTTCCAGATCTGTTGCCTCTCTAGGCTCCCAGAGGTGGGTTGTGTGCTGGGTGAGTGTGAAGTTTGGCTGTGGACCTGAGTTCTGTTTCTGTATTTGATGGCCTTTGAGATACGAAGGTGCTCCGAGGATGCATTGATCATATAGGACATATCGTACGTGGTTTGCTGGAAGTCACTTGGGGAGCACACAAGCAGGAGACAAGAAGAAGCTCAAGAGAGGGCCTAACAGATCAAAGTGAATGCCGAGAAGAAAGCGACAGGGATATACTCCATCAACAAAGAGGAAGGGGCAGCAGTTTAGGATATGCAGGCCAAGAGGGTTGAGGGCAGGGACTAAGATGGTGGTTAGGAAAGAGATGTTGGAGGTGCTGCGGAGAGGGAGGAGGAGCAGGTGAAGAGAGCCACTGTGTTGGTGATGAGGAGGGTGGTAGAGGCTGCCCTGACTCCAAAGAATGACAGGAAGGTGACACACAGAGGATGAACACTAGGCACTTAGCACAGGGTTTGTACCTGTGTTGGTGTGGTTCCCCCTTAATTACCGTTCATCTACCCTCAATTATGGAAACTAATGGTGATTAAATCCTCCCCAAGCCCTTTCCTCAGCTAATCTGTCCACCTCCCTGATCGGGAAGATGGCTGTGAAAACTGTTGCCAAAGGAAAAATAAGATATGGGGAGAATGTAGTGTTTGGTGGCTATGGGGAAGGCTAATTGACCTTGCTCTGGGGCTGTCCAACTATCAAGCCACTCCTCTGTAGAATACACTGCCCCCAGTGTTTATTCAAATGGAGCCTATTGATCGGACTGACCCAAATTGTGTAGGTTTCAATAACTGCAAATAAAACATCTATCCAGGCCACCCAAGGGTGCACGGTGATTATTCCCTGGGCCAGATGGGCATACGTGGGTTTGAGTTTGGCTTGCTTTGTTCTTTCGTCTCCCTTTTTGGTGAGCTTGTATCTGTAAAATGGGGGAAGTAATCTTGGTTGGTGACTTATATGAGGCCTATGTATGGGTTTTATATCTCAGGTACTTAGTGTTGTTGCCAAAATTCTTACCCTGGGGGAGATGTAACTGCATCTACCCCTTTCTCCTAAGGTCCTTCCAGCAAACCAAAGTACAGTTCCACCACAGATGGCTCCGAGGAACCAGGGAGTTTATTAGGTTCACTTACAGAGAAGAACATGGATGGAAGGTTATGTCAGGAGTGTGGTTGACCCCAGAGCATCTGCATAGATGATGGCTTCCACATAGTCACACAGATGCAACCTTCCCCGGCCTATATCCTCTAGCACCTTCCCTAGACCCCCAAGGCTACATGAACATCGCATAAAGTTGTAGGCAATTCACTGGAAAAAGCAGTTGGGATAGCGGGTGAGGGTCCAGTGGCCCTCCCCAGCCCTCCTCTTCAGAGGGAATACCAATGGTCCACAGGGCAGATGCTGATGGGCTCTAACCCATAGGCACAGATGACCTCATGAAGATGGAGTCAGTTTAGCCTGGAGGATAGCTCTGCCCAAGAGGTACATTTAGCACAAGGTGGTGTTAGGAATATGGCCAGCAAGTACTTACGGACTGTCCCCAGTGCTGTTACAGAAGGAATGGCACAGGAAGACATATTCTTCCCTAGACACACATGTGTTTTTGCACTTAAAGATTCAACTGACATTCATTCAAAAATATTTGGAAACAAAACAAAACAAAACAAAACAAAAAAACCCAACTGTCCATGCTGGACAAAGACAGACTGATTTCCCTGTCAGCATGTCCTAAACAGAACAATACAGTGACTGCTGGCTTCCTACTTACATGTATTTGATGTAAATAATCTAGAGGAGACTGGAAGTCGGTAGTAGGGTTAAGTGTATAGTTTTTATGTAACTATGCATCATTTCCTATTAGGAACTTGCATAATCATGGATTTTGTGTTCTTTCCATCTCCCCCTTCCCCTCCCTCCTCTCTCTCTGTCCATACGTGTGTGTGTGTGTGTGTGTGTGTGTGTGTGTGTGTGTGTGTGTGTGTGTGATGACCAACCTCAGGAAAGTCATCACGAGGTAGTATGGTAAAGGTAAGAGAGGCACTGAGAGCACAGGTGAGGAAAGAAGACAGACTCTCTGGGAGAGGTAGGCAAGGCTCCCTTGGAGGAACCTTTTAAACTAGGCTTTGAAGGCAAGAAGAATGGAGCAAGGATGGGAGACTTCAAGTCCAGAGGCCATGGTTTTGAGAGCTTGGTATTCTCTGAGGTAGTGGGAAGGGTAGAGGACATCCTGGGTCAAGTGGGAGCTGGTGATTATCTGTACCTGGTCCAGAGTTTGAAAAGGGCAGGGAGGTTGGGGAATGCTGAACTGACCGTTTTGGCAGTTAGTGGAGACTAGGGGTACTGGTCAGCAAGGCGCAGTACCATCTGCTTACTGCCTTCCCCTCTGTCCAGTCCATTTAGGGAGCCTTTTGGAAGAGATCAAACTTAAAACCCAAGCTCTTTTCCCCCTCCCAGAAGGTGTGTGACTCAGAAGACAACTTTGAGAGTTGGTTTTTTTCCTTCTACCATGTGTGTACCAGGGACTGAACTCAGGTCATTGAGTTTGGTTGCAACTGCCTTACCCACTGAGCTATCTTGCCAGCCCATACTCAAGCTCTTTGCAGTCTGTTTCTTTGCTTCTTTTTAAACTTGCTTATTTATTTATTTATTTATTTATTTATTTATTTATTTATTTAATTTGTACCCATGCTTTGTCTACACATATGTCTGTATATCATGTAAATGCCTGGTGCCTTTTGAGACCAGAAGAGGGTATCAGATCCCTTGAGATTGAAGTTACAGATGGTTGTGAGTTGCCACAAGGATTCTGGGAATTGGGCTTGGGTCCTCTGGGAGAGCAGCCAGTGCTCTAAGCTGCTGGGGCATCTCTCTAGGCCCTGTTTCTATTCTTTACTCTTATCTCATGCATCAAAAACTTCTCAACTCTTACCCTTCAAAGTCCTTATAAGTGGGAGCCCACTGATGCACCAGCCTCTCCTGCCGTCAATTACAGATGATTCCTTCCTCTGAGAACTCTATCCTCCATTCTCTCTTGCCTTTTCTGGAGCACCAGAGTGTCTAATGACGGAAGTTGGAAAAGGCATAGACCAAGGAGATGGGGGATGAAGCTCAGCTTGACAGAAATGCTGTGTGGGTCTCAAGGATGTTCAACCGGAGAGGAGCTGGATGCAGGCAAATGGGGTCAACAGTGCTGGTGAAGACACCTAAGTCTAGCAGGTGGACAGAACACGGCACAGGGGAGGTGGGGCCAGGGATCCCCGGGGGAGACTTCAGTCTAGGGAGGAGGAACAAGAACAAGGGACACAAGGGTGATGGCAACTTACGTGTGCAGCCAGCAGACTGGGACTTCAGGACAAGCAAGACCCTGGCTGTTTGCTGTGGAAGATGCTGATGGGGCTGGGACTCATTTAGGCCTCTTGCTTAGGGGCAGGGTTTGGATGTGGGGAAGATGCTCCTGGGAAGAGGGTTGGCATCCTGAGGAGCTGGGCTGGTGGATCACCTCTTCTAACCTTTCCTATTAACTGTAAGTGATCTCTTAATCATCGACTGGATCTCAGCTTCCACATAATGCCTTTTACTCAGAGACTCTGCCTGGCTCCCATTCCAGGCTGTAACTGCTGTCAGGGCAGGCTCTGTGGCTGCGTATCTGATGACAATGATGGCATTCCTGAGAGCAGCAAACACCTGCTAAGCACGGTCACCTTAAGCTTCACACTGAACCCGAGTTCTGCCTTTTCCTGTTGTAAGAATCAGAGGATCTCAAAACGTAAAACCTGAGGCTGAAGGACCTACGGCCAGCATCCACTGTCGCTCAGATGTCTATCAAGGCAGATGCAAAGCCCATTCACATAGTTCTGATGTCTTGAGACAGAATCTCTTGTAGCCTAGGCTTGCCTTGTGCTACCGACCTTCCTTCCTCTGTTTCCCAAGTGTTAGGGTTGAAGACATGTATCACCTGCTACAAGTCCCCCCTTTTAACCCTGTGCTTTTGCTGTGAAACAAAATGGTTTCAGACCCTGGAAACTCATATTAAAGGCCTTGACCGAGAGAGAGGAGGTGCATTGTCAGGCATCTCCTCACTGTGGCTGCTGGCACCACCTTGTTCCATCCCTCTGCAGATGGATGAATTGAGTTTGGGAGGAGGCAGTAGATTCGGGCAGAGTGGTGCAGAGGGGTGGAGGGGTTAGGGACCCTGGTGAAGTTTCTTTTCTTCCTTCAGCCTCTATGGAGCGGCGCCTTCTGAGAGCAGATGGAAATGTCTGCAGAGAGTGTTTTTTCAGACTGCCCCAGAAAGCATTCTGCCTGGCAACAAAGAGCCTTTCAGGAGCTTGCAAGCTGAGAACCGAGAGGCGCTGGAGTGGTTACTGCATCTGGTTGCACAAAAGAGGCAAAGCCATAGAGGATTGAGTTTCAGCTCTGGGCACAGCTGGAGGGGCTGCGGGGGCTGTGCTGGGGGGTGGGAGTTAGGGCTGATGCTGATGAGGAGGTCTTTAGGCAAATGTTACAGTGTGCATCTGTGATAGCAAATTTGTGTTTTAACATGATGGCATAAGCATGTGGGTGTGGAGGGACATGCTCAACTGGTTCCCTGGGGGAGGTGTGTGCTTAAATTAAGAATAGTTTAAGATTGAAAAAAACATTACGAGCTGACTATAAATGTTCAGATATTTCAGAGGCGTTGAAATTGAAAGGCCCTGTTACCTGTCACAGATACTCTGTTAACATCTTAGAATGTGCTCTCTCAGGCTTGGGTTGGCGCACATTTGTATATAATATTTTACACGTCGTGACTCTTCCTATGGACATATGCTCGTCCCATTTCTGGTACTATAACAGATGCCCTGGATGGTTAATTTATAGAGAGAAAAGGTTTATTTATTACACCTTACAGTTTCTGAAGTTTTAGTGGTGAGTTGACCTCATTGCTTTTCAGTCTGTGGTAAGAAGGCATGTCGTGATAGGAGATCTCGGTAGAGACCAGTCCGTCCCCCCCCCCCCCCCCCCCCCCACCCCACACACACAGGAAGCAAAGGAGAGACAGAGGAAGGTTCCACAGTCCCATAGTCCTGTTCATATGTGTCTGAAATGACTTGGGGACCTCCTGAAGGTCCCACCACTTCCTGGTAGTGCCACCCTGGGGATCAAAGCATAAACACAGGGCTCATGGGGGGGGGTGGTTACGACCCAAGGAGAGCAGGTGAGCTGCTGCGGAAGGCCCTTGCTGCAGGGCGGCATCCAGGCTGCTTGGCTTTAGACCCACAGAAATGCCTTGCTTCTCTATTCTGCAGACTGGAAGTCTGGAAGCAGGCACCTGCAGATAGATCCTCGCTGACAGCTCTGGGAGAGATTCCTTCCTTGCTTCTTCCGGCTTTGGGCACATGCCAGCAATCCTTAGAGTTGTTGGCTTGCAGCTGCCTCCTTCCAGTTCAGGGCCATCTTCTCCCTGTGACTTCATGACATCCTTCTTCTGTGGTGCCCGAGAGTATCCGCCATATTGGGTCACGATCTGCCCTGGTGGCCTCCTTTTAGTTTGCTCACCTCTGTAAGACATTATGATTAATGGTCACATTCAGAGATCAGAACTGCAGTCTATCTTTGGGGAGGATGACTCCGTGCATCCTAAAACAATCTTAAACTATGATGTTGGATCACCTCCTGGGGTCACTATAGGCATATGAGGTCTTGAAAGCGGAGAACTTTCTCTGGATAGAAGCAGAGAAGGGAACTAGTTGGGTGTGGTGGTCCACACTTGTATCAGAACTCAGGAGGCTGAGGCAGGAGGATTTTGGGGCCAACTTGGGCTTTATAGTAAGACCACCTCAATAAACCAAACCAAACCAAACCAAACCAAACCAAACCAAACCAAACCAAACCAAACCAAACCAAACCAAACTAAATAAGAGAAGGAGGAGGAGGAAGAGGAGGAATTGGCAGGCTCTATATGTACCATGTTTGACTCTGAAATGCAGGAGTCCCATAGAACAAGTGAAGAGAGGCCAGAGGAACTAAAGGTGTCATCTATACACTGGAAGCTCACCAGGAAATGGAGACCCTCAGTCTAACTGTAAGTGATTCTGCAGCAACCATAACCTACCCAGAAAACGAGTCTTCTAGAATCTTCCAGTAAGAGTTTCTTTCTGACAACTTGATTTCAGCCTTGTATGACCTTACTGAAAACCCAGATCCATCCATCTGGACTAATGGTCTATGGAGCTGTGAGACAATACATTTGGATTCTATTAAGTTTTGAATCTGGGCAACTTCATTCCAGAAGGAACAGAAAATGAACATAGTTACTTTCCCCTTTAGTTGGCCTTTCTATCCTTAAGACAAGGAAATGATCAACACTAGGAACTTCTTAGAGCCTCATGTCTACTGTCCTTAGTCTTTGAATAGTGTCACTCACTCCCAAACAGCTGACACTTCCTGCTACAGAACCCATTAGACAGTTTACTTAGGACACTGAGAAAAGCCCTTCCACCCCGGAAACTGGATGTTGGCAGGTACCCTCTGATGCCCTGTTCTGACTGATGCAGCTCAGGACCTGCAAAGGGTAGGGAGAGATCCTTGGTACTTTCTCAGACAGGGACATTTCTCTGGGAGCTGCATGGACCAAGGATAGCCAGAGAGTGGCCTGGACCCAGGAACTCAGCAATGCTCTGAAGAACTGACTGGACTTCGGGAAGCTTGCTGGCTTTGGGTTTCTGGTGTGATTGCAGGGTATGTCCTTTTGCCCACCTCTTCTGACTCTACTCTCTTTGTGATCCTTGTCCATACTACTTGGGTCAGATGTGATGTTTGTATACCCCACAGTATCTGGGCCTGTCCTGACACCCTGGATCTAGGTCCTTCATGGTGATGAGGGTATATGGTATGGCTGCCAGCTTATCTCATCCTTAACCTTCATTAACTCCTGTGGGAACCTAGGAGCCTGTGTTTTGAAGACAGAGTCTAGCTAGTAAAGGTTTCCTAGTAGGTGCCACTTGTATGCGGGTATCCCTTCCTCTCTCTTTTTCCCTATGGGCTGACCATGCGTCTTTTTTGAAGATAAGATAACCCTTTCCTGTGATTATCAAGGTCAGCAGAGGAGACCTCATTGCCATGGTCTCTCTCTGTCTCTGTCTCTGTCTCTGTCTCTGTCTCTGTCTCTGTCTCTCTCTCTCTCTCTCTCTCTCAGATTTTATTTAGTCCAGGCTGACTTCACATTCACTCTGTACCTAGGGACGACCTTGACCTTCCTGCTTCTACCTCACAGGTTCTGGGATTGTAGGATATACCACCACACTTAATTTATGAGGTGCTAGGGAACCAATTCTGTGCTTCATGGATGCTAGACAAGCACTCTACCAACTCAGCTACACCCCCAGCACCCACACACATGTCCTGAAGCATTGTTCTCTTTGTCTTTCTGACTTGTCAAATATCCCTTTACTGTGCCAAGGAATGGGACAGACTCTTGGAAATGTTGGCCTGGCAGCCCTCACCGTTGGGCAGCTTGACTTGTAGAGAGATCTGAAGTATTTATTGGCCTTGTGTCCCTGGACTGAACTTACTAATCACTTACGAGTTGCATGGTGTGTCTTCCTAGCTTTGTCTTACGAGGACTCGGTGGCACTATGGAGTGCGCTGTGACCTGCAAAGCTCTACAGGGGTGGTGTTAGTTGCTGTTCTCTCATTGGACATCTTCCCTGGATATCTTCCCTGGCCTATGAGACACACATCAGGGTCAAAGGCCCACTGTACAGGTGGAAAAGTGAAGGCATAAGGAGTATAGGAACTCTATGTCTAGCTTCTTTGTAGACTTGTTTTATTTGTTTTATGCTGCTGCCTCCAGAAGCCCATCGGTGCCAACCTTAGGTGGCATCTTTAACAAGAGCATCGATAATGAACAGGGAGCCTTTTAGTGCCTTTGATTGCTCTCACTTCCCAGATATTGAACTGAAGCCTTGGCTGGGATGAGTAACTTCCCCCAGGCCACTTCTCTAGGGCTCAAACTCAGGTCTGTCCGACGCCAGAGTGTTGACGGGAGCGGTCACCTCTGTGCTTGCTTGTGTTATTAGGCAGTCCGGCCCTCCTACCTAAGACGGGCAGAAGAACATACAGAGAGCTACAGAGAGCTGCGGGGAGGTCAAGGAATCTGGCAGTGCTTAGGCTTCGGCCTCCTTTAGGGGGTGTGACCAGGTAGCTGAGACCTCAGTAACAGGAAGAGGTGACTTCCTTGTTAAGTGAGGGAGAAGAAGAACTTAAATTCAGACCAGGCAGGGACTTGCTCAGCCCAATAAAGTTAGGGAATAAATTCGGGGCCAATGAGAAGATGTGAAATGTTTGCAGAGTTCATCTGAGTTCTGAGACCAGTTTAACCGATTGTGGAGAGTGGATTTTAGGGGCACATGTTAAACCTTAGGCAATGGACTGTTAGTCAATGGATTGCTTAGATAAGTGAAAGGCTATATGAATTACAACTTTAAAAATGGAAGGAGAAGGGAAACGTCGAGGCTGGAGTTATCAAGGACCTGGTCTGACGGGAGAGAGGCAGAGAGTGACAAGAGTCCTGAGAGGGGAGATGGGCAGTGCTCCGGGGACTGAAATTGCAGCAGAGGAACTGAAGTTGGTTCAAGCAACCATTTCAGCTGTGGCCTGAGGGTTTTCCAGGCTGTTCCTGTCCCAGCCACAAAGAAACTAGTCTCTGGGGTCATCTCTGGGTCTACACCAGGAACAAACATCATACTCCACTTGTTTCTGTTCCTGGGTCTTTGAGGTTAGAAAAAGAAGAGGCAAAATCCTGCTTCATCCTGAGGTCTGTGGGGAAGGGGGGCAACAGAGCAAAGAGGCAGCAAAGGAGCTGGCAGCTGATGAGCTTTTGTCAAGCCTGGCCTGAGACTCAAGAGGCCCCGATGCTATGCGCCTGTGTAGCCATACATTTCACTATCCATTTATTTAAAACTTGAGATGTATCCCTAAGAACCACTGGCTGCAGAAATGCAATTCAGAAGTGCTGGAAAGAGGCACGTTTTGGCTTGCGTGATTGACAAGGGAGAGCTCTGATTATGGGCCGTCTGGATCTGATGTTGTCAAGGGAGGGAGGGTTCCCTCCAGGTTTTCAGACTACTGTTACAGGCAGCTTCATCCTTGGAGCTCTTGGGGTGACTTATAGTGGCCCTAGGCTTGATGTCTACTAACCGCCATACATGGGAGAGCTTAGGCTAGCAGTTGCTCCAACAGTCCTGGCACTGACATCCATTGAGCCTGCTCTACCACAGGCCCATCTCAGAGTAGGGTTCCATTTTTCTTATGGCCGGCTTAGGGCCACATGATCTCTTCAGGAGTTAAAAGTAGAATTAGCTCCCCAGCGACAACAAGGTGTAAGTATGGGATGGAGGTAAGAAAAGGACATAGGTATTTGTGAAATAAAAACTACAGATGGCCGAGCATGGTGGCGCATGCCTTTAATCCTAGCACTTGGGAGGCAGAGGCAGGTGGATTTCTGAGTTCAAGGCTAGCCTGGTCTACAAAGTGAGTTCCAGGACAGCCAGGGCTACACAGAGAAACCCTGTCTTGAAAAAACAAAACAAAACAAAAAACAAAAATAAAACAAACAAACAAACAAACAAACAAAAAACCTACAGATGATCTCAGTGTCCAAGTTCATGGCCTGACAGTCCATGGAAGAAGCCAGTGACACTTACAGTGGGACTCTGACAATGGGATCTTTGAATCTAAGCCAGGTTCATGGAACTCTTGAGAATACAATGGAAGCTTCTACCAAGAAAGACACTCACATCAGACACCTAAGCATGACCTCTAAGGTCCCAGATGCCACGGCCTCAGGGTTACTTGAATTCACTCTGCTGCTTCCTCCTTAAACCTGTATGAGGACCTTGAACTTTATGTTCCCTCTGATCTACTTAATGCCTTCCATTTGTGTGTTCTCAGGGCTCTTTGAACCTTTCCTCAAGCCCATTTCAACTGCAGGTTTAAATTTTAATACACACACAATCTAGTATATATTTTATGAATCATGAGAAGAGAGTAGTTGAAAGGCTCCAAATAAATGGTGATGATAAAGAAAAGGACATGTAAATCACCTCATGTCAATCACTGATGTCAGTCACCTGATTTGACCATTCCACATTGTCTCAATGTATTAAAACATCACACCTTCCCTCATAAATATATACAATTTCTGTGTATTATCAAAAATGTTAAAGATATTTAGGAAGTTGGAAATGCTCTCTCCCCTGACATGATCATTATACATTGGCTACATAGATCATCGTACTATATCTCATGAATTTATATAAAGAGCTATGAGTTTAAACATTATATCTTATACGACTGTTGGCTGTATGGCTGGTGTCATTATCTTCTACCTAGTGGAGACACCATAAAGTGAAGGCTTGGTTTGCCTTTGGTATGCATAGCACTCGCTGAGTGTCTGGAAGTCAGACCATTGCCTAAGGAGAGAGGGACGTATATGCTGTTGGTTTCCCTGGATTTTCATGGCATGGCTCCCTGGAGTCAGTCTCAGCATTTGGACTGGAGTATAGCTTCATGGCACTGCCCTTGCACAGCCTGTGACAGCCCGGGGTTTTGATCCCGAGCATAGAAAAGATTAAAATAGAGACTTTAGAAAGAGCAGGTAGGGTGGTTAGTCTCCATTGTTGACTTGGCAGGATTTTGAACTGCCATACTTCTGTGTGTCTCTCTGTTTCTTGATTGTGGATACCACGTGACCAGCTATCCTTCCCTGACACGAATAAACCCTCAAACTTTGAGCCCAAGTAAACTCTTTTGTCATAGCGATGAGAAAGTAACTAACACAACAAAGTGTTAGAAGACAACTCATAAAGCACGACTAGCAAACAAGGGCCTCCCAGACATAGGCCAAGAGCCACAGACTCGTATCGATGTGTCCTCAGAGAAGACCCATAGGGGTGTGGGTGAGAATCCATGTTCAAATTTGAGAATGTGTACTTTAATACATCCTTCTCATAGAGAATTACTGCTTGTGTTAGTAACCACATGTATTTACAATATTTATTCAGGGCTTTATATCCTGGGTACCCGTGTTTTCTGTCATTGTTAACAAGTCCCAGTGATAAAGCAACTTGGAAGGAGGGAAGGTTCATTTTGGTTTACAGTTTGGAGGTTTCAGTCAGGAAGTGTTTGGTTGTTTTGCTTCGGGCTGTGGCAGCAGAGAGCAGAGGGCGTGAGGGGGTGGAGTCCTTCATTGCACCAGGAAGCAGTCAGAAAGAATAAGGAACGTTCCATAATCCACATTTGGGGGCATACCTCTAATGACTTAGGCTTCCTTCTAGGAGACCCCGTCTCATAACTATGCAACCATCTTCTAAGAATCCCAAGCAAGGGACCCAGCTTTTAACACATTGGTTCTTAGGTAGTGTTCCAGTTTTAAACTACAGTCACTTCTTATTGTCCTGTGTCATTCCATAATAACCTTGTATAACAAACACCAGGTGAAGGGAGATAATCCCTGGAGGGTTATGAATCTTCATCTACTGTGTAGGCAGCAGTAGGTCTGGTACGTGTCCAAACTCTTTAATCACTGAAAATGTGACCCATCCTACTGTGGGACCAGCTGGCCTCTGTTTAACTTATCTGTGTCTCTCTCCAAATGTAGAGGGCATCTTAAGGGTCACACCTAGTTTGGGACTTACTGGCAAAGTGCTGGTTTATACTGACCAGGACTGGCATCAGAAGAATGTAGCCCGGCATAGTCCCAATTCCACAAATATTTCCTGAGCACCTCCTGTACCAGGCATGGCACTCAGAGTGCCGAAGTCATGGGCACGAAGCCACATCTCACTGTCCAGCTTGGACTGCCCCACCCATCCATTTCACAGGTTCCTCTCAGACCATCCAGCTGTGTCTTCCCTCCGGGAGTGCTGTTCCGTGTTCCTTTCAGAAGTTAGTTCACCGTGAAACACAGACTCATTCTGTAAATGTTTATGAGGGACTTTCGGTGGCCTCTGGCCCTGGGCTATGAATTGAGGATAGAAAAGCAAAGAACAACTATGACCTCTTTTTCTGCTGTTCCTGTCACCTGATTAGGGAGACAGGACAATGCATGTGAAGCCATAATAAAACAAAACAGAAGGTAGACTGTGGGGTGCCCTCATTAGAGAGATAAACATTGTGCTGTGGAGGCCAGAGAGGGGACTGATTTCCTTTTCTCTCTTTAAATAGCAAAATTGATTTTGGTTTGTTTTTTAAGCGTGTGCCCAAATGTTGCAAGAGCATCTCATCTGGATAAGGGGCCAGCCATTTGCCAGCCTCCTGGATGTCTGGCTGACAGGGTAGGGGATAGTTGAGTGTTCCTAAGCACTCCAGGGAATTATGGAGGTTCTGTGGGGTTGGGGGGCTGGCTCAGAGGGCACCCTTGGCCTGTAGCAGCCGGTTAGACAATGACCACGTGCCCTCATCCCTTCATACCACCCACTCTCCCCACAGGACTCCTTCCTTAGGTCTCGGGCTTACAGAGGAGTCTTGGGGACTGCCCTAGTGTCCTCTTCTTTTCAATGGGGTCATGATTACTCTTCCTAAGGCAGGTGGGAGGGTCAAATGAGATGCACAGGGGGCTTCCCGGATGTCCTGGACTGTTCTCATTTTGCCTGGGACCCAGTGGAGTTCTTCTGGAGTAGTAGAAGATGACAACCTCCTTGGACTCCATATCCTTCTGGCACTTACAGGCAAATTCAGGCCAGGAGGGCTTCTTTCTTGGTTCCTGATACTTTCTGTGGCTCTTGTTCCTGGGCCTTTGCTGGCTTATTCAGTGGCATGCTCGGTAGGATGGCGAACACCAGTGGTCAACTCGATGAGATCTACAATCAACTATGATTCCTGTGGCATTCCTCTAGGAGGTTATCTTAAGTGGGTTATTTGAGTTGGGAAGACCCTAGGTTGGGATCCTTGACTCTATAAAGAGGAAAAGGTAAGTTGAGCACATGCCTCTCCGTCTCTCTCTGTCTCTGTCTCTGTCTCTCTCCTTAACTGTGGATGTAAAGTGACCACTGCTGCTGTGACTTCTCCACCATGACATGATAGACTGTAACTGCACGCTGGGAGCCAGAATCAACCTTTTCTCTCTTGAGTTGCTTTTGTCAAAGTATTTCAGAACAGCAACAGGAAAACAGCTACAACCATACAGCATGAAGATGTTTGCTGCAAAATCAAGTGATGGGTACCCCTGTCTGCAACCTCCCCCCCCCGCCCACTTCCTACTTTCTTTACCTTGTTCCCTCTCCTCCCTCTCTCTCTCCTTGAAATTCTTACTTCCTTATTTAATCATTTGATAAACACTAGCCTCATTTAAAAACAATCTTAACTGTGGTTCACCGCACACAATGTAAAGTTATATCCTAGCTTCTCTTATGTGCACGGGGCATCCGCTCACCCGCGCTGCTGTGTTAGCATCACCACTACCCATCTCCAGGAACGTTTCATCTTGCAAACTGAGCAGAGGTTTGTGTCCTCACAAACCTCTAACTCTGCTTCCCTCCTCTGCCAGCCTTTAGCAGTCCTGTTAGAGGCTCTCCCTGTTTCTGTGAATTGGACTCATTTATGACCCTCACACAGGTATAATTAGTCAGCATTTTGTGACTGGCTTTCTTTAACTAGCAAACTGTCCTCAGTGTTCACCCACGGTGTGGTATGGGTCAGGAGCTGCTCTCCTTCCAGGGTTGAATAGTGTTTTGCTCTACTGGGTAGATGACATTTTGTTTTTCCATTCATCCAGAGTGTGAGATTGGTATCTATTATGTGAAGGCAAAGAACAGGTAGGTTCCAGCCGGAAGGATTGAGAGAGGAGGCCTGGTGGGGAGGGGTCTGGCAGGAGCCGAGGAGCCAGGTACAAGGAGCCACGTGCTCGAAGCTACTGTGAGTTGGAGGGACTGAGCGAAGCTGGGTCCATCCACAGGCGGCCATTTTGTTGTGAGCTCCTGCAGGGAGCCTCTTGCTATTGGCATACCCAGGGGCTGCTTTTACCCCACCTGCCCTTTGCCTTGGTTCCTGTTTCTGTCAGTGCAGCGAGCTGCCAGAGAATAGGAGCTGTTGCATTTTCATTTCTCCTCAGTCTTGCATAAGTGTCCTTCACACTGAAGCTGACACCTGCTGAAGGGGGTCAGCTTTTTCATAGGCAGTGCCAAGGTCATTAAAACAAAGAACAGGGAGTCTCTGGCATCTAGGAACTGCCAGGTTTGTGCACAGAACAAGCACAAGGACTTTCACTTTGTCACAGAACCATGCCCTCTGTGTGATGTCAGCAGTACACAGTGACACGTGAACTGAGTGTGCCATGCTGACTGCTTGGTTGGCCGAAGCATCCTTGTTCCACAGGCGTGTGGAAAGCACTCCTGGCTCAGAGGTGGGCTACATGTGCCCAAGCCTCCAGCATTAACCCTCCCACCCGCACTCCAGCGGAGCTGACTGGTCTCTCAGCTCAGCGCTCTGGAGGTTGTGACTGTGAGCCATGCTCTGCCACCCCTCTGGTTGGCCTTGACAACTTCCAAGCTGCCTCTATTTACTCTTCCCTCTGGCCTCTCTGCTCGTGGAGTCACCATGCCATCTTAAGTCTATTCTGCATTAGACTCAAACTCTGCAAGGAACCCTTCCTAGGGTCCTTCTGGAGTGTTGCCAGTCCTGGGGGAAGTCCTTCTACTCTGCATGTGTAGCGCCCACTCCCAGCGCCCTCTGCTATGTGAGTGGAAAGTCTGAGCGTATTGTCCTTTTAAACCTCTGACCTTGTATCTGCGGGTTTTCCACCAAGTGTCAAGAAAGGATCTTATTAGGTCAGAGACCGGAAGGTCTTGAAGTTATGGGACTAACACTGTATAGCTCCAGCCCACAGCTTGACTGGAAACATGAACTAGTCAGAGAGGTGGAGAGGTGGATGTGGGCTGGGGATACAGGACTGGAGAATCAAGGGAAGATGTCTGCTGTGGGCTGTTGCATTGTAAGCCACCTAAAGATTTCTTTCAAGTCCTGTGACCAATAGCTGTGAATGTGACCTTATTTGGATATAGCATCTCTACAGAGGCAAAGGATAATGATCTCATTGGAGCGTGCTCTGCTGCAAGTTCTGAGACGGGAAAGTTGAGTCAGAGAGACAGACAGGTCCATGGGAAGACCTGGGAGTCAGGGATGAGGGCGGCACTGCAGAGGTCAGGAAATGATCCCAGTGCTGATAAGCCCACAGGGATCCAGGAGAAAGGTCTCGAACAGGCTTTCCCTCACATACCTGGAAGGAGCCGACCCTGCCCCTGTCATCATCTCAGACATGCAGCGCCCAGGACGAAGACTCTACATCTCTGGTACTGAGGTCACACGGCCCACGGTGGCTTGGTGGGGCAGTACAGGAAATGAGTATAGCATTGGGGCACCCGGCCTTTGGATTGTGGGTCAATACACTTTGGTCACTGTCTCTCTATATGGTATGTTGAGTTGTGACATAGGGACTGTTTTGAAGCATCTAAGCATGTATGCTGATGTTGTTGGTGGTGATGGTGATGACAGCCCTTTTAGAAGAGTAATAAAAGTTTTAATAAGTGTCTGACAAAAATGTTTCTCTAGCCTTCCAGGTCAGTAATGAGAACCTTAGCCATGTCATCTATGTTATTAGAAGGTGTTTCATTTCACACACTCAAAAGCCTTCCTTCATTTCCCTGTGCAATGCGAGGGTAGCCCTGCCAACTATTCACGGTGCATGGTCCCATTTCAGAGAGGCCAGAACTTCAGCTCACATCTAGATGCTCTGGAATTGCACGATGTGGTCATGGAAGGTCCACAGGCTCGTATTACTCAGCCTTGTGTCCTGACCATAAGCTCACAGATGACCTTTAACTTGGAGCGGATCTAATGATGTAAGAGTTACTGAATCTTTGTCTGGAGGCTGAAGAGAGACATTCCCTCGATCCTTGTGTGGGAGTAAGGGGGTATCTGTTTGTCAGGGCCTATCTGTTAGAATGTCCCACCATATCCTGCTGTAGGACTTTGGGAGTATAGACACAGGAAGTAGGAGCTGGCTGCTTAAGGGTGAGTTTGGCATCTTCCGGCTTGTGAGCTGCCTCCTGCTGAGGGATAGAACAAAGCTGGGTCTCAGGATAACAGTGTGTTGTCCAGAGGCCTTCACAATGCCCCTTGGAGCTGCACAAACCTCATTCCTTTCCAGTAACTGAAAGGCCGAGGGAGACAGACACCTGAGTAGGATAGTCCAAGGCCTGGTTTGAGGCTGTGCTGTGTGTAACCTGGGCTAGTCCCTCCACCTCCCTGAGGCTCAGGCCCTCCATCTATGAAAATGATGTCATAAGAGCATCTGCTTGGCTGCACAGAGTTTGGAGAAAGGACACAACAGGGGCGTTTTGTAATGGTCCCTCTCCATGCTACAACAACAATAAAAACAGGGACTGTCCTTGTGATTTTTTTGGGGAGAGGGGTCCTATGAGGAAAGCCATGACACCTTCTCCCTGAATGAAGACCCAGGATCGGGCTCTTTGGGATATCCTCCAGAGGTGCCTGGCCCTGTGCTAACCTCTCTGTTGGTTGTGTCAGGGTGTGACACATTCTCTTGCTCTTCCTGTCCTTTCAGAATGCACTCTGCATTTCATATCAACAGCTTCTTTGCCCCCAGTGCCTGCTGTCTCTTCCTGCCATAGCTGCCAGGCTCTTCATGCGAATGTTCTTGTGGCACAAAGATCAAGAAAATCCACTGGCACCAAACAGAAAGATCATATTGCAGAGTCTGAAGCCCGTGAGTTCATTGAGTTGCCTGAGCATTTGAAGGCTTGGAAACTTTCCATGTGTCCAAAACATTGGGTTTGTAAATATGAAGGCCGTGGGCCAATGGGGACCCACATTCTGCTGAAGGTCACTGACACCTCCCGCCTCCAGCCTACTATCTAAATGGCACCGATCCAAATTTCAATGCGTTCTTTCATCCGGTCCTTTCTGTCTGTTATATCTTCTTCACAAATGTCAAACAGAGCTAGGATGATTTTAAAGTCCAGACCCCACACAGTCATGGTGCACCATCTCCTATCATAGAGAAACCTTAGTCCAGCCTCTTCTTGTAGCTGAGGCTCAGGAGGAGATGGCGACTGCTCTAAATGGTTGCATGGAACCCTGTCACAAGCTGGGGAACACCTGCACTGTCCTCTGTGCTAGTCACTTCCTACGATGTATTTAATTTCATCCTCCGTGGCATTCAAAGATGCTTACTGTCATTGTCCTCAGTTTCCAGCTGGACATGGAACTCACAGAAAGGCATAGATTTGCCTGGGCTTGTGTAACAGGAGGCAGAGTCTGGATTGAAACCTTGGATGGAAGCCCGGCTGTGACTGCACAGGGTGCACGAGGTGGGAAGGGCCAGCTGAGGCTGAAATCTTATCACCTTGCTGTGGAACTGTGAACATGCATTCTTTTTTTCTGCCTCATACACAGCCACTATGAGAGCTGATGCCAGGGTGCCTGCTCTAAACAGGGCAACATTGCAACAGAGCAGAATAGAAATGTGCATATTTGTATCACCAGTATCTAGCACAGGGCAGGACTCCCCAAACATGAATGAATGGAGGATTATAAGCCAATAGTCACCCTCCTTTTCTTCCTCCAGTCTTTAGGCATGTGGGCAGCCATAACTGGTCACTTCACAAGTCACTTGGTATAAGAAGCACTTCTTAGAGCTGGTGGCCTTGTAGTAGGTACATGGAAACAAAGAAACAGCTGAAAGCCCAGAGCCTTCTCTGATCTCTCTGTATGACATTCTAAGAGTTACTTGGTGTCCGATGTATCCAGCCATTCCTCTTCTGCCACCTCCAGCCCTTGGGAAGCTGTGGGAGGAGTGTTCAGAGGTTTGGCTGGCCTGGAACAAGTTCATTTTGCAATCAGCTTTGAGAACTGTGCCTCCTGAGTCATGTGCTCACACTAGCTCAGGTTCTGTGTGAGCTCTGGGTTCTCCAACAGGGTTCCTCCCATCAAAGCCTGAGTTGGGGTGAGTGGCTGCTGACCAGCCACAGTCACTGTCTTCTCCTTGCTCAGAGCAGCTGGGTGATAGTCGATTTTGGGGTACAGGCAACAATGGAGCTTTGAGGAGAAATGACTGAGTCTGTGTGGTTCAGTCCTTCAAAGCGTTGGAGAAGTCTGGTCCTGTTTCTCATTGGTTCTCTCAGGAGGGAGGAGTGCATTTTGGTGTCCACTTCTGACTTTCTGTTGCAACCTCAGATGGATCTCTTTACCCCTCTGGGCTTTGTTCAGTCCTCCTCAGAAGGGAAAGAATGTCGCTGACTATCTAGGCCTAGATGTTTGTGAAGAAAGCACACAGACTGCCCACGTTGTAACGGTCATGGTTTGTCATTAGGACGTTCTTGGTCATCCCTGGAGGCATTTTGCTCCATGCTGCATCTGCTAAGCACGCCTTGGGGTGGTATGGAGGGAGGAGAAGGGAGGAGCATGGTGGGGGGAGGGGGAGCAGGGGGCCCAGTCAGACAGGCAGAGGGCTGGAAGATGGCTGAGCTGTGTTCCTATTGGCAAGTGGAAGGAGGTTTGCAGCTGTCTCCTTCTCTTTCCCTGAGCTACATCCTTCATGTCTGAGGGTGTATTCCTCAAAATCAGCACTTTCCAAGGACACGGACAACCCAAAGCTAAGGACTTGGCAGAGGATACAGGGCCAGCTTCTCACTCCTTCTGGACTGGTCTTGGCAGGCTGCCAGCTGCATCCCCTCCTGACTCTCCCTTTCACACTCACTCCATCTAGGACACACTGCCCGTGATGCCCAAGTCAAGTCTAACTAGAGAAGGCCCATTGTTTGGAGAACAGCAGAGGGGGGGGGGTTGCTTGAATGGATTGCAGGGTGTCTGGGAGCTATCCTGGAGAGAGTGGGGGTGGGGGAAATCCAGACCTTAGAGCTAAGGAGCAAGGATATGAGATGGAAGTTGGAGCACCCATCCAGCAAACATTACTGAGCACTGTGTGTTAGATTCCTGGATTATAGAAGACAGACATGATGCTCATGGCTGGACAGTGGGGAGGGCCAGCTGAGTACCACAGTCATCATAGAAGGCTGTAGCTTTAACTCTGAGGACAGAGACTGACACTGTCACAGATAAGAGAGGTATCACACTGTAGACTTGGGTTCACACAGTAGCAAGAAGACTCATTCACTGACTTGTGTATTCAACAAGCATTTGTGGATTGGGGGAATCTGGAATAGGTTAAAGCAGTGTCCTTTCTCATGAGGTTTTCTCTCTAATTAGGCTTTCTTCTTGTTAATCAGATACTCACAAATACATCATGTGTAATTTACAATCGGATTCAAGGCTTTGAAGGGGTGGCATCTTACCCACACTGGGGGTTTGGAGAATGACAAATTGGCATCTGTGAAGACAAACAGGAACCAGCCTAGCGGTTACAAGTCAGGGACTCAGGAAGCAGAGGCAGGTGGATTGTGAGTTCAAGACCAGCCAGAGCTTCATAGTGATTTTCCAGGTCAGCCAGGGCTACATAGTGAGTCTTTTTCTCAAAAAAAAAAAAAAAAAAACAAAAACAAAAACAAAAACAAAACCTCGAAGAGAAGAAGGAGGAGGGAGAAGAGGGGAGGCATCAGAGAGACTGAGGGGCAGCTTGATGTGGAAAGGAGGTGGTGGTGGCAGGACTTATTAGCATTAGTGCTGACACAGGATACTGGATAAAAACAACCTAAGGGACGAGGGGTATATTTTGACTTTAGTTTCCTAGTGAGAAAGACATAGCAGTGAGCAGTGAGGGGGACATTAGGGAACAGGAGGCAGGAAGTTACATCATCATAAGGGCAATCTAGGAGGCAGAGAGACTTTTAGCAGAACCCGAGCCAAATCACAACCCATAGGCCCATCTTGTAGCAATCCCCTTCTTCCAGCTGGACCCAACTCCTTAAGGGTTTCCCAACCTCCCACAACAGTGCCATCAGATGGAAGCCAAGGGTTCAAACATGTGAGCCTGTGGGGACATTTCATGTTCAATCCAAAGAAGAAATTAGTCAGAGCAGTACATATAGGGGTTTAATGACTCTGTTAAAGATTTGAGCCTTTATCTTAAGAGCCAGGGCAAGAGGGCTGGAGAGATGGCTCAGTGAGTCAGAAGTACTTGTCTCCAACGCTGATGACTTCGGTTCCATCTCCTGGAAGGAGACTCCCACAAGTTCTCCTTTGTCTTCACATGTGAACCATGGCATGCTCCTCCAAATCAACCAACCAGCCAACCAACCAACCAACCAACCAACCAACCAACCAACCAACCAAATGAATAAATATGATAAAAAAAAAACAAACTAAAAAGGAAAGAGCCAGCCATAGATGGGCTTATGGAAGAGAAGCCATATGATCAGGACTCTGGGAATGGCAAGCCTAAGAGGCAAACAGAAGACAGAAGGGGGTCAGAAAGGGCACAGGCTGTGAGGACTGGAAAGATGGAGTGACTCACTGAGTGGCCTCTGTAGCTCACAGGGATGCTGAGGGAGGGAGGGTGTGAGGAGTAGAAGTGGGTTGGAGAAGGGCTCATTCCCCCTGGTGTCCATCGAGCTGGGCAGGGCTCTGCAGCTGCCTGTTCTAATGGCTATCATGGTGGGTGCCCACAATGGCCTGGAAGTGTCTCCTACAGTCCCATGTATCACAAACAGGCTTGTAGAGCTATTGGGAGATGTTGGAGCCTTCAGATGTGGGGCTTGATGGGAAGTCTTCAGGTCATTGGGGTTCATGAATAGCAGATTGGGGATCTGGACCCTTCTGTCCTTGCATTTGCTTCTTGATTACAATATGTTGAACACATTTCCTTTACCATCACATGCTCCTGTCATGATGTCTTGTCACCTCTAAAGCCCTGAACTAACAAAGCCAAGTGACCATGCACTGAAACTGTGATCCCAAATAACCTTCCCTTTATTAAGTTGACTCTCTGGTATTTTATTACAGTAATGGAAAACTGACTGAAAACAATGGCTTACTAAGCATGGGTATCTTCTCAAAGTCAGATAGTGTGACCTTCCCTTCCCAGGAGGAAGGCCCTCTGTCCCTCTGAACATAGCACTAAGGACTGCTAGAGGGCTCAGGGACTCAGAATCCTCCCCATCCAAGGCTTGGGCTTCCACAGTACAAATGCAAGCTTGTCTGTGAATTTCCACTGGGAAATAACAGGTGTTGCTGGTTCAAGAACCAGTGAGTTTGTGAAACTTCACTCGCCTGAAGGCCAGGCCAGCACGGGTACAAAGACAGGGAAAGGAAGAGTTCCTGTAAGGATGCCACTTGTAAAGTGACCAGCCAACACCTGGAATAGCAGGTGTGCATTTAGTGGGAACCGTGGCTGTGGAAATTCCTCATACATCAGATGGGGCTGGATCCTACCTCTGTTTTTCTGACGGCAGAAACAAGCTCTTTTTGTGTGTAGGGGTGAGGTTCAAATAGTGTGACAACCTGGAAGTTGAGGGTCCAAGCTTAGCTGCAACAGCAGTTGCTGGGTGACCAGTTGTCCCTAGTGTATGTATGTGGTAGATTAGTGTCTAAATGTACAAGGTCCTTTAAAAAGGCCTGCCAGGTTTCAAACCCTGCTGGGTTATTTACTAACCATGTGGCCTGTCATGGTAAAACAGAAATATTCGCAGCTTCTGGGAAAGCTGGAGACATCACTTGGAAGGCGCCATGATGGTACATTGTGAAGTGCCTTGAATAATGGGTGTGTGTGTGTGTGTGTGTGTGTGTGTGTGTGTGTGTGTGTGTGTGTGTGGAGGGTCAGTGGAAAACATAAATGTCAACCCCAACTTCCTCATACGCAAAGACGTGAGCTGAGTCTACCCTTGTGGTGACAGTGACAAAGATTTCCACGGTGAGAGTCAGTGTCTCCGACTGATGTTTCTCAGTGGTGCTATTCTAGGGTCTTTGACTCACCCAGTCCTCAGTGCACAGGCCTCTGTTAAACCACCGGTGGCAGGCAGGGCCACCAAGGGGCCATTACTGTATAGGTCAGGCTAGGCTGATGGCCAGGATCATCACGTCTGGAAGGTCTTGAGGGTCTACAACCCTGTTCCTATGGGCCCACCTGACCTCCCCACTCTTCCTCTGATAATGGCAGCCACCCAGCTGGGCCTGGCAGCTGAGAGGCCTAAATTTAGCCCTCTGGCTTTAGTGGTGAGCCACAGGAAAAGACCAAAGGGAAAACCAATGGGCTCTACATTTTCAAAATACCTACCCTCCAGACCATAAGTGCAGCAAATGTTAGGCCAGCAAAGGGGCCTACGCCCTCTGCTTGTTTTTGAGGGCGGCCTGGCAAACAATCTTATTTCCTTCTCCTTCATCTTCCCCGGTTGAGCTGCCCTGGAGAATGGCCAGTCGGAAGTGGTCTCTCCCCTGGGAGAGGGTGCTGGGTGGTGGGAGTACCCCTGTGGCCGCTGATTGGTTTGGCTGGGTCTGCCCTGGGTTTGGCTCACACATTTGAGCCCCTGTCATGAGAGCTCTGGCCAGCTTGTCTCCACGGGGTGTCTGCTTTAGGGAGCCTGGTCAGATGGAGGCTCGGGGCGGACGAGGCCCACAGAGCTGTCTGTGTTACTGAAACTTTGAGCAACCTTACCTATATAGATGCACTTCATCGTAACCACCTAAGGAGAGAGGGAAGTCTCCATCTTCCTTTTATGTGGAAAATGAAGCCCAGGCAGGATGGGCCACATTTTCAAAATCACTCAGTGGCTCATAAAATAACCATCTGGGGGTGAAACTCAACCTGCCCGTGTAGCCTGTCCACCCACCACTGCAGGGACTGCCTGTTACAATAGTGTTCACACATTTTTACACAGGACATCTGAAGCCTAGGTATGCTAGGAGGTAGAAATTCTGATTGATCCCACTGTATAGCTTTAGAACTAAGGCTCATAGGGCCTGGTCGCCTCGCCCAGGGTCTTGACAGGACCTCGTGAAATGATGAGGACAGCCATATTGATTTGGGGGCTGGGGGGCTCCTGCTCCTTAGCTGTGTCCAAAGCCAGTGCGCCACATGTGTGACCTGCTGTCAGCTGTTTTCAGGCCACCTACGGGGCCTGGAAGCATGGTCCTCACTGGTTGATCCTGGGTGCTTTATCACAATGGCCTGCAAGTGAAACGGAGGGCACAGGGGGCTTCTCCAGATTTAAAATTGTGTCAGCAGGCTCGACAGGCAGACATAGGTCCCAGGCTCCCAAACACTGGGCCTAAATTGGTCCATATGACCTTCAGCAATGAAGATTCTTTGCAGTCATCCTGGTGGAAATTAAAGGGCACTTTAATATTCTATTTCCCCCGTTTGCATCATCTTATCATATTTAATGGATTACTTATTTCGTTGTAGAGATAAATATCTGTTTACTGTGCATGTTTGATGTGTATGTGTGAGTGCAGGTGTGCATGTGTTACGGCGTGCATATGGAGTTTGCGTGACAGTTTTCATGAGTCCATTCTCTTTTCCACCCTGCAGAGTGTGAGTCTCTTACTGTTTCTGCTGTGCTGTACAGTGTGGGCTAGCTAGCTTAAGATGCTGTCTTCCATGCTGCATAGTGCAGGCTAGCTAGCCTGAGATGCTGTCTTCCCATGCTGTGTAGTGCAGGCTAGCTAGCCTGAGATGCTGTCTTCCATGCTGTGTAGTGCAGGCTAGCTAGCCTGAGATGCTGTCTTCCATGCTGTGTAGTGCAGGCTAGCTAGCCTGAGATGCTGTCTTCCCATGCTGTGTAGTCCAGGCTAGCTAGCCTGAGATGCTGTCTTCCATGCTGTGTAGTGCAGGCTAGCTAGCCTGAGATGCTGTCTTCCATGCTGTGTAGTG
>NC_034591.1:128580160-128601683 GCF_900095145.1 Mus pahari | reverse complement strand
CCATGCTGTGTAGTGCAGGCTAGCTAGCCTGAGATGCTCCTGTCTTCCTTCTTCCCTTTGCTGCATGAGAGCTGTGGTTTCAGATGTGTGCCACTGTTTCTTCCAGTTTCTAGGAATCATGCTCTGATCATTAGGCTTGTGTGGCAAAACCACATCTATCTATCTATCTATCTATCTATCTATCTATCTATCTATCTATCTATCTATCTATGAGATATATAGCTATCTTATCATCTATCTATCATCTTCTATCAGTCTATCTTGTCTGTATATCACTTATCATCAATCTATCATTTCTGTCTATCTATCTATCTATCTATCTATCCATCTATCATCAACCTATCATTTCTATCTAACCATCTATCTATCATCAATCAGTCTATCATATCTATCATTCATCTATCATCTGCTTAATGTATGATATACACACACACACACACACACACACACACACACACACACCCATATAGTTAAAATATATATCATTAAATTTGACATTTCAGTCATTCTAAGTGTTTTATGTCTTAGTAGTATTGAGTATGTGCCCATGATTATACAGCTACCATTATTATCATCCCTGCCCAGAATTTTCACATCTTCCCAAACAGAAACCCTGTCTCCATTAAACCCACTGACTTCCCTTTGTCTTCTCTTCCCAGCTTTGGCAAGCACATTGTATTCTTTTTTCTGTCTGTGAGCCTGAGCACTCCAAGGACTTCATCTGAGTGTCCTTTTGTGTGGATGATTTCTCCTAGGGGTTATCCACATGCTCTCTGGTGTTAGAATTTCCTTCCTTGCTGCTTCAGGTGACATTCTGTGTGTCTGGGTAGACTCAGGGATGCTACTAGACAAAGCACTGAGGGTAAAGAGGTGAACAACACAGCCCATGTGGTTCTTCTCAGCGAGTGATAGAGGAGCAGATTTACCCCCTCTCTGGTGATATTAACACTTATCGATTAAGATAGATTCTGCCAGGTTTCCATATTGTAAAGTTAACTAGCCAGTATTCTATTCTTGTTCATTAATTACTATTTAATAAGCATTTTTTTTTTTTTGTGGGAACGCCTTGAGAACATTCTCTTCTGGGTCAAATTTTCACTTCTAATTTGGTGCTGTGTCCAGCTATAATTCTGTTATCCTGTCATCCTTCAGCGGTTTTTGGTGTGTGATTGTGTGCATGGATATACATGATCACATGTGAGTGGACACAGACATGCCACGACATGTATGCATAAGTCAGAATAGCTTCAGGCGTTGGTGCTTGCTTCCTACCTTGTTTGAGGCAGGGTATCCTTTTCGTTGTTCCCTGCTGTGTTTGCCAGGCTGGTTTGGTCCGCCCACAGGCTTCTGGCCATTTTCTTGTCTCTGCTTCCCAGCTTGCTGTAGGAGCGCTGGGATTATGGATGCATGGTACTACTCCCTGCTATTTAACATGCACTCCAGGGATTCAAAGTCAGCTTTCCATACCTGTGCAGCATGTGCTTTATCCACTGACTCACCTCTTTGGCCTTCTTCTACATTTTTAAATAGAGGATTCTACTCAGTGTGATTTTAATGTGAAGCAGCCTAGTATTTTCTGTGCACCAGAGTCTCTGTTCACTCTTGACTTACACCACTGTTTCACAGAGGAAACAGCAAGGTTCTAACAACACATAGTAGGTCAAAACCACAAACATTATGCCACACATGTCTGGTCAGGACTCAAGAAAGGCTTCTCTGAGTGGTTCTGGCTCAGGTCTCTCTGTCAGCTTATGTTTCAGACCTGGCTGGGCTGCAATCAGCCGAGAATTGCTGGGACTAGACTGTTTGGGCTAACCTGTTGTCAGCATAAACTACGTGGGTAAAATCCCAGACCTTAGCCAGGCTGCAGTAGTGCACACTTTTAACCCCAGTACTTGGGAGGCAGAGGCAGGCGGATTTCTGAGTTCAAGGCCAGCCTGGTCTACAGAGTGAGTTCCAGAACAGCCAGGGCGACACAGAGAAACCCTGTCTTGAAAACCAAAAAGGAAGAAAAAAAGAAAAGAAAAATCCATCCATCAGGCAAGCAAGAAACCCAGACCTTGCCTGCCAATAAGACACAATGATACAAGCCATTCTAGATTTTACCTCCTGAGCTAACATGTGGAGGAGCTCCTAAAACTTTTCTACAGATGTAGTTCAAGTAAGTGATATGAACCCTTGCTTTGCCGCTTCGTGCTTGTGGGACCGTAGGCAGATGACATGGGATAATTCCCTTTCTGGGACATGGGGATAATTAATACCCACCTCCTGGGGTTTTGAGGTGATCATTTCAATCACACATGTGAATCTAATTGTTCAAACAGCCAAGTGCTATGTGACCCCCAGGGAATATGTCTGCAAGACAGACTTTACCCAGTAAGAGCTGAAAGATGTCAGCAGCCAGAAGATGCCTCTTTACACCACGACCTTTGTAAGTCACACTGACAGGAGAGCTGTATAAATGACAGGCTTCTCTGTCCTGTATGGCTTTTGAGTAAAACCTCAGGGAAAACCTGCTGAAGGAAACCTTTAGTTTGGCTGCAGTCCCTCCCCACCCCCAACTCTTTATAAAAGGCCTGGTGTCGTCTATGAAAGCATTGTACAGAGCTTTCAGAGGCTGGGGTAGATGTGAGTGTCTGAGGAAACTGTGGGTTGGCCTCGTGGTTCCATCCCAGCTAGGAATAGGCTTTGTTCTTGCTGCTTTCATTAGAGCCTTGAGTTGCCCTGGGGAGCCCAGCCAAACTGCTACCACAACAGACAATGCCCGGCAGGGTTGCTTCTTACACACACACATGCTTGAAAACAACACCAGTTATTACTCATTGGCTAGCAAGAAACAACCTCTGAGTCTGAGCTTCCCCTTAAAGAACCTTCCCTCAAGTGGAAAAAATTGTATTCACTTCCCTGAGTAACTTCCTGTGTTACATCCTCAGTGCCCCCACCCCACCCCTGCCTGAAACAGTTTATGCTTTTTCTGTGTGGTTCTCACGTATATGTGGGTCAGAGGTGTGTAGGTTGTCCTCAATCCCTTGGTCTGGTTTCACTGGCTTCGTAAGATTCTCTTACTTTATTCTTACTGTCTGTTAATATGATTCAGAGAGCTCAACCTTGCAGAGTACACCAACTGGGGGAGTCCTGCATTAGATAGCACCATGATTGATGACAGACCTTAGGCAAGCTTCCGTTGCCATCTATGAAATGAGGATAGCAAGTTCCTGCCTCGCAAGCCTGCTTTGAGGCTCAGAGCTGCTATTCTGTGCAACACATTTTGATAGCTCTAAAGTCCAAAGCATAGTGACACTCATGAAATACCACTTACATTGTTCAAGTGGCACTTATGAAACTTAATGCCACCACCGAAATTTATTCCCTACCCCAAAACATCTTGAAAGGTTCAAATAAGCCCATGGATCCTGTCTTAGTCCGTGTTCTGTTGCTGCAATGCACTACCTGAAGCTTGACAATTTATAAGGAAAGAAGCCTAGTTGGACTCATCGTTTTGGAGGCTGCGAAGCCTACAGGCATGATGCCACTTCTGCCTCATGCTGCTTTAGTTCATAGGACACAGTGGAGGGCCACACAGGCATTGCCACTCAGGGGACAAGAGACACAGGAAGTCTTGCTTTAGAACAACCTGCTCTAACTGTTAACCAACCCAAGTTTCAAGAGACCAAGAACTCTCTTGATAGAAAGGAATGGATCTATTTATAAGGGGTCACCTCCACGTCCCAGTGTCCCATCACCTGACGCTTTGCACACTGATGAATTAGGGTGCCGGTGCTTAAAGTTTTGAGGGATACACCCAAACTTAGCAGATCATGTTTGAGTTTTTAAGAAAACCAAGTAGGATATTAATTTGTTTATCCACTTGGAACTGAAGGGTGCAGGGGCACCTCTGAGGGCCAGGGCTGTCTCTGCTCACGTGTATATATTGTTTGAAATATCCTCAGAGGCATTCCCCCCCACCCCCCCAGTGCTTTGACTTTCCCAGAAATAATCCAAATCCCTTGCAAGATATGTTCTCTGATCTCACTCCCCCTGATCAGGGCAAGACTTCTTCACTCCAAGCTGCAGACTCGGCGCTTTGATGATTAGACCAAAGCTAAACCTGTTCGCAATGCATCATGCCAAGGAAACAGGTCTCGGAGTACCCCCTGAGAGACAGAACACAATAGCTAGGCTGATTGTTTGCAATACGATTGAAGTGGGAATCTCAAACAACTTTCTGTTGATTGATCTTTAAGGCTTTGGCAAATTCGAAGTGTGTCCTTGTGGACAGTCCTTGGCCAGGCCACTCAGCAAACCTCCTACTCACGATAGCTATTCCAGCTCAAAACCATTTGTGAAGGAAGCTATTACTAAGGAGAATGACTGACCAGCCAGAGTGATCAACAATAGGCAGACGGGGGCCACCTTAGGCTAAAAGAAACAAGCAAAAGAAGGTTCTAACCTCAGAAGTGGGCATGCTGAAAATCCCGAAAGAACTGAAGGAAAGAATAGCATCTATTCAAAAGTTAAGAAATGATGAAATAGAGAATAAGTAAAGATGAAACGAGAGCACAGGGTGTAAAAAGAATCAATTAGAAACCAGCAAGTGTAGAATGTCATGTTGGGTTCATTAATAAGACCTCAGTATTGACTTAGTCTGATATAACTGAAGAAAAAAGTAGTGAATTGGAAGCCAGTGCTGAGGGACACAACCCAGAGGGACAGCATAAAAGAGTAAAAGAATAGTTAAGAGACATGGAGAGTCTGTGCAAGGCTCAGAGGTCTTCAGTGGGGGATGGAGAAGGAGTGCATCAGAAGCAGGATTTGATAAGATACCAAAGACGAATTTTCTCATAATTGAGGAAAACAGTCCTGGAATTGAAAAAGCACCATGCATGATATATAACAATAAACCCCTGTAGGCAGAGGTGTGATGGTGCCTGCCCTTAATCTTTATCCTGGGGAGTCTGAGGAGTTGGATCTGTATGAGTCCCAGGCCAGCTTGGTCTATATAGTGAGACCTTATTTTTAAAAATCCACACATCAACATGTCATAGTGGCTCTTCAGAACCTCAAAAGCACATTCTCAGTAGCTGCAGAGGGGGTACTTTTCTCCAAGGAAAGATAACTAGACTGTCAGCAACAGCCACTGCCAGAGGTCTCAGAGGGGAACCTCGGAAGTTGGTACAGAGGGAGCTCAGGTGCCAGCCTGGGCGCCCATGCTCAGTTCTGCTGGCACACAGCAGCAGGGATGAAGTGAAAGCATGTTCGGTTACACGAAAGGAAGGAAATTTAATATGCACTGACACTCACTGAGAGAGACTCTATGGGGCAGCCAGGGTTGGCTGTGGTTTTGAGTGTGTCCTCGTGGGTCACGACTAGGAAGCTTGCTCCTCAGAGTCGGGATATAGGGGGTCCTTTCAGAGGCAAGGCCTAGTAGAAGGGGCTACCCTTAAAAAGGAAAAACGGAGTTTTTCTAGGACCAGAGTTGGTGCCTAAAGAGCAAGTTGGGCCTGAATCCCTCTTTCTTCCTATCTTGTGTGGTTTCTTCCTCTTGGACAAAGCCATCATCCACACTGTGGCGCAGCCAAGCTTTCCTCTCTGGTGACTGAACACAGGAGGCTCCCTGATCTTGTACTTCCTCTGAGTAAATGCTTGGTCTCGAGTGCTTTGTTAAAGCAACAGAGCAAGGGCTTATAATAAAAGACCGAGTTACAGAACATTAAGTCTAAAAGAATGGAATTAAAGTGAAACTAACCTAGGGCTGGTGATGTCTCTTAGCAGGCAGGAAGCTCTGGGTTCTTTCCATAGTCTGCATAAACCCTGGTGTATAACCCCAGCAGGAGGACCGGAAGTCTAAGGCTATCCTCAGTGACATAGTGAGTTCAGAGGCAGCCTGAATTACATGAGACTTTGCTTTAAAAAAACAAAACAAACAAACAAAAAAAAACAAATCAAATCAACCAATCAATCTATCAATCTATAAAAATCAGTCAATCAATCATCAAACCTTGATTCTAGATACTGGTGAAATAAACTTACATGACCACTGGCTCTCTAAAAGAAGAAAGAAAGGAAAAAGTGAAACTTTATGAACAAAGCCCAAACCAAACAGAAAGGTTCTAGAAAGGGGCAGTGTCCTTTTCATCTGATTGTTGCCACGCAGGAAGGAAACCCGGTGTTTCCAGTTCTCTGTTTTTTGTTTTGTTTTGTTTTGTTTTGTTTTGTTTTGTTTTGTTTTGTTTTGTTTTAAGTCAACTCATAAAAGCCAGAACTTTTATGTGAAATTTCCGGACTTTTGAGAACTTGTGACAAAAATATTTAACACACCAAAGTCTTCAACACTTTGTAGGTTAAATAAAAGGCCAGTCACCTGTTTGCCCTGCAGAAAGTGAACCTTAGTTTTGCCTCAGCTCTTCAGTGTCTGTCCCATGACCAGGTTCTTCAGCATGGAGGTGATGCTTATGCCATGAGGGCATTTAAGCAGACCTGTAGGTAGGAACGGCCCAGGAGCCTCTTGGGAGGATAACATGTCTGATGGGAGTGAGATTGACTGGGGCTACAGATATTTGAATATTGTCATTTTCTCATGCCCTTTCTCCTTAAGAGCTGTGTTCCAGATAAACCCTGCCTTAGTGTCTGTCTCTGAGACTGAAGGCAGGTTGGTGGATCTGAATTACACAGAATATAATTTATCTCACTGAAGGAAGGGTGGAATGGCCCAGCATGGCAGCAAGGACAGTTGGCTCTCTGTAATTTGGGGTGGAGTGGGGGAGCTCAGTTCAAAGGAGTCTTAATGCAAATTGGGAAGTGCCTGGTGTTTCTAAAGCTCCTTGTGTGTCAGGCACATTCTTTACAGGAAGGGATCTAGCTGGAAAGCTCCACACCTCAGTCTGGCTGTAGTTTGCTGGGAAACTGCAGGAGAAAACCCAGCTAGGAGCACTCATAGCCTTTAGGACTCAAGATGGCCGTAGTCATGTCAAACTGAATACGCATAAGCTGGAAGCTGGGCCCTTCTGAGTTGTGCAGTTTGTCATCTTTGCTCATTTCCCTGGGGCGAGTGGTGGGGAAGGAACGAACACTGTCTGGTGACAAAGGTGAGGATGCCAGTGAGAAAGGGGAGGAGGAGCTGGCCGGGGACACTCAGGAGATCGTGTGGGCCACTTCCCAAGGTGTGATGTCCTGTGTCCAGCCCTTTAATTGGAAACAGCACTGTCCACAGTGTGGTGACAGTGTGGTAATTCACAGGAATTTCTCAAAAGCTCAGGCCTCTGGCTCTGAAGTTTTCTAAGCAGCAGGGCGGCTGTGCTCAAAACGGGTTCAGTTTCTTTGACATCACAGCGAATGTGGGGTAGTTCAGGGGAGCTGGAGGGTGAATAAAGTGCCTTGGGTTGTCACCCTGCTCTTGCTATAGGCTTCCCCAGGGGCAGGAGCTGCCTCTCGGGACCTGCCTCTTGGAAAAGTTAGATTCCCAAGTCAGCATGTCAGCCCCAGTCTCTGAAACTGCCTTCAAAACTTGTCGCTCCTGATTTAGTGTGGGCAAAGCTACACAGTAGCATGTACTGTGCATCCATCCCCACAGTGCCCGCAGCATTCTTTCAAGTATCCATTTGGTCGTTTTTAATCACGTGTGCATTTTGATCGCATATAATTTAAACACTCACATTTATGTTGCTACTTCATTTTAAGACCTTGAACATTAAAAAAAAGGTCAATTTTTTTTTTGAAGCATAAAAGTAGAGTAAAATGACATTAGCAATTGATTGGCACCCATCAATCCAGTGTCATTGAATCTCTGTCATCATCACAAGAGGCAAGGTGGATTTTGGTGGATTTTGGTAAGGACACAGGTTTTGTGTTGGCTAGGTTCAGTTTTCATTTTGACTTTGCTCTTGTGTGACCAGGTGACTCTGGCTAAGTGGACTTTTTTTTTCAGGGGCTGGGGGAGGATGATAGCATCTGCCTTACAGAGGGGTTGGGAAGATAAAAGAATAATACCTTATGTATAAAATTTTCACAGTAAATCTTACAAATTATTGCTGTTTTTGTTCCTATTGGACAAGCACCATAGCAAGCATCCTTGGGGCTGCAAAAGAAGGCTTCAAGGTCGAGGATAGAGCTTATCCTATCCCTGGGACTGAGCCAGAGGTTAGGAAGGGAAGCCCTAACCTTCATGTCTCAGGGCCAGCGCACATTTGTCTCTGTTTCTTTCTGCCCGTTTTTCTGGTCTCCATCTCTGCACAGGCTCTTTCCACCTACATTTTTGGTTTGTGGCCACCAGCCCAGGCCTTCAGTGCCCATCACAACTGACAGAAACTCATGTTTTAATGAGGATGTCAAGGAGGGGGAAAGCAGGCTGTGAATATTCCATCTCTAATTTGAATGGCCTCCCACCACCTATCTATTCCAGGCCTAGTGACTGGAGGCCTAGGGACTGCAGCGTACTGTACAAGGAGGGCAGGGGGATACCCATAATCTCCCCTTTCCAGGGGTTGCCCGTTTCTGTACTGTAAAACAAGGATGTATTAAGTGCTTATGATGTGCTCGAGAATCAGACAGGTGATAAACCTCACCCTCAGGAACCGGTCTTTATAGGACACCATCAAGCAGGAGAGTTTCCCTCAGAACCTGGCCTCTCATGGCTTCTTCTCTCTTTGTGGCTTCTATAATCTCCTTCCTCCTGCATCCAGTCCTTCCCTCTGCAGTCTCTGGCCCCGCCCTGGGATCTCCTGTCTCTCAAGAACAGCAATTCCCTTCCTTATCTCTGCTCTGCCTTTAGCAGCTTGCTGGTTGTCTCCCGGACAGTCCCGCCATGTCTGACAGCATCCTGTCCTTCCTCCAGCATCTCCCTCCCAGTTTCCTGTTACTGTGAGCTTTACAGCCGTCCTCATAGGCACCAAGCCTTGGGATGCTTGGCTCTGTTTTCCCATCCCACCAGCTGTCCACTTGTGTGAATCTGTTTCTGTCTGCTCACATCTGTTTGCTTCTCAGTCCTGGCATGGTTCCTCCTGGCTTTAGTTTCGCCTTTCCAACCTATCTTATTAGTCAGCCAGATTAATATTCCTGAAATGCACCCTGGTGTTCTCCTCTTCTTCAATCTTATCTTCTGGGCAGAATGCACCCTCCTCCCAGCATCTCATGACTTCCCTGATCCTCCTTTACTCTCTAGCTGTGTTTCCATAGTTTCTGTATTCTTTTAATTAAAAAGAATATGATTATGGGTATTTTTATTTGCATGTATGTTTGTGCACCACTAGTGTGCCTGGGACCCTAGGAAGTCAGAAGTGGACTTCCCTGGACCTTCCCTGGACTGGAGTTTCAGAAGGTTGTGATCTGCCACGTGGGTACTAGAGAGTGGACAAGGATCCACTGCAAGAATAGCCAGTGTTCCTAACCACTGAGCTAAGTCGCTCAGCTCAGCTTTCCATATTCCTGATGGCTGTGCTAACAGATTCCGAATGAGTCGTGACGTCCAGGCTTCATGCCTTTGGGTGTCTATCCACCGTCACATCCCATTTTCCTTCTTCTGTTCTCCTCAGGACTTGGCTCATCTTTCTGATTGGCTCAGCCAAGCATGGCCCATTTTGCCTTCCTCCTCTGAGGCCCTCCAGTTCCCCCCTGACCTCCTCTCCACTGCTTACCATTTGTTAGCTACTCTGTAGAGAACCTATAGGGGGGGCTTGGAGTTCACCCCGGTAAATACAAAAGCTAGGCAAAGCTAGAAACCCCGTTCTCCTCTGGCTTCACCCCCCACCCAGTGTCTGCTTCAAACAAGTGCCACCCGTGCTCTGCACGCACCAAGCATCTGCACTTGCCTTGGTTCCTTGGAAGTGGCAGGCCTAGTCATCTTTAAGTCCCTCCTTCATAGCATGCAATTGAAGGCCTGCAAAACTATGGCCAGATAGAGACTGCTTTGGAGCCAGATGTATGACTGGCTGGATAAGTGGATGATGAATGCCAGTGTAGCTCCCCTTGAGAGTCTCTTTGTCCTTACTTTCTCCAGGAAGGTGAAATACAGCTTTCCTTTCTCCATGACCAGCTGCTTTAGAACAGCTTAGGTTCCCTGCTAACCAGAAGCTCTTTGGGCTTTCATAAATAATGGGCATAACGAGTTTCGAAAAGCATCACACATCATGTGGTTGTAGGGTATGATCACGAATGGTTACTACCTTGGCCAGAGTGGCTATTTGACAAGTCTTGTTGCACCAGATGTCCCTTCCTTTCTCCAGATAATAAGTCGGGGGACAAACTGGCTTGAAAAGATAATACCGTGGTCCAAGAAAAGGATAGGGAAGATACCCCGAGTGTTCTTCTGCATAAACCCTGGAGGGGGTGGTCTACCTGCATAACTGCTGTGACTGTACCCCATGTTCTTCCAGGCTCATCTACCCAGTGGATGGAGTAGTTTCTCCTTCCAGGGATGCTGGCGAGACAGGCATTACTTCCCTCCTGAAAGTTTATGGTCCTTGGTGATTGGAAACAGGGTATTCAATTGGGCACTGGGGTTAAGCTGGACTCACAGGCCTTTCTCCCACTGGCTTTGGAGGACAGTAACTAATAACACTGCAAACTAGCCCTGGCTCTGGAGAATTCCTGGGAGTGGAAGCAGGGCTTGAGGCCATTCCCCCAGACACAGACAAGGCAGGTTTTAGTCCGTTTGTTTGTTTGTTTGTTTTGTTTTTGAAAGATCCATCGGGATGGGAGGCAGAACCCTCGTGTGGTGGGTTATGGGTTCTCAGGGTTTGGGCCACTGCTCAGTGCAGAGGCCTCTGGATGGGCCCATATCATCTGAGGCTGCATTCCTTTCTCCATAAACCATCACAGATCTCCAGAGGTTAGCCCTTGGATGGACTTGTGGAAACACCTGGGCCAAATGTGGCCAGTTCCCGCAGTGCCCGAGGAAGCGCCTGAATTCTTCTCACCGAGAGCACATTATTATTTTTCTCTTCCCTCTTGCATGAATCATTTTGCCTGGAATCTTCCCAGCGAGGGTTCAGCTGGCTAATTGATCCTGTCCCTGAAATCAGGGAATCTGCCTCACCCACCGAAGTAGCTGAGACTTAAAGGAGTAGGGAACGTGTCGTTCTGGGCTTACCCAGTACTGAGCTCACGGTATGAGTACAGCATTTTAGAATTTCAGAGCCCAGTGGCCTTGGGGAAGTCATGAGAGAACTTCCCACTGAGTGTAGTCATAAGCTCCGTAGGGTTTGTGGTCAGCTTTTAAGGTGTGATATGTATGAACTTTCCAGAAGATGGGCCTGGGAGTGGACTGGCCATTAGCCTTTATGACTCTCCACCCTAGTTCCTGATGCCTGCCCTGACCCCACCGTCTTGCTCTTGACTTCTCTGGAAGAGGAAGTCAGACAGGCAGTAGGGTCTAGCCTCTAGAAAGGTGGCTTTGTTGTTGTGTTTGACTGAACTTTACTGGGGTCCCTGCAACTCTCAGTGTAGACCAGGCTGGTCTCAAACTCACAGAGACCTGCTTGTCTCTGCCTCTGGAGTCCTGGGATTGAAGGTGTGTGCCTCCACATCTGGCCTGGGTGTTTTACTTAAATAAAACTGCTTAATTAACTGTGTATATTTATATCTGATTAGCGATTGTGTGGGTAGAGAGTAAATGTGAGGGTCTGTCCTTTCTAAGCTATCTCTGAACTTAAGCTTTGTGTTGCAAATGGAAGTTTAATTTTCTTAGTGGTGAGGAAACTTATAACAACATAATCAGGGTCTGGCAAAGACCTGATATTTTATAAGAAGTATCAGATTAAAGTTACAGCCCAAACATCTCTGGTACAAAGGCCTCATAGGGAATTGAGGTGCCTTTTCCTCAGCCAGGGAGTGAGTGTGGTGGGGGTGCAGAAGAACTATTTCCTCCCTGTTTCCCGCTCCCTTCCTTTCAGCCCTCCCATCTTCTTCCCTCCACCCACAGAGTCTCTCTAGGTAGCACAGGTTGGCTTAGAACTTGTGATCCTTCTGCCTTCTGAGTGCCAGGGTGGCAGGCAGGTGCCATTATGCCAGGCTAGTATGACCCACACTGGATCACTTTCTTCATATTAGATGCTTGTCTAGGTATTGGGTGCCCTTCTGGGAGAAGGGTAGGCTCAGAGCCCTATAACGATCAGGGTTTCGCTCCCTTGACCTTTCCAACAGACTACAGCAAGTAGTGGGTGTCACTGGCTTTTATGCCTTAGCTATATTCCTTGCTAACTATATATTCCCTACCCTGAAGTCTTTTTAGACTACAAAGGCTTCAGTGGCTTATCATCCATTCATTTCCCCAATACGCCAGCCCCGAGAAGTATCTTCATTTGGAAGGGCAAATGTAAGACAGTCAGACAGAACAGAACAGGCAGTACAGAGGAAGTAAGGATCATCACTGTGTTCTTGCTAGAGCAGACTGTACCAGGCAACCCACACTGGTGCTGGGGAGAAACGAGGGGAGGCCCAGGAAGAGGGAGGGGAGGCCCGGGAGGTGGGAGCTAATGGTCACATGCTCAGTGCTGGTGGTAGGTGATTCTGGTAAGCTGCTGAGCATCTACCCCGATGGAGACCAAAATGCAGCACGGAGGTATGTGGAGGCACTGTCCACTTGGCTAACATACAGTAGGTTCTTAATAGGCGAATGAACGGACTTCTCCACTTTCTATGGACTCTAAGGCCCACAGCTTGGGGGCCAGAAAAGCAACCCCTTGGCCCACTGACCTAGAACAGTAAAGTCATCTGCCTGAAGTCTTATGGAGAGTTGCTACCCAAGCATGGAGACCTTTGCACAGTGCTGCTAAGTGGCAGGCTAACACTCGGGAGGTTTTTTTCCCACTTCAGTTTAAGACCTAAGAGCTGAAATAGGAGCTTGGCGAAGAATTCCGTATGCGTGAAAAGGACAAATGGATTTATGTTGGGGTGTTGAGTGTGTACCCTGAGTGCCACTGGGAATGACTGGGTTCCAGCCTGACCCTTCTAATTCACTAGAGCATCGGGAGAAATGTCTGGAGGAGAAGAGCCATACACATTTCTTTGTTGATTGATCTTGGGTGACAATTGCAGTTACTGAGCAGGCAAACATAATTTATACTATTTGAAGGCGCCATGCTTTTGGTTTGTTTAGAGACAAGGTCTCAGGTGGCTCGCACTGGCCTCAAATCTGTTATGTAGTTGGGGGGGGGGAAGATCTTGAACTTCTGATCCCCTGCTGTTAGCGCCCAAAGCATTGGGATTACAGGTATGCACTACCCCACTTGGTTTCCCTGGTGCTAGACAGGCAGTTTACCAGCTGAGCTACATCCCCAGATAGAGGGGCTTCTAATGAAGTAATAACACTGCTAAAATGACTCACTGGGAGAGGTAAACAAAGTTGACCCCTCCTTCAGTGGTCCCAACAACAAATAGAGGTAGGATTCCACCGGCGTTCCCTCTGGGGATCTGTTAGGCTTTCTACAGAACCATGGGTGAAGGCTAATAGGAAGGCACATGGGTGGCCCTAAAGCAGTCTCCCCGGATGGTTTGCACCCAGCCTGGATGACTCCCCGATGGCTGTGTAGATGGAGACCCTTTCCCTAGTCCTTCTCAGCCTAAATACTCCAACTCAGCGGCTCTCACCCTTCCTAGTGCTGTGACCCCTGAATGCATTTCCTCATGTTGGTGACCTCTGACCATAAAATTAGTTTGTTGCTACTCCATAGCTATAACTGTGCTATTTTTATGAACCATAATGTAAATATCTGATATGCAGGATATCTGATTTGTGACCCCTCCCCTTTGGGGGGTGACCCCTCAAAAGGGGTTGCCACCCATAGATTGAGAACCGTTGCTCTAGCCTCTCCCAAAAGCCATATGCAACTAGGGCAAAATTGCTTATAACTGGTTGAGAGGAATGGCTGGATACTCAGGTGAGGGTCTCACAACATACACACACACACACACACACACACACACACACACACACACACACACACACACAAGAGACCATCAATGGTCAACCCATTGGAATGATCTTTTGCAAGCATGCCCAGCTAAACCCGGGAAATGGTGACAGTTTGGTTTAAACTCTAGTCCTGCACAATAATAATAAAAAACATACCAAAAGGATTAAACCCATGTATACATCTTTTGCTATTTAGGGAACTCTTTCATATATATGTAGGTACATATGTATATGTGTATATCACATACTGATATACATAGAAAACACAGTTTAAAACTTTATTACAGTTCTTAGGTGTCATTAAGCCCAGTTTACAAATGAGAGTGGCATCTTGCAGTACGGCAGGAACAAACAGAACTCTTTTTTATGGGCGAGTATGAGTGAGTTTGCTGTCAGATGTGTTTGGAATGTTCCCTCAAAGGTCCATGTGTTAAATCTTGGTCTGTCACTAGCCTGCGGTACTGTTGGAAAGTGGTAGAACCTATAGGGAGCAGGGCTTATGAAAGGAAAGTGTGTGTCCAATGAGGGTATCAGGCCGCTGGACATTCCTGGTTCTCATTTCACTTCTTGATGCCATGTAGTTTGGAGAAGTTTCCTCTCTGGCACATCCCCTGCCACCACTGTATGCTTCCTTGCCCCTGGTGACCCAAAGCTGCAGACCAAGTGGTCATGCACTGAGACCTTAGAATCCAGTGCTGGACTAAACCTTTCCTCCTTTTAAATTGATTTGTCTCGGATATTTGTTACAATAACAGAAAGCCATGTAAGAGCAAGTCTTACCAGACTGTGGCACTCATGGATATTTCGGTCTCAGCTCTGAGGCTTTTAACCCATCAGCAAGCTGCTAGACAGACAGCTCGAATGATTTGGTGATGTTTTCCCAAGGCTTATCTTCAACGTTGCTGAGTTGGACTTTGAGGACGTGCTTAGCTGGAGCTCTTTTATTACGTCTTACTTTACTCCGTCTATTCCCAGAGACAGAGAGAGTCCCCGAAGAGTTTATTTTGAGGGTTCACTGATGGGCAATAAGATTTGGTAATGGTGGGTGAATGAGCTTGATTTATGGGAACTGTAAGTGATAATAATCAGGCACTATGTGCTCACCTCAGAAATCTAATCCGCAGCCGGGCGTGGTGGCGCACGCCTTTAATCCCAGCACTCGGGAGGCAGAGGCAGGTGGATTTCTGAGTTCGAGGCCAGCCTGGTCTACAAAGTGAGTTCCAGGATAGCCAGGGCTACACAGAGAAACCCTGTCTCAAAAAACAAAACAAATCAAAACAAAACAGAAAGAAAGAAAGAAAGAAAGAAAGAAAGAAAGAAAGAAAGAAAGAAAGAAAGAAATCTAATCTGCATTCCTGTTGTGGAATGTATTTGGGGTTCCCTTTGAGAATCACCTCAGACTTTTACAGTGCTAAAAAGAAAACACAACATACACACTACACACACCCCACACAGACGCAGAGAGAGGGAGGGAGGGAGGGAGGGAGGGAGAGAGAGAGAGAGAGAGAGAGAGAGAGAGAGAGAGAGAGAGAACCAGATCTTTTTTTGTTTCTCCTTCTTTCCTTTCTAAAAACCAATAGGGAAGAAAGCACACAGATGCCAGAATGAGAGAATGAGAGAATGAGGTCATGGCTCATAATTCATGTGGCCTCCAGGAACATAAATCATGCAGCCTGCTGTAGCCATTCCATGGCAAGCCTCTGGGAGCAGTAGCCACAATATCCATAAAGTATTTGGACTCCAGCATGAGCTTGGATATCCTTCCAAGTGGCATCCTCATCAGAAGGTCAAGAAAACGTATCCTCCGTCCTGTTACTGTCAGGTGAATGCACGCTGCGCTGGCTGCAGGCAACTTAGAGACAGCTCTCAGGCAGTGGGGAGCCACTCTGCTGCTTCCTAGCCTTGTAAGTGAAGGCTCCTGCACATTAAGCACATTTGAACGTGTGCTGTCAGATTGCGTTCTCTCACACTATTTTACACTACTTTACCCCTAGAGGAGGCAACCGCACTACAGTGCTCAGCCGTGCCTTTCCCAGGGCCCATTGATAGTTTGCAAAAGTTGATGCGTCTCCTTATGTTAGAGGCATAATGTCTGTTGGGAAGAAGCTTTGGAAAATATAAACAAAACAAAAACAAAACAAAACAAAAGCAAACAAACAAAGTAGAAAATGGAGCATGAGTTCACATGCTTCCTCCCTCAACCCAAATCTGACTAGGTGCCCATTTTTGTAAATAAAGTTCTATTGAAACAACTATGTACATTCATAGTTTTAACTGTCTGTGGCTACTGTTCTGTCTACTCCACTCTCCTCTCAGACCGTGTGCTGACTATTTACAGAGGTTTTACAGGATGGTGCAATGTCTATTATATTTGTTTCCAAGGCTGCTGTAGTGAGTGGCTACAGATCTGCTGACTTAATACGCACATTTATTTTCTTTTGGATCTGGAAGCCAGGAACTCAAAATCTCTCACACTAGTGCAAATGTGTGTGTCAGCAGAGCTTGCTTCTATTAGAGACCCAGGGTGAGACTCTCTTCCTTGTCTCTTCTCGCTGGCGACTGGCATCTCTTGGCTTGAAGCCTCACCAGGAGTCTGTTTCATGGCCACATTGCCTTCTCTGCCCAAACTCCTTCTTCCTCTGTCCAGTAAAGACTGCGCCATGTGTATACCCAGGCCTTTGTGCTGCCTCAAGTGAGAGCGTGTGTTTGCCTTTCCCTGTTGGGAACTAATGGTGTAGCCAATCACTGTTAACCGGGGTGATGGACAAGTACCCAGGGTGGCATTTTGTAGGATGATCTTAGGTGGTCCACAGAGACACAGCAGCCTCAGTGGCTCCCACAAAGGGACAGTTCTTCCCTTTTCAGCTTGCCCTCCAACTCTCTGATTACCTAACATAGTCTATGCTTGCTTCTGGCATGTCTTCAACACTTCTCATCCTTGCCAACCCTCTTCTATCAAAAAAGAAAGTGGATCTCGGGCTACAGAATCCTAGAGAACTTATTAGCCTTATCTCTGCTGCATTTATTTTTACAACTGCCCCCTTTTCCACCAATGGAAATACTAGCGAGCATCCCATAAAAATGAAAACGAGCTGGAGATGCAACTCAGAGGTAGAATATTTCCCCAGCATCTGCGAACTCCTAGGTTCGATTCCTAGTACTGAAAAATAAGTTGAAAGGGTGAATAAGTTAAAAATGTGAATTAAGCCAGGTGCAGTGACTTACTCGCGCCTTTCATCCCAGCACTCAGGAGACAGAGGCAAGCGGGGCTCTGTGAGTTCAAGGCCTGCCTGATCTACACAGTGGGTTCTAGGACAGCCAGAGCTACACAGTGAGAGACTCTATCTTGAAACCCCCTCCCACAAATGAAACCAACCAACCAACCCACCCATGAATTAAGTAAGTATAAGACAAGTCTTAAAGAAATCACCTGATGACAGTTGTGAGATCTTTGACCATTCAGAAGCCTCCAGGCTGGCCGTCCCCTCCCTGCTTCCCACACAAAGTGAGGCATCCTGAGTCCGAGGCCACAGCTGGATGCTCTCAGCGTTAATGACGTCTCATTTTTTCCTCATTTCAATGCATCTGATCCTTTAGGGACCACTGGGCATCAGAGTCCTGAATATTAATCTCCTGTTGAGATTGATCACAGTCACTTTAACTCAGGGACTTGGGCAGGAGGTGGCCTGGCTTCTCCCTGCCTGTCCTTTGCCTTTCATTGTATATTTGGAAAATCTGACAGGGACTGGCTGTTATTTGGACACAGCACAGATGTTAGGGGAAACTTTCTCTCCCTCCTCATCAGATTTTGATGGTGTCTCTTTGCTGACGGTTTCTTGCTTGCAGGAATGGCAGAACTGGATCTTCCTGCTCGGATGGTTGTAGGGAGTGGGGAATCTCCTATTCCTCATCTCCACAGATTTCTATGAAATGCTAATTCTTGAGTGTGGGGGACCACAAGAACCACTTTCTTTTACATGGGGACGATCTTCACCATCATTACAAAATAACCATTATTATTTTATAATGCTAGTCCACAGAGCATGCCTCCTTTTGGGGTGGAGGTGAGAAGTGGAACAGTAGTGTAAACTATATTACTCAGTGCCTTCCCAAATTATGTGTACCCCCACTCCTCAGAAAGCTGCAAGTAGATAGGATTTGTTCCAACGAAACCTCTATAGTTTGTAGGCCTATATCATCTACTTCCCTAATGGAATGGTGGAGGTAAGACCAGACTGATGGGTAGCATGTCTGACAGATATTTGGGAAGCATCTCTGGTACACGATAGAAGACAGGCAGCCCAAAGATTCAAGTGTTAGGTGAAGCTAGGCAAGCCACCTCATGCCTGTTCCTCTTTCTCCTCCTCGAAATGGAAAGCTGTCTCCCAAGGCTGTAGCATAGATTCTTGGAAAATATTGAACTCCACAAATGCCTGCTTTTAGTTCCCTCCAGTTTGCAAATGGGAAAACCACAGGCCAGAGATGAACTGGCTTGCTCGAGGTCACAGGACTTGACAGTGTCCAGGCCAAGTGACTGAGTGCAGCCAAGTTTAGCGTCAGACTCAGCTTTGGCTACCGTAGCACCCAGTGGCCCATTTATTCAGGCGAGAGAAACAGCTTCATCTTGGGGCTGAGTCCCCTCAAAGTCTTGGGAGTCTGGCTAAGCCCTGGCATTACCTGGCGGAGCCTGTAAATTCCATGCTTTTTTTTTTTTTTTTTTGGTCCTCAGTTTTTTTCACCAATGAAATGGTGTGTTAGCTATCTCTTCTTTTTCTGTGGTCAGAGTGGCAGTGCTGTTCACCTACCTAGCTTGGTAAAGACTAATAAAGGAAGATAGATCCTTGTTCAGAGGAAGGGGGGAGGAGGAGACATACAAAGTGCTAGGAACCAGCTAGCCTGGACAGGGACAGAGATTCTGAGGGGACCCGCTCACAGAGGGGGTACTCTCCTGGTCTCTTGGGCTGCTCCCTGCTGCTCAAAGACAAAGCAGATGCATCTGGGCCAGGGCCCAGGTTGCCAGGGTAACTGCTTCAGCAGCTGCCTGGGACCTTGCAGCTGAGGCCCTTGGTTGCCAGGGAGGCCACAGAGCTGGAGGGAATGGTCAGGGGGCTGCCAAAGGAAAGCTTCATCTCTGTGTAAGGGAGGCTGGAGAAAGGGTTACGTGGGATCATAGAACCCTCTTGTGGGGCTGTGGACCACCGACATGGAAGGGGGCCCTGGGGAATAGCTTCGTGACCAGAGCCTTTGGTGCTTATTGTACGCGTGATGTTTCCTTCACTGCATCCCTACCATGTGCCAGGTCCTGTGTGAAACGCTTTATGCACGTATCAACTCCCACCATTGACAGGCAGATTTAGAAGCCAGCCAGGTTGGCTGTCCCCAGAGCCTCTGAGCATCTCCCCTTTTTACTATGTCAGGACACAGTCCCCTCCTAAGTGTCCGGCATGTTATTTTTAGTCTATTATTGGCAACAACTCTGCAGGACAGGTAGAGTTACCTGTCCTCTACAGTGACTGGACACCCAAGGTTTTTAGTGTACCCCTTGTAAGGATAATTTTCAGTGACATTGGCTGGATGAATTCACTGGCCACACCATTTCCTCTGGGCTTGGTAGGAAAGGGCGGGGGACACTGTCAGGATACTTGGCTTTGGGCTGGGCAGTGAGGGTCTTTGTTAATGTGTTGTTCCAGGGGGTTTTAGAACCCACTATCTGCTCCTGTCAGAGCATACGTGCACATATGTGAGTCATGGGATCCAGTATGCCCTGCCCTTTCTGGGCTTCTGTTTCTATTCAAGGAAATGGGTGTAATGAGTAAACTCTATTGAATCTTAAATGAGTGCTCTCCTAGCAATGAAATAGTCTACACGGTGCTTGCTGCACGTCACACATGAGTCTGAGAGCTCGGGAGACATGCATGTGCTGGAGGAATGGACTGAATTTTAACAAAATTTAGGGCTAGGGGGTGAGCCATCAGGTAAAGTGCTTGCTGTGCAAGCATGAGGCTCAGGGAACTTTGCTAGAACCGATGTAAAAGTCAACAAGCTGCCGACAACTTCACTGTGCAGGAGGTGGAGAGGGGGCACCCCTGGAGCAAGTTAGCTGAGCATACTGGCTGAAATGGGGTGCTCTGGGTGCAGTGAGGTATCCTGACTCAATGAATAGGTGGAGCACAGTCCAGGAATATATCACTCTTGGGTCTTCATATGTACCTCATATGTGTGTGAACATGTACACACACATCATACATACATACATACATATATGCCAAAACAACATAAACTGTAAATAGCCACCCATAGCTAGTGCCGACTGAGTTGGGTGGTGTGGTGCTAACAGATGCCTAGCAGGGATCCAGGAGGCTCCTCTGAGGTGTTTTTTTTTTTTGCAACAATACAGGGCTGGTTGTATGATCTCCATTTCACAAAGGAAACCTGTTCCAGCTCGAAGCTGACTAAGTGAACGGGTGACCCCCCAAAGCCTGCTTGGCTGTCCCACAAAGCCCAGGACCTCAAGAGGGGTTGTCCTCAAAGTCAGAATGCATTGTGATGGACAGGCCCAGGCATATCTCCGTGACAGTGGCGTGTAGGGTGGAGACAGGAAGTGAGGCATGATCTCTGGAAGGGAAAGCCGTAAGGACTCCCCTGGGCGACACACCCTGATCCTATCTGTCCCATAATTCCTCTGAGCCTTGGTTCTGGGCAAATCTCTTCTCCCAAGTCTTAGCTGATTGATCCACAGAACAGGGTGGTAATACAAGCAGCCATTATCATGACGACCAGGAGAGATGCCCACGGAGGTGAGACCCACCCCGCCACCAGCTTGCCATCCTGACTAGCACTGGGGAAGTGAGATCCGGTACAGGGCACACAATCTTGCTGTTTGGGATGTTCAAACCATGAGGCCTTTCGGTGCCAGGGGTTTCAGGATGACTCCTTCATTCTCAAGCCCAGGCTAACAGGGGAGATCAGGTGGGACCTGGGAGCTGCATTTAAAACTGCCTTTTTGCCGGGGAGTGGTGGTGCATGCTTTTAGTCCCAGCACTTGGGAGGCAGAGGCAGGTCGATTTCTGAGTTTGAGACCAGCCTGGTCTACAGAGTGAGTTTCAGGACAGCCAGGGCTACACAGAGAAACCCTGTCTCGAAAACCAAAAAAAAAAAAAACCCCAACCAACCAACCAAACAACCCTGCCTTTTTAGCTGGTATTCTGGTACCTGTTCATGATGCAAGAGGGTATCTGCAGGTTCAGGGCTGAGGCCTGCAGGCAAGCTGGCAGGCTTCTCCTGCTAGACCTATTCAGTAGAGCTCAGCTTAGCATCAAGTTCTGGGTAGGGCTACTGTTTTCTTCTTCTTGCTTGTGGAAAATTTCAACCAATAGCAAGAGTAAGTAATTCGAGCACTATCACGTGCCCCCCGCTCCCCCCCCCATCAGCCACAACAGCTAAGCTAGAGTTAACTCAGTCAGGACCAGCTCTGCTTGACTTAAAACGTCCTCCATCCTCTATCACCCAGCTCAGGGTTAGGATGAAGCAAATCTAAGCAGCTCTCTCTCTCTCTCTCTCTCTCTCTCTCTCTCTCTCTCTCTCTCTCTCTCTCTGTGTGTGTGTGTGTGTGTGTGT
>NC_034591.1:128552927-128579936 GCF_900095145.1 Mus pahari | reverse complement strand
TGCAGAGGACCCGGGTTCTGCTGCTAGCACCATATGGGGTCTCACAACCAACTGTAGCTCTGGTTCCCAGGGATCCATTGCTTTCTTCTGACCTCTGTGGGCAGGCAGCAGACACGCACGTGGTGCACATATATAAATGCAGGCAAAACACTCAAATATATGAAAGAAATTAACCCAAAAATGTGAGATTCCTTTTTTTTTTCTCCTTACAAACCTAAACAATTCTCAAAAAAATGATTTTTTTTCTTTTTCTGGTTTTTGGCTGTTTTCATTCTGTTTTTGTTTTTGTTTTGTTTTGTTTTGAGGCAGAGTTTCACTGTGCTGGGCTGAAACTTGCTCCGTAGGTCAGTCTGGCTTTAAACACACAGAGGTAGGCCTGCCTTTGTTTCCTCGGTGCTCGGATCAAAGGTGTGCACCCTTATGAATCACTTTTTTTTTTTTTTTTTTGAAATGATATTTTGTCCAGATGAATTGAAGATGTGTTTATAATTCGAACACTTTCCTTCAGGGTTTTGTGAAGGCTCTCTCATAGTTGCCCACAGTAGGAAGCCCTCAATGAGGCCTTCAGCCAATAAGCAAATAAACAAAACCTGTACATTGGAATCTTATTCTATGATAAAAGAACTGAACTGCCAAGTTACAAAATGACATGGGAACATTGTAAATGCGTTGCAGAGAGGCAGAGCTGTTCAGGAGGGCTGCCCGCTGAGAGGGCCCAGCTCTAGACACTCTGGGGAATGTAAGACTGGGGAGACAGGAAAACATACAGGGGGCGCTGAGAGGACAGGATGGGCACAGGAAGAGGGGCAGGAAGGGTGATGAGTAGGCAAACCACAGGGGACTCTGAGGGCCACGAAACTGTGCTGCATGGAGTGATAATGGCGACCCTGTCAATTACGGCCTTGTCTGAACCTTCAGAAGACAGCACCAAGAGAGAACCTCAAAGTAAAATAAGGGCTCAGAGCGAGAGTGTATCTGGAGTAGTTCTTCTGTGGTAACAAGTGTAGTGGGCCAGTAAAAATATCATGGAGAAGAGAAACGGTGCAGGGGCTGGGGGAGTGGGGGGAAGGGCACCCTCTGTGTCTTCTGTTCAGGCTTTGGGCAAACCTGAATTCACTCCAATGTTGTTAAATCATTAAGAAAAACTAGAATTCCTAATCCTGTGGATCTTCTTCTGCCTAGGAGGCTGTGGTTATGACACGGTGCGTGGGCCTGGTTATTGCTGTGGGTGGCAGCTTTGGTGAGACTGTGGCTGGAGTATGAGCTGGAACATGACTAGGTAGGGAGGCTGTGGATTCTTAGGCACTGAATGCGAGAGACATGGGGCCTTTACCCTGTAAGCAGTGAGAGCTACTGAGAAGTGTATCAGGGGAGTCCAGAGACCTGGGGCTGTAGGACTAGTCTTGCCTCTTCTCTGAGCTTCACATCCCTGAGTGTAGAGCCAGAAGGCAGTACTGAGTGGTCAGGGGCGTTGTCTCCAGCCTAGAGGGTCTGAGGTCAAAGCCGGTCCCAACTTCCCAAGCCCTCCCTCCCTCTCCCTGCCTCACCCCCTTTGTTTTTCTATCTCACTGTGCCAGGCTTTGGTTGGATGCCTTCCCTCAGCGGGTGTGTGTGTGTGTGGGGGGGGGGGACATGTACTGCACAAGGCTGTGCCTGAGGAGCCGCTCCATCTGAATTAATTTGATTTTTCCCTCTTTGAAATCTTCAAGAAGGAAAGCGCCTAGCAGCCTTGTGGAGGGGACACAGAAATCAGGAGACTGGGAACCAACTCCCCCGGGGGTTCCTGAGCAGGGACAGGCAGCAGAGGGGAATGGGAGGGAGGTCCCTGATTGCTAGACACCTTGACTTCCAGTTCACCAGACTCAGAAGGTTTCCTGTGTGCTGTGCTTTGGAGGCTCCTGCTGGCTGTGTGCATTGGGGGGAGGTGTCTCTGCCCCTTCCAGACTGTCTCCTGTCATTACAGGATGATTTATGAGCTTTCCGCTAAAACATGAGAACGCTGGCAAGCCGACTCTGCCCTGCAGCCGTTCTAATAAGGGGCATCGTGTTAGGCAGAGGACACTGGGGAGGAAGATGGAGGACTTAGAAGCGGGCTGCCCTCTGTTTTGTTTTAACAGGAAAGACACCGAGCTCTTAGTGGAGTCCAGTCTATTGTGGTGTGTGGTGTCCAAAGCTGTATTGTCACCTTCTGAGAGGGACGTGAGTTTGATTCCTAGCTTGGCTTTCCTTTTAGGACCATATCCTGATAGTATCCTCTGAGCCACCACCCCCTCACTTACAGGGGTGAAGCTGGGGATACCAGTTATTCTCCTTCTAGGGATGGTCTGTGGCTGACACGCGAGAAGCAACCTACAGACCATGAGCCCTTGAAATGAAAGCATCATCGAGATAATTCTAACAGGGGAGGGTCTGGATGTTGGTAGGGGAATATGCAAAAGAGATTGTCGTGGCTAGGTGTGCGATGACATTTCATCCATTTACACACACGGGCCTATGCACATGCCTGTGCGGTGGATGACAGTTCATAGAGTATAATGTGACCTTCACCAAACCTCTGAGCTTAGTTTACACAAAGCCTCCATGCATCTTCCATAGAAACTGACGGTGAGCAAGAGCCACAGTCTATGTGTATGTGCGTAAAACCTGATAGTGAGTGAGAGCCACACCAAGTGTCCATGGTGAGCATATATGTGTATGTATATGTGGGGCATGTGAATATATGTGTACATGTGGTATGTGTATGTGTATGCATGTGGTATATGTGTGTACACGTATTTATGTATGTGTACCACGTATATGCATGGTACACATACATAAATACATGTATGCACATATATTTACATACATATATTACATACATATATTACATACATGAGTATGTATGTAAATGTGACATGTGTATATGTGTGTATATGTGTGTGTGTGTGTGCATGCATGGCATGCGTAGCCATGTGACTTTTGCCTAAATGTGTCTGGGATGTGAGGTTGGTGAAGAGTGTGTGGTTATCTAACCGCTATGTGGCATGCTGCATATGTGGCATGGACTGTGGTCCTGTGTATGCACTTTACGTTTTTCTGTGTGTTTTTATGTGTGCCTGTGTGTCACATGAGATCCTCACGTTCGGAGGCTTTGTGGGCTGCTGGACAGGTACTGCTCTCCTGATGGACCCGTTTTGTGCTGAGAGCCCATACTCAGAGCTTGGATTTCATTTGTAGGGACCTCCGATAGGGCTTACAAGAATGGTAACAACCATCATCCAAAACCAGTCCTGGCAGTCTGTGAATCCAGGCGTCCCATGGTGCACTGGGGATGGTGGTGGAGCCAGTGGGCCCTCCAGGCCGCCTGCCAGAGCTACAGAGCAGCAGTGTGGGCCTCCTGCTGTCTACCCTCAGGGTGAACCCAAAAGTCTCTGCTGTTCTACAGTTCTAGTTGACATATAAAATGTTTCTGTCTAAAGGGAAGTAGTTAACAGAGGATGTATTTCTGCCATGTTTTAAAAATTAACATTTTAGAATAACATTACACTATTCTCTTCAAAGTAGAGCAAACCAAAGCTCAGTAGCATTGCAATTAAAAAAAGTTGCCTTTTCATGAACTCTTACATAATCTAGAAGAATGTACAGATGGGGCGCAGCTCCATTCATCGGACCCATGTACTGCTCAGACCAGGGAGTGTGGGCATGCTCAGACCCCAGAAGACAACCTTGAGTTCCTCTGAGTCAGCATCCCTCTAAAGATGATGACTTCTCTCTCTAACGCTGTAAACCACTTTTCCTGGTTTCATTTTTCTCGACTGATTCAGTAAATGCAAGGTCCTTGCCTTTCACCACTATGCTGTACGCAGCCCTACGTTCTCACTGTGTAGCATTCCCCTCAACAATCTCACTTGAGAACACCACTCCCATTCTTATTGGACTTTTGGAGTTACTTCTAATGCTTCATTATTGGACATAAACACTAACATTTTGGGGGTATTTATCAGGGAGTGGAATTGTCAGGACATAGCATAGGGAGAATTCTACAGTATGTCAGTATTCTCAATTGTCCATCGGAGAGAACCTAAAACTCTTCATATCATTTTATCTTTCTAAATCCATAATTCCCGTCAATTTCTTTAAAATTTTGTCTTAATATTGTTTTATACTGAAAATTTATAAATTGATTATATTTCTTTTTAATCTATATATAAATTGAAAAGACATTTAGACTTTTGAAGTTATATTTTATTTACTTACTTACTATTTATTTATTTGAATGCAGAGGGGTTGTAGTTCTTTGAATCTAGGAAGGTTCTCTCTCTCTCTCTCTCTCTCTCTCCCACTTCACTCCTCTTAATGGAGTTTGTTTTTCAAGACAGGGTTCCTCTGTGTAGCCCTGGCTGTTCTGGAACTTGTTTTGTAGACCAGGCTGGACTTGAACTCACAGAGATCTGTCTGCCTCTGCCTTCCATATGCTGGGATTAAAGGCATGAGCCACCAGGCCTGGTTCGAGGAAGGTTTTCTAACATCAATATTTGAAATTGTTCTTTTTGGGACACCCAGACATTTTTGCCATTTTGGGTACTTCCATCATAGTTAGACTCTGAATGAACACATCCTTAGTTTTTCTTCAGGAAATAGAGAACAGGACCATTGAAAGGAGTGAGGTGGGAAAAGAGTTTCATTGTCTGGCAGAACTGGAGAGCATATGGGGTGGACATGAGCCCTAGTTGTAATATGTAAGTAGGATTTAAAAACTGTTGTTTTCATAGAACGTATTTCTGGTATCCAGGCTGTAAGCACCCCTCTCCCTTTTCTGGAGCTTGCTATATAGTGTCTTTGTCTAAGCAAACTGATTACCCTGAGGAAAGTTAGTCAATCCTCCAGTCATGTGGACTAACAATGTTGCCAGTGGCCTGAGCAATAGTCAGAAACATCAGCACGTCTTGGGGTGACTGGAGTCTGGAAAACCGTAGGTTAGGCTGTCTAGCAGAAAGGCCATGCCAAATCTCAGCATAGCAAAACTGGGGCTCTGGCTGGGCTCTGGGGGGTGTGGGCCCACTGCTGTCTCCCCCATTCCCTGATGTTCAGTTTCTTGCCTCCCACAGAGATCCGCACGCAGCTGGTGGAGCAGTTCAAATGCCTGGAGCAGCAGTCAGAGTCGCGGCTGCAGCTGCTGCAAGACTTGCAGGAGTTCTTCCGCAGGAAAGCTGAGATCGAGCTGGAGTATTCCCGCAGCCTGGAGAAGCTGGCCGAGCGCTTCTCCTCTAAGATTCGCAGCTCCCGGGAGCACCAGTTCAAGTGAGAAATTGGCTGCGGGTCCTGGGATGGGAGGTGGCTCTGGGCAAGAGGGTTGTTGGCAGATGCAATTGGTGAAGGAGGCCAAAACTGGAGGAGGAAGTCAGGTCTGGACCTTGACCTGTAAGGTCCTGCTAAGTCCGGAAAGGGTGCTGCAGCTTCCTCTTGCCTCCAGGAGCTAGTTGTTCTCATGTATCATGTAAAGGTAGAGATGGCTTCCATGCCGAAGGATGCTGTAGACAGGAGATGAGTGACTTGGAGCTGCGTTCGTTTATGCCCAGCCGAGACTCAGTACCTCCTCTCAGCACATCCTGGCTTTATCTAGTTGGGTTTTACTTGTGTACCAGCTCGCCCACCATGTCCTTAGAATGTCTTCTCACGGACCTGGTCCACAGATATCCCTCTTCCTTGCTGTGCTGGAGGACCTCAGTACTTAAACACTTTCCTACCTTATGATTTAAAACACAGAGGCCCTCCTATCTTAACTGCTCACACCCTGAGCTCTGGGTCCCAAGGCTCTCTTTCTGACCTGGCAGGTTTGAAGACCTCTCCTTACACTCTGAGTTGTTGCTGGAACTGTCCACTGGGGGTGTGCACAGCGGGTCTCATCACTTGCTCTCACTTCCTCTTGATTTGAAAGCAGCCCCTCACATCCTAAGCGAGAGCCTGGGGGAGAGGGAAGAGGGCAGGCCTCGAGGACACAGGGATCCCTTATTCCCTCACCTTGTCTGTAATGAGCCCTACTAGCTCCTCAAGGGTTCATTAACGCAGCCACCAGATGGATGGGAGCCCCAGATGGCAATCAGGCCAAGTGGGCTATTCGCCACACTATGAAAGTCTAATTAGGGGGTCACCCAAGCCAATGCAGCTGGGGTGGACCCTCTACAAGATGCTAATGTGATGGACCAGCCCTGATGGCTTTTGGAAGTTGAGTTCTCTGGACAGGCTGACACACCTTTGACCCTAGGGTACCACGTCTATTCATGGGGTCTGTGCCGGGCTCTGGTCCTTCAGCCTGGATGCCCCAAGAAATCAGGCTGTCCCATAGATTTTTCACTTAAGGGTTCCCAAATTGCTAGGTTGCTTTTCAAGGCTGAAGGAGAGTCCTGGGGCTTGTTTTACTGTCATTGCAGGAAGACTAGCTGAGGAAAGAGATTGGATATTGTGAACAGGACTGAGGAAGGAGACGGGAGGAGGGAAAGGGAAGAAAAAGGAAAGACCGGAGAGTGGAATTAGTAATTCTTGGTCTGTGCAGTTCACTTGGGAGAATTGGTTCAGAGTGGGAATTGATTTGCTGAAGGTAGGACAACTGGTTAGGGACAGACCCGGGACAGCACCTCATGTCCTCCAGCACTAGGTCAGGGGTTTCCTTTTGTGCTATGGATCACTTCCTCCTAAGACCCAGGCTTTTCCCAATTTCCCCGGGCTTTGGGGATGTTTACAGCTGTGGAAGGTGCTAAATTTAGGGCCAGAGTTAGCCGGGGTGAGTTCCATGTGGCACTCGATTTAAAGAAAGGACTAAGGGCCGTCATGGTGGCCTAACAGGCTATGGGGCTTGCTGCCAAGCCTGACAACTTGACTTTGATTCCCAGAGCCCATATGGTAGAAGGAGAGCGCTAACCTCTCACAAGTCGTTCTCTGACCTTCAGAGGGCCTCATGCTGGCTCTCAGGTCTCCCCTGGGGACGGTTGAACATTTGTAGAGCAGGAGTGGTTCCAGATTGCTGTCCTTCTCTGACCTGAGATGGGAGGGATGTGTAATGGGAACGACACAGAGCTAGTACGCTGGGTGAGGCCTTGGTCTATCCCTTGTGGATATGCACTGGGTTTCAAAAACTGAAATGACAGAGAGGGTGACTGGTGAATGAGGTTTCTAGTACCTAGTGGAAGGCGTGACCCATGGTTGGTACAAATGTTGACTGAATAAATGTCCAGTGGTAGTTAGAGTTGCCATGGAGGGGAGATGGCCTCAGATTGATGAAACCATTTGGTGCTTCGTTGTGGTGAAGACAATGTGGACTTGACTTCTATCTGGAGAATGGGGACCACCAAAGGGATAGTGTATAAGGCGTGGCCACATAGATGCTTGTCCAAAATGCAGAGTCTGAGGGCTCGTCCAACCTCTTCATCGGTAGCTCTGGAGCTCTGGGGGTTCTAGTGACCAACCACTTTGATGGTTTTCTAGATGACAAATAGTTCTCAGTCTTCTCATAGGCTGTGCTGGCCTTCCTTGTCACCAGCATACATGTCACAGTCTTGCCCTTTCTGTAGCAGGCCTGGAAGAGCCTGGCTTCTTCTGATGGCCTGGAACCAGGAGCATTCCCTGAAGAGGAAGATGCTATGGAGGGCAGCATATAGGGGCCTGACCTTGCTTCTCAGGTAGATGAGTGGCCTGGCCCAAACAAGTTGGCTAGGTCTGCAGAGAGAGAGAATTTCTGTGACCAATTCTGTATTTGGGAATCAGTGACTATTCTGGAACTCACTATGTAATCAAGGCTGGCCTTGAACTCAGAGATTCACACACTTCTGACTCTTGGGGGCTGGGAGTAAAGGCATATGCCACCATGCTCAGTGTGCCAGCACAGCGTGGAAGGCTGAGTGAGAGGTTTGTGCTAAGTAAGCCTGCTGTCTTCCATCTGAAAGCTCTCTGGCTATAGACTTGCCCCTCCCCAAGATAAGTAGTTATACTTTACAAACTAGCTCTCCCCAGCATCCCAGTTACAAAGCTCTGCTGTGCACAACTCCTAAGTGCAATGACATTCTTCTCAAATAGTGCTCTGCACTTGGGGCCCCTCTTAGTCCTAGTCCTTTGGTTCGGGGTAGTTCTTGCCTTTCGGGGGAGGTGGAGAATATGCTTCATGACAGTCCTCTGTCCAGGGTTAAGCGATGCTGCAGACCATAGAGGAAAGCAGCAGGGAATTCTGTTCAAGCACACTAGAAATATTTGGGGGAAAAGCCAGAGTTTGGGGAGAGCTGGGCGGTGCTTGGCTCGATACCACATAATAGTCTATGGAGATCCTCAGTGCCAGAACAGTTGGGAGTGTCTTCCAGCTTCACAGAGCAGTGGGGAGAGAGAGGGTCCCAGAGAACAACTGGCTTCATTTCCAAGAAACTGCTTTTTATTGGGGGGGGGGGAAAGTGTCATGGTTTTCACAGCTGTAGTGTGTCTCTAAAAATGATAGACTAGTTGAGATTTAGCCTTCCAGGTTATTGCTGGTCAGAGAAACTTTTTTTTTTTTTTTTTTTTTTTTTTTTTACAATGTGTAATTTGAAACTGGTGTGTAGAGGATCCAGGGTGAAGAGGTCTGGGCAGAAGGGGTGAGGAAGCCCTCAGGTTGGACTTGTGTCTCTATTGATCGTTATGACTTCTTGATAGCCAGAATCATTGCAATAGCCGTTCCAGGTTCCCTCGCACCTACCTTACCTTGTGCTATGTGCTCTCCCAGGTGAATAGCAGCCATCTTATGCCACCTACATGACAGATGTTGTGACATGCAGGACAGATACTTCTGTATTTTCCTAGTTGACACTAATAAGGTTTAGAGAAATTAGTTTGCCTAGGATACAGCTATAGTTGCAGAGAGTTCAGGCAGGCTTTGAATCCTGGATTGCCGGACTCCAAATGCAAAAGCGCCTCTGGCTGGGCTGCCATATAGCAGATCCATACCTCAGCTCTCTGCCTGGGTTAGTGCTTGCTGAGAGTCACCTATCTGACCTGTGTGGGCATCAGGCTCTGCGAAAGGCTCTTGTGAAAAGCCTCTGGTCTGGCTTGGCTAGTCGTGGGTCTCACAGAGCTCAGGTCAGGTTTGCAAGGAACCATACAGATTTTAGATCTGGACTGCCACCTTCATCCACTTAGGTACTTAAAAGCAAGGAGGCCATTTCTTATCTCTCTGTCTCTTTGTGGTTATGTCTGCCTCCGTGTCTCTCGGTCTCTTCTCTGTCATACACAATGCAGAACGGAAGGTTCACTGGCTCTCCAAGTCATAACTTAAATTCTCTTCAGCCTTGTAAAGAAAGTCTCCTTGATGCCCTGCACTAGTAACGCCTCTCTAATCCAGCAAACCTCAGATTTCAGCTCCAGCCCAAGAATACATAATGCTGTTTGTCTGTCTCCCTTACATCACCTTTCTCCGTTACCTTCTATTTACGGCAAGCATTTACAGAAAGAAAACCATGGCGAGGGAAAGTTCCTTATAAAATACCTTCAGAAAAAGACGGCAGACTGGGGAGACGACTCTGTGGATCACTGTTCCAGCATGAAGACCTGAGCTCAAATTCACAAAGCCCACATAGAGACCAGGTGCAGTTGCACATGCGTGTAACAGAGCTACAGAGAGGGTGGAGGCAGGAGGATCACTGGGGCTGCTTGTCAACCTAGATCAAGGTTCAGCGAGAGACCTTGCCTCAGGGGAGTAAAGTGTAGAGAAAGAGTAGGAGTCCTGCTGTTCTACACCTACACACCCACATACCCCCCCACATCCATACACACCCACCCCCACCACACCCCCCACACACATGCACACGCACACACTCAGGCACACACGTGCATGCACGTGTGCACACATATATTTAAAACGAAGGGCAGATACTGAGCCTGGATTTGGGGATGCCATAATCCTGATGTCAGCATCAACTCACGCTGTGGTCCGTTTCCCATTCCCTATGGAAAATTATTATCTTCCCTCACCTTTATCTCCCACCTCCAGCTTCTGTCAACTCCAGTGGCTATCACAGGTACTTCCTATTGTCCTTGTCCACCTCCCATCATCTCAGACACCTCTCTTACTTTCCTGCACCTCTGTCTTCTCCACTGTGTCACCTCCCCTTCCATTCTCCACCTTTCATCACCTCCACTGTCTCTACCTTTCAACCGCCATCTTCTTTTCTGTACACCATCCACCTTCCACCTTCTCTTGGCTCATCCATCCCCTTGTTGCCTGTATCTCCTGCCATCTGTTTTCCAGCACAGCTACTTTGCATTACATCTAGTTTCTGTCTTCCACCTTCCATCCTCCACCGCCATTATTTTCTTCTTCTCTATCATCCACTTTCCCTCTTCCATCATCCACTGCGTTCCACCTTCTGTATCCTCCACTTTCCACCTTTCATCACCACAATGTTCCTTTCTCTTCCATGGTGGGGCACTTGAGGCTCTTGGTGATGGCTACAGCGCCTTCTCCTCTTCTTAGTTTTCCTCGTGGTTCTCATGACTCCCACACACATTCCCTGGAATCACCAGAGATCGTAATCATCAAATGATTCACCAGGTTGTGGGTTTGTGTGTGTGTGTGTACGTACATATATTTCATCTATGTGCCAATAGCACTCTTTTTGTATTAAGGATGATGGGTAGCTTTAAAGAGCGATATTTATGTAGGAGTTCAGTTCTGTCTCCATCCACTCAGGTAGTTAGAATAGGTAGGTGGACTTTAAGGATGATATAGGACCTTCTACTTTGCAAATTCATCCATCTTCCTTTAGCTCATGCGTCTAAGTATTCGGGTGGGACATGGAAAGTCAGGGCATGTGTCATAGTCTCCAAGGGACAGAGAAGGGGCTTGAAGGGCAGACACAGTGGGGTTCTCAGGACCCACAGTTGAAGGGTGAAATAGCTGGTCAGAGAACCTTCGGTAGGCCCTTCTTTAGCTTGGTTCTGTATACACCACGTCATGTCCATTTTCTTGTCAGTTAAACCAAAGCATGGAGGTCCGTATGGGAGGAGATAGCGAGGTTGCCCAGATGTTTCCTAATGGGACAGAGGTTTTCATTTCAGGACTTGGTTGAAGATGGGGATCTGGTGCCTGAAGAGGGTGTCAGGTTCAGGGGTTTATCCTCTCCAGATCCCAAGATCCCAGGACACTGGGTTTAGATCCACGTGCCTCCTGGGTTCTGCAGGCTTGGATCTGGGTTTTGTTTGCTAAGCGGAATTTTCCAGCCCCCAGCCGGGAAGCTGGCAGAGCTAGATTGCTGCTAATTACATTTTCCTAACTCACCAGCTTGGCAAGGCTTGGCCTCTCCAGCTTCAGTCTCTTGGAACCTCATTCCCACCTTTCTTAGCCAAAGAAAGCGAGCAAGCTGTGACTCACCAGAAATGCTCCCTGCTAGTTTCTAGCCATAAAGAAGAAAATATATACATCTGCGGTAGTTCTGCTCTTATGTCCTAGCTCAGCAGCTTCTGCCTGCCGGGGAAAGGCTTTGAGGCAAGATGAGAAAAGCAGAAGAGTTAGTGTGCCTGAGATGAGGGAAGGCTGGCTCACTTCATTTTAATGTCTTCTAAAATGGGGCCTGCAGCAGGGTAAGGTAGCAGAGTGAGCTAGAGATCAGCCCTGGGCGCCATTTTGAAAAAAAAAAATAAAAGAACGTGTGGCCTCAGGAAAAGGAAAGTGGACACTCAGGTTCCTGGTGCTCCACCCTCACCTGTCACCTGCGCTCTGTATATTGATTTCTGCAGTCCCTATAATGCGGATGGTACTTGGGATGAGGCGGCAGGCATCCAGGACCCGGCTGCCCTGCAGATTCTCCAGTCTCACTATCCACCACTTCCACCCCTATGTATCTTGCTTCTTCTACTTCGCTTGTCTTTACTTAGTCCCTTAAATGTATGCGCCCAACTCCTTGCCCCTCAGGAAGGCCACCCTTCAAGTACGTTCCCTTTGCCACCTCTAATTCTTCTTAGAAGCCCACCTTACCTCTCTCCTCATAGACACTTCAGTGAACCTCGAAGTCAGGTCTCAAGACCCCTGCTCTGAGCCCCTATGGCACAGCATGCCCCTTCATTCTAGCACTTTCTGACCATCTAGTTCTACACTCATCTGGGACGTGTCCAGTGACTGTCTTCCCTCAGCGCACTGTCTACTGTGTGGAGAACACACACGCTCAAGGCCCTCTTGAGCCTGGCCCTACAGATTGCCCATCATAAGGGTGTTGCGCAGATGAGCCACTGAATAATAACCAGAGAGCTCTTTTCTTGTGTTTAGTGACATGGTTTGAATAGTTAGGCCACAAGCATAGGCAACCTTTACCTGGTTGCATCCATAGAAGGTAGGCATAGGAGAGGACGCCTCCCAGGGCCAGGTGTCTTTTTGTTTCCCCTTGGTGGCTCTTATTGGTGGCCCACTGAGGTGGTGGTGAGGGCTTGGTATCCTTCTACAGAATGACTAGCTCCAACTCTAATCCTGGCTGTGGACAGCTCACCTGGTGTAGTTGTTGCTTTTGGTTGCTGTGTTAGATGCCATGACTAAAAGAGACTCAGGGAAGAAAAAGTTCATTTTGTTGGCTTAGGGTTCCAGAGGGGAGTCCATCGTGGCTGAGGAGCCGAGGCAGCAGACAACCATAGCAGAAAGCTAGCAGGTCACGTTTTCAATCACAAACATGAAGAGTGAGAGCTGGAAGTGGGGTGAGACTACACCCCCAAAGCCTGTGCCCAATGATGCTTCTTCACTAGCTAGGATGCACCTCTCCAGAAAGCACCTAACCAGGGACCAAGGGTCCAGATAGAGGAACCTACAGAGGACATTTCTCATTCAAGTCACTGTGCCCAGCGTTGAGTTGGCGTGAGTGGGGCCCCACACATGTGTGCAGCCAAAGGACAGGGGGGAGATGGGAAGACAGAGCTAGCTGTTTGCCATGCTTGGCGGGGCTTCAGAGTGGGTATGCTGCTCAGAAGCGATAGGTTCGCTCCCCCTGCCTGTCCCTGCCTTGTTCCTCGTCATGGGAGTGGGGAGAGTTGGCTCTCTGATTGCAGCCTTGTCAGACGCTGGGGGAGGGGTTGGTTTCCCTTCCCAGCCAAACCTCTAACCCTTTCTTCATTCCCCAAAGGCTATTGCTAGTTCCCTGGGTGCCCAGCCAGAAAACGGGTGTCATGCTGGATTCCTCCTCCTCCTCGGCTCCCATCCTAAACCTGTCCAGTTGGCCTCCTAAGTTCAGTCACTACCCAGGCCCTGAATCCCTCAATTTCTCCCTTGACCCTGGATGTCACCCCCTGTCCTCTCAGGGTCCCACTATGGACAGTTCATACCTTTACTTTTTTTTTTTTTTTTTTTTTTAAAACGTTAGCTCCTTCTATGGCTCCCTGATGACTTCAGGATGAAGCTCAGACTCTCTAATGATACTTAAAGGTCTTTTGCTGTTGGTCTCTGCCTTATTCACCAGATTCACCAGGCACAATTTGTCACCCTGGGTCTCACACCAGAGCATCACATAGGACCCCTCAGCTGCCCATCAGCTAACCAGCATGCCCTTTTCTCCTTTTGGCTGGCCCTTTGGTCATATTTCTCTACCCAGAAGACTCTGTCTTAGGAATGTCTGCTCTAGCCTTTGATCCCCCGTCTAGAAAGTGCTTTCTGAAAGAAGATAGCAATGAGCACCCTACTTCTGGATCTGGTATGGGGAGGCTCTGCAGCCTCTTTCCCATGCATACATTAATGAGGCTGCAGCAGCATCTTCTGTCTATGGTATATTTTTCTTACTGAGTGGAAGGCTCAGGCAGAGGACTCACAAGAGAATTTGAGCTTCTACACACACAGCACCTGGATGAGCTAGTGCATGTGAACATGTGCAAAATGCATGCACTCACATGTGAACACATAAATGCATGTACCCACAAGTTAGCTGCTGCTACATCTCACCCCCGATTCCTGCCCTTCCCCCCCCCCCTACACTCTTCCACAATCAAGCCTTGGGCTGTGCCACCTCCCGGCCCCACAGGTTCTGTTCTTTCTGCCTGTCCTCTACCATTTTGTTCTGGCCAGGCAACCTAATTAAAGGCCATCATTAAAGTCAATCTTGCACTTCTGAGTTCTTTCATAATCACTCGCCTTTTTGCTTCCCTCTGAAACGTCCGTAATTTTTACACATTTAATTCCCCAGATGCTGTTCAGTTCTTGCATCCCAGATTGAGCTAAGCCCCTGAAGCAATTTCAGTAACAGCTCAATTATGGCATCTCTCCTTTAATCCTTTCATTTCTATCACCACCCAGAAAGCAGTAGGAAGCGAGATGGGATGTCTTCCCTGCCCAAACCTGCTTCCTTCTCTGCAGTGCTCCATAGTCTGTGTCTTTGGCTTCCTCCCAGTTGCCTGAAAGCCAAATCTCAGAGCCACCATTCTCTCCGATTCCCACTCCCGTTTCCAGCAGTTCTTCAGGATGAAATGGTCCCTGCCGAAGAGTGTTTGTCTGGACCTCTGTGGTCCCAGTGCCACCACCCAGCATTCACCATCTCCCTCTACTGGACTAGGATTCCTTCATGAGTGGTGCTCCTGTTTGTTTATGTCCACACTTACCCACCTGCTCGTCCATCTATCCACTCATCATCTGTATCTTCCATCCATCCATCCATCCATCCATCCATCCATCCATCCATCCATCTATCCATCCATCACATCCATCCATCCATCCATCCATCCATCTATCCATCCATCCACCCACCCCTCTATCCATGTATCTACTCCAGCCAGCCACCTACCTACACATCTACCCCACTCATCTGTCTATCCATTATGTCCACCCACCCTACACACCATCCAATTTTCTCTCAGGGATTTTTTTTCCAAAACATACATTGGTTGTACTTGTAAATAACCTCTGTGACTTCCTACATCCTGGAACAGGAATTCTCAACTCTGACTACAGAGTAAAATGTAGAGCATTTTAGAACACCAACATTAAGCTGCACCCTAGAGCACTGAATTCACTTTGCCCTGGTACTTTCATAAGTTCCCGAGGCTATTCTAGTGTGTAACATGGGCTCAAACCTCTGTGTCCTGGGTGGCAGGGCTCCAACTGCTTTGACCTGACACTCTACATCTGCTGCAATCAGGCCTCTAGCTTGTCTTTCCAGCCTCATTGTCAATGGTCCTCTAGTAGCATTCTCAGAATTTGGGGCTTCCTGAGAGAATTTATTATTCTGTCTGTCTGCCTGTCTGTCTGCCTGTTTTTCTCTGTTTCTCTCTATGTCTCTCTGTTTCTCTCTCTGTCTCTGTCTCTCTGTCTCTCTGTCTCTCTGTCTCTCTGTCTCTGTCTCTGTCTTTCTCTCTCTCTCTCTCTCTCTCTCTCTCTCTCACTCACTCACACACACACACACACACACACACACACACACACACACACATGCACGCACTCTCACACTTCTGATTGGAGACTCCATACTTGACCTTCAATGACCCAGTATAAACGAGAACTTTTCTCAAGGGTCGTTCTTCTGCAACATATGTTCTGTGGTAACCAGCACCTTGCTGGGCCCTGAGCACAGTGAGTACAATGGAAACGTTGCCTGTGCTCTGAGAGCTCTCAGGAAGGTGAGGGGTGGGGCATGGAATTCAAGGCAGCATGTATCAGGCAGCTTCCTGGAACTGTAAGACATCCCAGGAGATAATTTATGAAGAAAAGAGTTCTCTTTCGGCTCACAGTCTTGTAGGATTCAGTTTGTAATTAGGCTTTCAGGTCTTGTGTGTGTGTGTGTGTGTGTGTGTGTAGGGCATAGCATATCATGGTGTGGATGGGTGGCACAGCAGAGCTGATAGCCCCTGGGAAGTGAAGAAGAGGAAGAAAAAGGAACTGCGGTTTCACGAGGCTGCGATTTCAGTGAATTAAAGGCCCTCCACCTCTTATAGATGTTCCCATCTCCTAAAAGCACCACTTTGGGAACCAAGTGTTTAATGCACGACCCCGCACCCCCGGGAAATACTCAGGTCTAAACTTTAGCATAGAACTTCTCGAACATGCGTCCGAGTCCCCAGGAGGGATTGTGAAGCAGGGGTGCCAGGCCAAACCCCAGGGTTTCTGACGAATGCCTCTGACAGTCTGTACTTTCAACAGGCTGCATGCAGCGCAATGCCAGGGTTGCAGGCCAGAGAGGGCATCGAAATCTGCTGTGCTCAGACATGGCCAGGGGACTGCTCTCCGAGGAGCAAATGTCATTTGAGCTATACTTAACAGGAAGTAGAGGAGGCAGTTAGGGAAGAAGGAGGTGTAAAGTATGGTCCAGGTAGAGAGAGGGTCCCGTGTGCATGTCCCAGCAGGAAGAACCTGGCGTGGAAACAGAAGAGACTGGCGTACAAGCGCATAGGAGGAGCGCGCCTGGGCTTCTTGCAACTCCAGCAGGATGGAGTTCCTCTGGAGACTGCTCTGTGTGTGTCTGCATCGTTGACTTACACACCACCCCTCTTCAATTCTTTTCTTTCCTTCTTTTCTTTCTTTCTTTCTTTCTTTCTTTCTTTCTTTCTTTCTTTCTTTCTTTCTTTCTTTCTTTCCTTCCATCCATCTATCATCTATCTATCTATCTATCTATCTATCTATCTATCTATCTATCTATCTATCTATCTATCTATTGTCTCAGCCTCTTGACAAGGAGCCCCTGGCCTATTGATAATCACAGCTCACCCAGGAGCCGCTATGGAGTTAATACACTGGGATCCTAGCTGGCACTGAATTTTAACAGATCTTTCCAGTGACCAGCAAAGGACAAATCTTTAGTATTCCATCTTCTTCATGTTTCCTCAGATAGTCAAGTATCCTTCCTGACAATGTGTACTTCCCACTATTCCCAGGTCAAGTTAGTGCTGCTGGTCTGACCACCGCCTCTATCTCTTCTTCCAAATGTTTGCTGCCTAGATTTTCAGCCTATTTGGTGATAGAAGGAAAAAAAAATACCTGTGAAGTTAAATGGTTTTCTTGCCTTCTAAACTTCCAGAAGCCGGTGTGGGTGGGGGGGTGTTGGTGGTGGTGAGGGAGGAGCATCCCCAGAACCCCCTGGGACAGTTCTTTACAACACCCCTGGGGGGGGCGCCCTGGTGAGGAGGTGCAGTCACAGTAGGAGTTGCCTTCCTCAGCAGCTTTGGCCACAGTGGCTGCATTTCCTTAACTAGCTCCCTAAGGAGCCTGTCCTTCAGGACAGAGGCAGAACAAGGTGGGGTTGGGGGGGGGGGACGTCTCTGGAGCTAGTGATGGGCCTTAGCCTTTCCACACTAGAAAGCACAGCAAGAACAAGATTCAGGCTTGGAGAACACAAACGCCCCACCTAGGTTTAAGATGGTGTCCTTGACTGCATTTGAGTTTAGCCTTTTGCCTTTCTTCTTACAGAAAAGTATATGTGCCTTCTCCTCAGCCCACAGAGGAATCTCTGAGAAGGTTGAGACAGAGGGGTTTTCTGTTAGACTCCAGCTTATACTAGAGTACCCGGAGGCCTTCTTAAAACCCAGATCTCCAGGCCTAAGGCTGCAGAATGAACTTCTGTTTCCAGGGGATCACAGTGTGACATCCCATTTTAGCATAATGTCCAGCCAGAGTCAGTCTGAGAATCCATCAGCCACTATAGGACAAAAGCTTTTTTGTCCTGTAGGTACCAGTGTCTTCCTTTGCCCCTCTTACCACACCCAGAACCTGAGCCCTTTGGGCCAACTCTAACAAGGTTGTCATTGTCACAGTGGTTTCTAGGAGGTCAGGAGCTCTTTAGGGAAGGACAAAAGTGTTAAGATTCCAGGGGACTCTCTGGGTTAATGTAGACAGGTTAGAGGCGAGGAAATTTTGTGTGTGTGTGTGTGTGTGTGTGTGTGTGTGTTTTCCACTGCACAGACCTAAGAGACCATAAAATATTCAGAGGTATTCTTCCCTGAAAAGGGAAGGGTGCATGGCAGATGCCACCTTCAGAGGAAGCATAGATGGCTCAGGGCATAGACAGAGTCAGAGACCCAAGGCCAGCACGCTCTATAACCGTGGAATATCACCTTAGTTCTCTGGCCTGTTTCTGTAGTTCTATACTGTAGGTGTAAGAAGATTGACTTTGATGGTGACTGTGAGACTCAAGAGTGAGTAACCAGGTGAACTGACAGGAAGCCAACCTGAGCTGTCTTGGTTCCCACAGGAAGGATCAATACCTCCTCTCGCCCGTGAACTGTTGGTATCTGGTACTGCATCAGACTCGGCGGGAGAGCCGAGACCATGCCACCCTCAACGACATCTTCATGAACAATGTCATCGTGCGCCTTTCCCAGATCAGTGAAGATGTCATCAGACTCTTCAAAAAGGTGAGTTGCCCTATCTGCTCTGGGTCTCTTTCCCAGACCAGCCATGACAATAGTCTACTGTCATGGTGAGATGTCATTTGGGCACAAGGGACCAGGAAGGCTTGTGTTGAATACTACAAGGGCTTCACTGTGCTGTCATGGCTCAGATGTGACCTCTGCATTTGCCTTTGAAAGACTGTGTGTGCTCAGCCACCTTAGCACCCGTGGCCACAGGAGTAAACACCTTTAGGTGCCTAAGTGTGCAGTATACATGTATTATGGGCAATCTGGGAAAATGGAGGTAGATGTGGGCCCCAAAATGGAAATGAGCAGAAATTTTATCAGTCAATCACTTTGAGATTTTAAGAGATTATGTATACCTGTACAAATTCATTTCCTTGCATGTTTATAATTTGTATACTTTCTGGAATGCATACACATTTCCCCCTGTGTAAGATCATACCACATATTTGATATTGCTGCCTACTTATGTCACCTACCAGACTTATATAATGCTCTCTGTCAAAATTTTCCCACGCTGAAAACGTTTACTTGTGTTTTGAATGATTGCATAGCATTTTGTTATAGTGACTTACCCAGGCCTACGCACCTGATCTCTTCCTGTTGAACACTTTGGTTAATGCCATTATTCTGCTGTTACAAAAAGCCCCACTGTGAGCTTTTCCCCATATCCCTAGTTACTTAGGATCGGTTTCCACAATGAGAATGATAGGAACACTGATTTACATTTTTGAAGACTTTGGTGGAACACTTTGGTGGACATTGCTAAAAGAAAGGTTTTTACCTAGGGAACTATCCAGGAGCCAAGGGTAAAGAGAACGGTCCCTTTTTATGTCCCCCGAAGCCTTTGTCCGGAGCTTCTGACACAATGTCTGGCACAATGGAGGCTCTGTGTAAATGTGTGAAGAACTGGATTTTCTGTAAAATGGGTGTGTCATGTAGCCTTGTCCTCTCAGTCTGTTGAGTAAGGCTGAAGTCAGGTGCTCCTTGGGGCCCATGTGACGTTCAAACACTCTATCCTGTGTGGAAGGACCTCAGTAGGAAAGTAGATTCCTTAACATTTAAGAAAAGCAAACAAACTTGGTAGCACCCTTTAACAACCCTGTGTGTCCTGTGTATCTTCGGACTTGTGACTCTTTAACAACCCCGTGTGTCCTGTGTATCTTCGGGCTTGTGACTTAAGCCTGTGCCCCGATTTCCAACTTGTGTGAAATGCTCACTGGCTGTCTCAGCTGCTGTTAGATGGGATAATTCATTCTCCTGTGACCTATGCATCCTTAGGCTTCTGACCTAAGTTGCCTGTGCCTCAGTTTCTCTTTTGTAAAATGGCTTGGAAACACCCTGGAGGGGTTTGGCAGTACAGGCTGCTCTGGCCTTGCTCAGAGCTGGCTATGACCCCAGGCCAGGAGCGATTGTAACACCCTGTAGCTCAGCTCTACTTCCCAGGTACCAATTTAGTGATCTTCTGACCCAGCATTGCTGGACACACGAGGGCACAAGCTGCTGACTTGCAGGACAATCACCTCTTTAAGGAAGGTCTGAGCTTGGATTGTCTGTCTTGAGGATGATACCCACAGAACTGTAGCCACTGGCTCGTGTCCTCCCAATGCACAATATGCTACGCATCTCCTCTTGATGCTGTGTTTAGAAAATGTGGTCTGAGTTTAATATTTGCATAAGCAAACATAATTAGAAAGGTAAATACAGTGTCAAGAAAAAAAAAATCCCACAGTGCTTCACAGGGGCCAGCTGAAAAGCTTTAGCTGTCTGCTAGTTTGGAGTCCTCATCCCGGTCTGGTCCCCGCCTGCTGCTGCTGCTGTCAGAGCCTTTTCCTGGTTGGGGATGACTTAGAGAGAAAGGGTCGTCAAGGCCTTTAGGAAATGAAGGCTCTTTTTTCCTGAGCTGAGCCGGGGGGACAAGTGAGATAGATCTTTGCAGTTCTCATTTAGTCTGACAGCGGCCTGACTTGTGATGGAGGTTAACAGGGTGGAAAATAATGAAAAATGTCCACAGCTGAGCTCCTGGCTGCCTTGTTACCAGGCCTGTCCTGTAGAACAAAGGAAGTGACCTGGCCCCTGTGGGCTGGGAGAGTGTCAGGGACAAGTGTGCCTGGCTGATTTAGCCCACCGAGGCCCCTTTGTTTTGTCCACATTATACATAACTTAGAACTAAGCCCTGTGCTCCTTATAAAGGGAGAGTTCCTGCACTTACCTCAACCACTTCTGGACTAAGTTCTGGACAAATGGGAAGATGCATTCCATTTTATGTAGGTGGGCCAAAGTCTTGAGCCATTTCAAGGAAAGGCCAAATGTAACTTTAACCCCTTATCGTTAGTGTGACAGAGCTTTTAGAGTCTGTCTCTGCACTGTCTCACTGACCACTCTAGCCAGTCTCTTTAAAGTCTCAGTTTTCTCATCTGGGAAGTGGGTCTGGTACAATGTCTACAGAGGAAACCACTTGAAAGAGCGGAGGCAGGTCAAGTGCCAACATAAGGTATGATGCTGAGACCCCACTCAAGAAACGGAAGCTCATTCGGGGCCTAATATGGTGGCATGTGGCCATCCCGGGGGGCCCTAGTGCTTGGTGGGGGTTTCCTGACCACCCACCCAGTCTTGTGGCAGTGGAGCCGCAGGAGGTCAGGAGTGGTTCCCGTGGGCCTGAAACTGCTGTCCTGTCTGCTGTCTGCACATGGAGCAGTGTGCTGTTTAACTTGAGTCACATTCTCCCATCATCCTCTGTGCTTCCTTTCATAGAGAGTCTGGGGGTTTTGTTGTTGGTTGTTTGCCCACGTTGGTTTTATTCGGTTATTTTTAAACGTTTTGTTCTATGTGCATAAGTGTTTAGCCTACATGTGTGTATGTGTACCATGTGCATGCAGTGCCTGCGGAAGGCAGAAGAGGGAATTAGATTCTCTGGAACGGGCTTAACAGACGGTTTCGAGCATTCATGTGGGTGCTGGGAACTGAACCTGTATCCTCTGCAAGAGACGAAAGTGCTCTTAACCACTGAACCGCTCCCTAGCCTTGGGGACTCTGGCCTAAGAAATGGCAGCACTGCAAATTCCAGAAATCCACGTCACCTCCTGGTGCAGATCCATCGTCTAGTTGCCCTGGAGGCTGAGCTATCATGAGTTCAAGTTCAAGGCCAGCTCCTGCCACAGAGTGAATGCAAAGCTAACCCAGTCAACTTAGTGAGACCCTGTCTCAAAAACCGAAAGGAGTATACGTGGTCCGTCAGACTAAACATGTTCCAAAGAGATACTTGTGTCTATCAGACCAATGAAACAATGAACCCCACAGAGACAGGGATTTCTCCAGGAATCTCATGTTAGTAGAAAGGAAAGGGGTGTGTGTGTGCGCGCACATGCACGCACACATTTGTCTGTCTGTACATTTGTCTCCCTGAAAGAGATTTCATCACAACTTCATAAAACAACTTGATAAAACTGAATTCCAGACAAAGATGGGTCAGTAGGTGTGACCACACCTTAACTAGGACAGCATAGCCTTGGCTCTCTGTTTAAATTTCCATCTCACTTCAGGGACCCCAGGGTTCTTCTGGATCTATTTGTCCCTCTTCGAAAAGTGGCCAGCATTGAATAAATCTCCTCTTTCTGCTTTCCACTTTTTTTGTTTTGTTTTGGTTTGGTTTTTTTGAGACAGAGTTTCTCTGTGTAGCCCTGGCTGTCCTGGAACTCATTTTGTAGACCAGGCTGGCCTCAAACTCAGAAATCCACCTGCTTCTGCCTCCCAAGTGCTGGGATTAAAGGTGTGCACCACCACTGCCCAGCTTCTGCCTTCCACTTTTTGGATCTTTTTATTGCTTTGTTGAGGGCAGGTGGCTGAGCCTGACAGCACAGATTGTGACTCCCACACCACTCCCACCTCAGTTCAGTATCAGAAGGGCTTGGGATATAGTCCAGAGACTGAATTCTTGACTAGCATACACGACTAGCCCTGCGCTCAGTCCCCAGCACCAGGGAAAATCATTTGGAAGTTCATGGTGGTTGGCTGGCTTTAAGGGCAGCGATCTGGCTCAGTCAGAGCCAAGTAGGACTGAAGGAGATCCTAGAGGCAATCTGAAATGATCAGGACCATGGCTGTGGACAACAGAAATACAGTTCACCCTGCTTCAAGGGAAGAAAGGCTTTTCAGCATTTCCAGGATGACCTTGGCTTCAGGCATGGGGGTCTTTTGGGACACAAAAATTATTATCAGAAAATAGTCTCTTTGTTTCTACTATGTGGCTTTGTTATCTGTTTCCCATTTTTCTAGAAGATTGACACTTTTTTTTTTTTTTGTTAGTTTGTCCCATTCCCATGACCAGGTGGCTCCCAGCAGCTCCAGGCTTATATCTTGTCTATTTTAAGTCCCTTTATCTAGCATTAGATCTTCGAAGGGCTGATTGGCCCAGCACAGTCATGTGATGACCAATGACCTTGTGTCTGTGGTCAAGAAGCTATTGTCCTTGACTAAGTATAGGTAGATGCTTACCTCTGGAGCAAGAGGTGCCGATCCACAGAGCTGAGGTTAGGTGGGGGTGGCTCCCCAAGAAAAGTTTGGGTGTCCTTATGAGAAACAGCAGATAATAGATGAGCACTGGCCTCTCTATTCCAGTTCTTCTCTCATACTTAACTAGATGTCCCTCAACAAAAGATGCATCTTACCTCTCAGGATTGCTCAGTCTGTCTGGGGACAGCTGTGATCAATAGACAGTCCTTCGATGCAGAAATGAAATATTACAAGTTTTGTTCTGGCGGCACCCTTGAGGGCTACAAATATCCAATAAATGCAGAAACCTGTTCATTGCTTGGGGACAGAAATCAAAAGAGTCCCTCCAGGTCTTTGCTTCCTGGAGACAAATATTTCTGTTCACTTGAATCTTCTCTATGATTTGCTTGTGGTCTCCCCTGAGGCTTCTCACTATGGGCAGTGCTGAGTTTCCCTGGCCTGTAGTAGTTCATGGGGAGAAGCATGCAGGAGAAAGGACTGACCAGCCTGGAGTGGAGCGCGCTGTCTCAACACTTCAACTCACTGATCATGTCTCACCTGAAACCTCTAGATTTTTTTTGCATCAATTTTTTTTTTTTTTTTAAATCTGGCCTGTATTCTGCGCCTGTTCCCTTTAAACTTCATCTAATTAGATTCTGGCCAAATGACTTAAGGGACTTGTCAGGCAGTAAGAAGGTAGCTTTTTCAGAAGGCATGAACTCCTTCTGTTGGAAAGGCTCAGATCATAGCTTTTTCATGTCGTCTTTGCCTGTGTTGGCTTCTTGGGTGATTTGAATGAGATGTCTCCCTCTAAGTTTTGAGCCCTGGTCCCCAGTCGCTTGTTGTTTGTAAAGGAAGCGTGGCCTTACTGAAGGAGGTGTGCTACTGGGTTCAGGCTTCCAGGTTTCTAAATGCTCCTACTCTCTGTCTCCTGCTGTGGTTCAAGATGGGATTTCTCAGCTGTTTCTGCCTCCATGCTTTCACTCCACCATTGCAGACGCTAATCTGCTGGAACCATAAGCCCAAGTAAATACCTTTTTTTTTTTTTCAATAAGTTGTTTGGTCATGGTAGTTTATCACGACAATAGAAAAGTAACCTATATACCTTCTCGTGACAATTGATTGGCTCTGAGTTTGAGTCTTTTACTTTAGGATGTAGAAAGTGGGGCTGAGACTTGAGAATGAGTTAAACATGAAGGTGACTGGCTAGGGCAGGAAGGGGAGGTTGGTGCTGAAGGTAAATGTGAGTCTCCCAATTGGGGAAAGGGAGTTGGAATCTCGGAAGAAAGGCAAGAGCTCAGTAGACAGAATAGATCACGGCAGAGACCAGAGGTAACACCAGGACTGAGGTTATAAACAGTAGTCTAAGTCAAATTCAGCTCTTAAACATAATCTGTTTGGCTCGCATTACGTTAAGACAGTGGTACTCAACCTTTGTAATGCTGCGACCCTTAAATAGAGTTCCTCATGTTGTGATGACCCTCCAATCATAAAGTTATTTTTGTTGCAACTTCATAACTGTAATTTTGCTACTTTGTGAATCATAATGTGTTTTCTGGTGGTCTCCCTAAACGAGTCTCAACCCACAGGTTAGGAACCACTGCATTTTAAAACTTGGAGATTTCATGCTGGGTATGGTGACACACACATATAATCCCAGCACTTGGGAGATGGAGGCAAGAAAATCAGTTCAAGGCCAGCCTCAGCTATACACAGTGAGCTTTAGACAGGCCAGAGCTACTTGAGACCCTGTCTCACAAAAGTGCAAACCAAACAGTGTTTTCCACTGCCCAACCTCCCTAATGTTGTCCAATATGTTGTGTTGACTCCTTTATTTTATCATCCTGGCCGTTCCTGCCTTTGAGTTTGAGGTCTTACCCTTCAACATAGCCTGCCAGTGAGTGTCACAGTCTAGCCTTCGTTAGAGTCCCCTGAAGGTGTGCTAGGTGCACATTGCTGGGCTCCACCATCACAGTTGTGGATTTAATAGGTCTGGGGATCTGTGTTTCTAACCAGTTCTCAGCCGACTGTGGAAACACGCCAGGGAAGGACTTCCAGTGCAGCCTCCTTGTTATACAGAAACTGAGACTCATGTCTGCTAAGGGCGTATTCTTCCCCAAACCTAGGTATTTGACCCAGCTCTGAGTCTGCCCCTTCTTGGTACAGCAGCTGGGAGGGTCACTGTGCGTCACACTCTTTTCCTTCTACCCCTGTCTGTTGTTGAGACTAGGTATTGAGGCCCATCCCATCCGCAGCCTCAATCTGTTTTCTTCAGTTTCCTTAACAATAGCCGTCCATTATTCTGCACTCCGATGCCTGTAGAATTTAATTATGTGCCCTGGCCGTGATGTGAATTTGATTGTTGGAAGCTGCGGCATTCTGGAAGAAGCACTAATGAGGAGAGACTCTCAGCGGAGCCGAGAGGGCGGTTGCGGGGCCGGTGTTTGAAAGCAGCCATTCACTGTGTGGCAACAAGGACTTGCTCTTGAGTGAGTTTTCTCGTCCCCGCCTCGAAGATGTCCATCGAATTTCATAAATAAATCAAGGCTTTTGTGTCCGATAATTGCTTTGCTTTGTAACAGAGATCAAAAGCAGCCATGGCCTTGGATTCAAAGCCAAGTTTATTTTTCATTTTTTTTTTCTCCCTTGCAGGAGAGAGTGAGGGTTTGCAAGCTGGAGGGTCCAGCAGTGAGGTATGCATTGGGGCGGGGAGAACAAAGAGATGAGGGACCTCAGCCTGCCTCCTCTGTCTCCTAGGGAGACAGCCTGTGAGGCAGACCTCAGCAGGCTTTCCCAGTCATTCAGTACTCATAGGCTAGTGCTATTATGACAGCAGATAAGGAATTGTAGCAAAGAAAGGATTAGTGAGTGCTTAGTCTATACAAGACCCTAAGTGGTCTATGTGCTCTGAATTCTTTACATCCGAGCGGAACATAGTGCCATCACCCCATCTTACAGAAAAGGAAACTCAAGAAGGTGGAAGTTTCAGTTTCATATCCAACTCAGAGACAGGTGATGAACAAGACCGGAAATAGTCCAAACACAGTGGCCTCTCTTGGGGAGCTCCCAGGGTAGTATAGAAGTTGAAGTAGATACAAAGAAATGGTTCGTTTGGATGCAGGGGCGAGGGGTGATCACTCCTACCCAAGTTCTCTCAGAGGGAGGTTCAAGAAGGTATGATATTGGGGGTTCAGGGCTGCAGTAAACCTGGAGAGTTAACATTCATCAGAGCTTGGCTTCCGCAGGAAGCTGCCTCTCAGACAGAGGCACAGTGTAGAATAGGTTGGGGCCTCACCTGGAGAAGGTATGGGGAGCAGGGCGTTCAGGGACAAAGTGTGTGGCAGTCATAGAGAAGCTGAGACCCCTGCATTGTGCTTAGAGGTTGGGCCCTTCCACCCTTCTACTGACTATTCATTGCTTGGTGCTTGTCTCTAGAAGTGTGGGCTGGCCGGGCGTGGTGGCGCACACCTTTAATCCCAGCACTCGGGAGGCAGAGGCGGGCGGATTTCTGAGTTCGAGGCCAGCCTGGTCTACAAAGTGAGTTCCAGGACAGCCAAGGCTACACAGAGAAACCCTGTCTCGAAAAACAAAACAAACAAACAAACAAAAAAATGTGGGCTGGGGAGGCAGGGGTGCTTGCGAAGGCAGATGGCTCCTTCAGCCGCGGGTAACATTTCCTAGGAGGAAGGTCTTAGTCCTGAAGGGGAGCTTGACTGTTACCTGGCCTTGGCAAATCCACAGAGCTTTGGGAAAACAAGAGAAGCAGAGATCAGTGAGAGAGGCAGAGCAGCGCTGCAGCTGAGCCCCGCCTCGGCCTCGTGCAGCCACGTGGGCGAAGCTTGATGCTGTCCACTCTGCTTTCTTAGTTTCAAAGTGGAGCTAATGGACAGCTCCTTCCCACGGCCGGTCCAAGGTTAAGAGACGAGATGAGATGCTCACCCAGTACACAGTGAGCAATCAGTGCATGCTAGTGATTCCTAGGGTTGTTGGTTGGCCTTTGAGAAGGAATGACGTGAGGGAAGATTGGGGACAGGATGCTAGGAACATTTTCTTCAGGGGGCACAGGTTAAACAAATCCTAGGAAGACACTCACCAAGTGCTCAAAAAGATGGTGGCTTTGTTTTCTTTTCTTTTCTTTTCTTTTCTTTTCTTTTCTTTTCTTTTCTTTTCTTTTTTTTTTTATAACCTCATCTTCCTTCCTCCCTCCCTCCCTCCCTC
>NC_034591.1:128512397-128552892 GCF_900095145.1 Mus pahari | reverse complement strand
TTCTTTTCTCCCTTCCTTCCTTCCTTCCTTCCTTCCTTCCTTCCTTCCTTCCTTCCTTCCTTCCTTCCTTTACCTATGACTTTGACTAGGACTTCTAGCCTGTACAACATGGAAGAAAGAGGTACCCTTGACTTCTAACTTCTCACCATTTAAGAAAATAATGGGGAGACTGGGACCACTAAAGACCCCCACAGCCTGATGAAGATGGTTTACCAGCACCGCTAGCAAATCCTGCTCCCTGCTTCATGGCTGCTCATAAGATTAATGTGTGCATGTTAGGAATGTTCCTGTGTGCCAAGCTGATTCAGTTTGGAAGTGTCATTAAGATGCATATGTGAGGAGAGAGGAGTGAGTGCAGATTAATGTCCTTGATGCACAAATTAGCCACATCCCAGGAGTGTTGGTAATGGTCTGTCATTGCCATTCAGATATACATATTTCATAGTTCCCATTGTAATTCTTTCATTTCTCATAATATTCAAATCCATGGGTTTCTTCCTCTTGTTTAAAATATTTTTTGTTTTGCTTTTGAGGCAGGGTCTCATCATGTATCCTTGGCTGGCCTGGAGCTTGCAACACAAAGTGGGTCAGCCTTGAACTCACAGAAATCTGCTTGCCTCTACCTCCCAAGGCTGGGATTAAAGGTACAAACTACCATGCCTAGCCTATATATATATATATATATATATATATATATATATATATACAAAACAACAAACCCTACAACAACAAACAAATTAATAGATTGATAGACAAAATACATTTGAGATAAGGAGAAGATATTTGGTCTTCACAGAATTAATAAAATTTTAATACCCAGAAAATAAAATCAATTTTTACAAATCCATAAGGAAGGAGTAAAAACTAGCCCAATAGGAACATGGGTAAGGGATACAAGTGCTCAGGTTACAAACAGTGTAACTGCAGTACTAACAAGTGAGAAAGGTTCCTCACACTGATAATCAGTAGACGCTTGGAACACAACTTGGTGCCAGGTGGATTGACAAAGTCCCTGGAGGAGACCAGTTTATAGCATGTCAGGGATTGTCATAGGAATACAAACTGTCCAGTATCCTTGGAGGAAGTAAATGGTCTAGTATTAATAGAAGAAGAATTACAGACTACAACCTAGCAATTCCACTTTAAGAATAATCCGAAGATGCCCTAAGCCATCTGTACACATACTCCTTTTTATGGAGTTTTTTTTTAAATAAACAGTTTAATATTTGGCTCACAATTGTAGGCAACAACAGTTGTTTCAGGGAAATCAAGGCAGGAACCCCCAGCCACATTACAGTCAAGAACAGAGAGAAGATGGGGGACCCCTGCTGCCAGCTTGTTTATCCTGGTCTGGATTCCTTTGCTCTTTTACACAGTTCAGGTCCCTCCTAGGGAATGTGCTGCCCATAGGGCAGTGAAAAATTAAGACAATGCTCCACAGACATGTACACCGTTCACCCAGGTCTAGGTAATTTCTTGTTAAGCATCTGCTCTGTGAGTTGGAGAGATTCAAAGATTAAGAGTACTGGCTGCTCTTGCAGAGCACCTGGGTTTGGTTCTCAGCACCCACGTGGTGGCTCATGACCCTTTTTAACTCCAGCACCAGGAGATCTGACACCCATTAAGCGAATGGTTAATTGTGTAGCTATGGCAGTCACATGCTAGAACAGTACTAATAATTACGATCAAGGTTCTACATCTGTTAATATCAATTTGTGTAAGATTTGCAGATGTGATGGTGAGCCGGAGGAGGAGGGTCAGGGATGATATTTTTCCCCGGCAATGTGGTGCATGTCTATGGTCTGAGTACTCGAGAGGATTGAACAGGAGGAATTTTTAAGTTTGAGGCCACCGTGAGTTATAGAGAACCAGTCTCAACAGTCTCTCCCTCAGATACAGAGCAGCATTTCAGTAAGATGTAGACACACACATACACATACACATACACACACACACACACACACACACACACACACACACACACACACCACCGCCCCGTGAAAAATGTATATTGCTCATGTTTTTTTAGGTCCCTGTCTGGAATGAGTCTAGATGGCTGTGGACCTGTGGGAGCACACACCAGCTGTGGAACAGTCACTGGGAAATGAGCAGGGAGGAAGGATGCAAGAACAGTTGTCTAACATTTCACTTTCTAAAGTAGTTTCAAAGAAAAAAAAAGTAGCTCCAAATCTTAAAAATTATTAAACTTAAGCAATGTCTTCTTTGCTTTTTTTCTGTCTTAAATATTGGAGAGTTTATAGTGAGGATGAAAGTCAGTTGAGGCAAGCTGGGTCAGAAAGGATCCTCAGTGTCAGATAGAGGGCTTGGGCTGTGTTTTCTACACACCAAAGACCCACTGAACATTCGTGACTGAGCTTCATTCATTCAAGGAGTCTATCTATCTCACTAGTGAAGTGCTCAGAGTCATGATGAAAGGTGACTAATTTTACACATGCACTTGATATCTTTGAAGGCAGAAATGCCGAACCAAGGCAGGGAAGCTACACGCTGTTACACACATTTCCTTTTTTCCTTTTTCCTTTTATTAGATATTTTCTTTATTTACATTTCAAATGTTATCCCCTTTCCTAGTTTCCCCTCCGATAACACCCTATTCCCTTCCCCCTCCCCCTGCTCACCAACCCACCCACTCCTGCTTCCTAGCCCTGACATTCCCCTACACTGAGGCATAGAACCTTCACAGGACCAAGGGCCTCTCCTCCCATTGATGACCGACTAGGCCACCCTCTGCTACATATGCAGCTAGAGCCATGAGTCCCACCATGTGTTTTCTTTGGTTGGTGGTTTAGTTTCCAGGGAGCTCTGGGGATACTGGTTAGTTCATATTGTTGTTCCTCCTATGGGGCTGCAAACCCCTTCAGCTCCTTGGGTACTTTCTCTAGTTCCTTCATTGGGGACCCTGTGCTCTGTCCAATGGATGGCTGTGAGCATTCACTTTTGTATTTGCCTGGCTCTGACAGAGCCTCTCAGGAGACAGCTATATCAGGGTCCTGTCAGCAAGCTCTTGTCATTCACAATAGTGTCTGGGTTTGATGGCACACACAGTTTCTTAAATGCACAGTAGTGATAGAGTATTCTCAGGGATAGATTAGGAAAGGTGATATGAAAATGGAATGGAAAGGGAGGAAGGATGAGAAGATGGGAAGTTGAATGAGTAGACGAATAAAAGAGTGGATATGTAGGTGAGCAGAAGGACTGATGAATGGATAAGTGGGAGAGTGGTAGTGTAGGTGGGTAGGTAGATGGATGTCTAGGTCAGTGGGTGCATAGATGGATAGGTGAATGAACTGATATGTAGATAAGTGGGAAGATGGATGGATGGATGGATGGATGGATGGATGGATGGATAGGTAGGTGTATGGGTGTATCGATGGATGCATGGATATACATATGAGCAGACAAATGGACTGGTCGATGAATGGATGTGTAGGTGCCTAGGTGGGTAGGTGAATGTATGGGTGGATAGGTAGTTGAATGAATGGGTGGGTGAGTAGATTATGGATGGATGGATGGATGGATGGATGGATGGATGGAAAGGTGGATGGATGGTTAGATAGGAGACTGGATGTGTGGTTGAATAGGTTGATGGATGGGTGGATGGGTGGATGGACAGGTAGATGGATGGGTGAAACGTGGTGAATAGATGGGACACACATGAATACAGGCATTTTTGAAATGCCAATACAATTCTCATCCCCCCCCCCCCAAACCTCCACAAACAAAGCAAACATAGCAGAAGATCCTGCTGTAAAGTGGTGGGAAGTTAAAGAAATGCCTTGGGTCAGTGACTTAGTGGTAGCAAATGATTGACAGTGTTTCCAATGGGGCATATAAGCCCAAGAGCATCCATAGGCTTGAAACTATAGTGGAGAGGGAGAGACTTTCTACACCACCTCTACTTGCAGGAAAGCCAGGGGTTGGGTAGGGAGTTAGTCACCAATGGTGATGGATTCTACAAGATGGTATGGAGGACTTGATGTTATCTAGTATTTACAATGATCAGAAGCAGAGCCTTGTGAATATCAGCATGCTTTCTAGAACAAGGCATAGGGACATCCGGGTATGAGGGTTATTTTTAAGTGTTTCCAAACACTGCCACCACCACTGCCACCACCGCTACCGCCACCACCACCACCACCACCACCACCACCACCATAACAACAACAAAGACCAGAAAAGAAAAAAGAAGGACTTTCTCACAGAGGCAATAGAATGGAAAGTCTGAGAACAGCACAATTACTGTCCTAGTAACAGTGGGACAATGATGTCCCTTTATTGGGTGTCTGCATCATGATCTTCAAAGTGGGGATGCCTCCCCCAAATGGCTCACACAGGCATCTCAGCAAGCAGTTAGCGTGGTGCTCAGCATGCACCATGTGGCCCAGAAACAGTAGCTAATGCTGCCATTATCTTCAATGATATGTGCCATTCGTAGTAATAGCACTAAACACTGTTATGAATGATAATAGCAGGCATATGCTCAATGCGGTTACTACTAGTAGTAGCAGTACCAGAGATCCAGAAACTTCCATCCTGACTATGTCAGTCACTGTTCCATAGCTACGTTAGTTACTTTCTCATTGCTGTGACCAAATACCCAGCAAGAAGCCACTTGGAGAAGAGGGGTTTATTTTAGCTTACAGTTTGAGATGGAATACATTCTGTCAGAGTGGGGACACCATGGTGTCAGGAGTGTAAGGCAGTTACTCACACTGCACCAGACTTAGGAAGCGGAGAGAGGGCAGCAAGCAGGGCTAGTTTATACCACCTCAGGACCCTCTCCAAGCGACCTGCTTCCTCCTGCAAGGTCCTGCCTCCTTGGGCTTCACAACCTTCCCTGAGAGTGTCACCAGCTGGGGAGCAAGCTCCACTCCACAAGCCTATGGGACCTTTGCATGTTCAGAGCACATCTGTGAAGAATCCTGGGGTGTCCTCGGGCCAGGTAGTTTAGCAGCTCTGAAAAGGAAGCTTTCTGAGTCAAAACTGTCCCCAGGAGATACTGAGAGCCACTGCAGAGTTAGAAGGGGAGGAGGGTTTGCTGCTTAAGCAGGAATGGTTCCATTTGCATCTGCAGCAGCAGGAGACATGCATTAGTTCTGAGGAAAGAAGCAGCCAAAGCACAGGGAGAAGAACCTAGTAGAGCTAGAAGAAGACTATCTAAGGTCAGGGTGGAAGGTGGGCAGACTGAGGAAGGTGTTCTGAGGGAAGGGGATGAGGCAGCACCATAGAGAGCCTTGCTATTGGTGACTTAAGACCCATCTAGGAGGAGCTAGCTGTCTATTGGTCAGAGCCGATGAGTTCCGGGTGCATCGACTTTGCAGGAGGAGCAGATAGGTCCACACCCCCCTGGGACACATCTTTAAGCCTTTGCTCTGGACATGAAGAACACAGCCGTGCTGGGCATTGATCAGTGCTCACATGCACCAGGCATCTGAATATGGAGCCCCCATGAGTCTTAAGTGATTCGATAGGCAAACAAGCCAGAGCACGGAAGACAGTAGAAGGGTGTGTCAGGACCTAGGACTGAAAGGGAGGTGGGGTTTGCTACTTCATTATATTTATTTACTTTCATTTATTTGGAGCCTCAGTATTAGCAGGACTAGGGAATGGCCCTGGATTGTGACCCAGCATGAGGGCATCTATTCAAACAAAGGTGAGGGAAGAGAGACAGGCCTAGTGATTGCAGGGATTGGTGGGGAGGGCCTCAGATGACTGAGAGGCAGGAGAGGTTATTCCTGACCCAGAGCGTTCTAAAGAGCTATTTAGAATGGAAGATGAAGGGAGGAGCCTTGTTAATTAAATCAACATTTAAAACGTTTCAACATTGTTTGATTGATTGACCACTCTGTGTGTGTGCGCACACGCACGCACGCATGCGCACACATGTGGAGACCAGAGGACAGCTAGCAGGAGTTGGCAACCCCGTCCCACATGTGGATTCCAGATGACGAGTCTTGTTGTTAGGTTTCATAGTGAGTGCCTTACCTTCTGAGCCATCCTCTGAGCTCCCAGCCCAACATTTTAGGACAGTTTTAGTTTTTATTTGTTTTTTTAAAAAATACTTTTATTCTTGAAAGGTTTTCATAAGTATAGTGTTTATTGCTTCTATGCATCCAATACTACCTCCCTCCAACTCCTCCTATTACACTGCCACCCATATTCTTCCCAACTTCCTGTCTTTTAAATAAACTGTTATTAATAACCCATTGAACCCTATTAATGCTGCTCATACACACATCGGGAGGCAGCCATCCAGTGGCGCATGCACAACCTACCAATGGTCCCCAAAGGAGTGTGGCTCTCCCCCTTCTCTCAGTAGCTATCACTGGCCAATAGAGCTCCTTATGGAAGGGTGGGGCCTGAGTGCCTCCTCCCTCGGCCATGTTGGAACCCTGACTGACTTAATCTTGTGATGGTCTTATGCTGGCGACAGCTTCTGTTAGGTGCTGTGTACAGAAAACACGCCATATCTAGAAGTCTGCCTGCCACAGCTTTCTTCCCCGTTCTTTCTGCCCTTCCTTCTGTGAAGTCTCCTGAGCCTCGGATGGTGGGAGACTGACAGAGGTGACTCACCCATAGGAGAGCACTCAGAGTTACTTATACTTGGTGCTTTGACCAGCATTTGACCAGTCTCTGCATTAACCCACTGTGAAAAGAAGTTCCCATGACCAAAATTGAGAGCAGCAATAAACAGATATAAACATAGATATTTAGAATGCAGCTAGACAGCATGATCATTTAACAAAGTAACAGTAGGGGGTATTCCTTAGGGTCTGGAATCTCCTCTGTCATGGGCCTTTGACACAGAACCAGGTACAAAATCCCTCCTATGGAGCTGGTCTCACATTCAGTCAGAGGACAGTTGCTTTACCCCTGTAACCATCATACTCCTGTAACAGTCATACCCCTATTGTATTGGTGAACACCGATTTCCAGCAGCTCAGTATTATGGCATGCAGTGTCCAGTGCTAAGTAAGACCACTGACTTATCCCCCCAAGATCCTACACAGCACCTTCTGTTACTATGTAACCTAGCAGCAGGGAGAGAGTTTTCTGCTCAGTTTGAGGTTGATTTCTCTATGTCTGGCTTCTAAAGTGAATGATGTCTTCATCATTATGATCTTCCCACATAGTTATGGCAGACAACCAGGAGCAATAGCAATAGCATGTGTTGCTTGGGAGGCCTTGGGGCCTTCTTCACTAATAACTTGTGGACAAGTAGCCCATACTACTTCTCTGGACTGGCACTGGACTGTTCATTTTAATAACCCATATATTCTGGAAGCAGCATTGTCCACCCACGCAGGGTCCTTGTGTTCAAACTCCTTTAAACAAATGGAGGGCTTTGGTGGGGGACGCTATGTATGTTTAATTTTGGCTAACTCCTAGGCTCTCCTCTCCTTAATCTCTCTCTCCACAGTCAAATCTTTTCCTCAGGCATTTCTCCTGTCTCCCTTCATGACCTCTGTATTCTCTCATCTAAACTAATTGAATTTTTCCTTATGTTATAAGATTGTAGTTTTCCATACAGTTTTTCATGCACCCTTCATTTTGGTTAAGCCTTTAGCCGATGCCCTGTTTTCTCATCCCTCATCCATCTCCACACTTGAACCTCCCCTTGGACCTCCTAATGTTCTTCTTCCTTCCCTTCATTTAACCAGTATTTCACCATTTCCTCATCCATGAAGCATCCATTCACGTCCAGGGGCCTGTTTCTAGTGTCCTGGCTTTCACATATATGAAACACATACAACGAAAGATTCGAAGCTAGGATCTGCACATGAAAGAGAGCATGTGATTTTTACCTTTGGGGTCTAGGTGAGACCTGCCTCGACATCATGAGACAGTGCTATTTTTAGATACTGTCCTAGCGTTGTGTTGCTATAACTGAATGATACAGAGCAAGTAAGTTATGAAGAGTTCAAGTTTCCTCTCATCACAGTTCTGAAGGCTGGAAGGCCAAGGATGAAGCTGGCTGTAACTAACAAAGGCCTTCTTGCTGGTAGGGATGCTGCAGAGCCCAAGGTTGTGCAAAGATCACGTGGGAAAACAGAGTAGGTGGTACAACCTCTGATCTCTCTTGGACAAAGCCCCCAATCCTGTATGGCGGCCAATCCTCCTAACCTTAACGAATCCTAAATGCCTTCCCTATTATTACCACACGGGTTTGAGGGTTAGGTTTCAGCAGAGTTTGGGAGTGGATGAACACTCCAAAGGTAGGAGACGTAGAGATGACATTAGTGTTAGAAATGGCCCAACTCAGAGTTAGCTTGATGGGAATATGGACAGACTCCTAAAGAATTGACCTTTTAAAATCTAGCTCATAACCCCCTAAGATCTATATTAAAGTAGGACTTTTGTTGTTATTGAGGGGGGAGTATTTTAGGGTGTGGTACTGGAGAGACCGAACCCAGGCCCTGGGCATACTCAGTACTCAGTCTACCTCTGAGCCACATCTCAGGTCTGCAGTATTAAGAGTTTCCCCTGAAAAGCATAAATAGCCCTGCATTAAAACTAAAGCAAATCACCCATGGCATTGATTTCATTCAGGAACTGTGTCATTACAAGAGAAACTTTGCCATTTCATCACACTTGATGCAAATTCATGGTTGTTTGTTTTGACAAAGAAGGATAAAAATGGCCACCTTTTATTCTTTAACTTTAAGCTGCATCCATGCGAGCATCCTAGGGCATTTATAGAGCCCCTTTGTACGCAAATCTTTATGGTCAACCTTTTACAAGAAATCCCCCCAAGGAACAAAGCTTCTTGCTTCAGCCTGGGTCACAATTCTCTCTGTGATCCAGTCCCCGAGACAAACCTCCAGGTCACTGTGTCACAGCCACAGTCTGATGGATCAGCCAGGTCTAGGGCTGGTCCCACCTGCATCTCATGTTCTCTTCGAAGGAGGAATGGAGAAGCAAGCCATGACCATTGAAGCCCAAGTGTCTCTAGTTGGGCAATTGAAACAAAGGGGAGCAGACTTTCTTTGGTGGGGATGGGAAAAGGTTGGGGGGCGGGGGGCTGGGGGCTGGGAGGAGATACCTGATCAGATGCGGAGGTGGTACATCAGAAAAACAGGCGTGTCCTGTGGGATTGGCCTCCTTCCCGCCCGCCTGTGGCCTGGACCCTGTCCATTGCGGCTTGGCAGTGGCTGTTTCTCTTCTGTGCGACTGTCTGTTGCGCTGGGCCTGGAAGAGACAGGGCAGGCTTTTGAGCCAGACCAACCTAACGCTGATTGCAGGCTCTGTTACTCTCTAGTTCTGCCGTCTTGAGCAAGGTGCTCAGTCCTTTGAATCTCTAGCTCTGCCCATGTGTCAAAAGAGAGTGACAGCAGTAGCCACTTTAAAGGTTTACATTAGTGCACAGAAGGGACTTTGAACAGTATTGAACAAGTGGAAGATGTTTCATGAGCAGGGTTTTGCTGGTCAGCTTTTTCTACAGTGCTTGGTAGAGACAGTTCTCTACTAAATATTGCATGCATGTGTGAGTGGATCCAAAGCTAGGGACGAACTGGAAGAGATGTCATCGTCCCAAGCACCGGCTCAGAGTGCCATGAAGCCACGTGGGTCATGGTGCTGGGGTCTGCTGAGTAGTCACAAGGCTGTGTTTCAGCAACTATGTTCTTCAGAAGCTCCTACCATTGGGGACTGTCACACAATGTGTACAGAATTCAGGACTGAGAACTGCACGGTTGAGTTACAGAAAGAAAAAAATCCAACCAGAGATCTCATAATGTTCTGAGTAAGTTTCCATTTCTGACCTGAGTTGGATTCATGGTTGTCCTGGTGTGTATGGAGCCCACAGCTGTAAGGTGGATGTGCCTGAGAGGAATGGGTGCTGGACGAAAGGCCCATTTCCACGCCAGGTGTCCGGGCCCAGCAGATGCCATCTTTATGAGCACCCAGAGGTACTACAGATGGCCGCTCCTCTCTAAAATGACTCCTGGTTTCGGAATCATAAATGGGGACACTTCTGTGAGGCCCTGGGCCCTGTGGCCAGCCGGAGAGCATGAGACTTCCATAGTTGACACAGTGTTTGGAATACTGGGCCATGCAGTCTTCCTAGAGTAGCTGAAAATTAGGGCCTATAAGGGAAATATCTTGATTGTTAAATGCTGGGATAGTGCTCAGACTTTCTAGAATCACCAAGTGATTCCTGCAGGCCAGAGGGGCTGCAGCCTGGAGGCCTTGCCTATGACAGTACTTTGCTCAGGAATAGTTTAAACCCTCCACGACATTAAGCAATATCTAGAAATGACTGTGATGGTTACAACTTCCGGCCAAAGGTAGAGATTACTACTAAGAAGAGGCAGGTAGGCTACCAAACACCCTGCTGTCCATTCATAGGATGGTGCCCCAGACAAAGAGTTAGTTGTCCCTAAGGGAGTTTAACTGGGGTTAGCTGTTGAGAAAAGGGAGGCTAGGGACACCTGCTTTACGGTGGCTGGCCCTTGTGACTAGCTAGCCTCAGTTTACCGTTAGTTTGTCAGAAAGGCAAGGCCGTGGAGATGGTTGGATCTTCTTTGGTCCAACCTTGTGTGTGAAGGAAGTGACTTCCATCCAGTGTCCTTTGCAGGCATGAAAATAATGCAAAAAATGTGGAGCGCCACGGTCAGTTGTTACTGGGTCCCCAAGGTCTGGGTGTGGTGGCCTGTTGAAAATTGTCTTGGTTTTGGCCTCCTGTCCCTGGTGGAATGTTTGGTTTGAGTTCGTTACTCAGTAGTATTTGGAACTGTAATTGGGAATACTTCCCTTCCTTAACCAACTTCATCCATAAAAAAACAAAGACAAAAAAACAAAGACAAAAAAACAAAAAACAAACAAACAAAAAAGCTTTGAAGGCTGCTTGCCAGACATCAACTCTGTGGCTGTTCGGGGGAGATGCCCAGGAGTTAATGAGCTACGACTCAGCAAGTCCCATACGGTGGTTTACAGTTCTCTTGAGGAAATACAAGAACATGCCTCCAGCCCCACCGGTTCAGGCTCTGTGTATAAGTTCCTGTGTCTGAGGCGTGGCCCTGAGCATCATATTCTCCTATTCAAAAGCCTTCAATGGCTCCCAGTTCTGCTCTGAATGAAGTCAGAGCCCCGTCAGCCTCCATGATATGACCCCGGCCTAGGCAAAAATGGGTAGCTTTAGAACCCCATGTCTATAGTGAGGGTGTCTTATTCTAGGGACTGGGGATGGAAGATGAGGTTGTGTTCATTAGGATGCTCTGGCTACAAGTAGCAGGAGAATGCACATTAACATGCCTTAAGCAATTAAGCCGCTGAAGTAGATGGAGACTAGAGGCTAGTTCTGATCTCTGGATTAAACAGTACTTGGATAGTAAGGAAGGGAACCAGGTTCCTTTTACTCTGTCCTCCTAAGACAACATCCTCTTTCTATCTCTAGATGCCTACAGGTACCAACTTGGGCTATATGGAGTCTTGCTCACAGTTGGTAGAAGGGCTAGAACCTTCTCCTATATCACACAAGTCCTGTTTTTCTAGCTCATTAAGTCAGCCCAGAACAAGCCATGGTTTACAGTTAAGATGGGATGAAGCTGGAAGAACTGAGCTGGAGAGACAAATGCAGACCAATGCGTGCTTCTATTAGGACGTAGGGAGAGCTGGATTATTGGGAGTGAACACCCAGTTCCTGCTCCAAACTGTAAAGGATTGGGTAGTTTGAAAGTAGGCTGTGGATTGAGGAGAAGAAATAATCAAATGTCTACAGAGTTTCATCTTGGCAGCCCAGGAAACCATTACCCCATACTTTAAATCAAGGTGCTGGGAGTGTGTGTGTGTGTGTGTGTGTGTGTGTGTGTGTCACTTTTTGGTAATTTGAGTTTGATGGGACAACCAGACCATTTCTATGGGCTGACATTTGTTCTTCCATATTCCAGAGCAAAGAGATTGGCCTGCAGATGCATGAGGAGCTGCTGAAGGTCACCAATGAGCTCTACACAGTAAGTTCTACCCAGAACCATTGCTACTTGTTTGGGTCTCTTGTATTTAGCTTGAGAGAGAGAGGCAGGACAGAATTTGGATGGACAGTGGGTCATCATGAAAGTTTTTAACGACTCATTACCTCAACTCCTGATTCCTTCTGTTTGGGATGGGTCCTGGGCATGGTTAGTAAGTTACAGTGTGTGAGAGAGTAATGTGATCTGCCAGATACAGGATGTGTTGTCACTCATGAGCACAAAGGTCCTTCAGTGGAGGTGAGGAACACGGGTGTGGAGTCTCCAGAGGGCAGGGATATGGACTTGGGTACCAGGTGCCATAGACTCCAGGCAGTGAGTGCTCTTCAGTGACTGCCACCTTAGGAGGGCACAGAGCTTGTTTAGATCCCTTTGTCCTTGCCCCTGCTCTGAGAATACCCTGAAGTGATATGGTGAGCACGCCTGACTGTTTCCAGTGGAGAACATCACAGTTTAGGTCGTAGCTGACCCGGCTGCCTTCTTTGAAGTCAAAGCCTAACTACACTAGAGATGGGCAATACAACTGGGGATGGGCGTGGGACGGAGACACTGCCTAGGCTCCAGGGCAAGAAACCACGTTGGCTTCTTGGTGAGAACTGTGGAGAGCCTCGTAGACAGCCTTAGGGTACAGTGCAGGATAGGTCCTTCAGGTGAAATACCAGATAGAATTGTTATGCTCGACGTACATAAAGGTTCTTTACAAAAAGTCCTAATTGAACATGTAAACATGTGTAGGCTGTATGAAGCCTGTTCTCTTTGTTATTACTGATGGCCTCCCAAGTGCTAATATTGAAGGCATTCACCACCACTGCCCAGCTCATATTGGATATTTCTAATAGTCAACTAGACATGACTTAGAGTCTTCTGGGAAGAGAGTCTTAAGACGGTGTTATTTAAATCGGGTTGGCCTATCGGCATATCTGGGGTGGATTGTTTTAGATATAAGAAGATAGTACATTGAGGGGGGCACCATTTCATGGGCTGGAGCCTGAACTGTCTAAAAAAGAAGAAAGCTAGCCAAATATAAGTGCAAGCAAGCAGTTAATATGGAGGCTCATCTCTCTGCTCTTAACTGTGGCAATCTGCCGAGTTCCTGCCTTGACTTGGCCTCAGTAATGGACTGTGACCTGAAAGTGTAAGCCCAGCAAACCCTTTCTGCCCTGATGATGCTTTTTGTAGGATCTTTGACTGCAGCAACAGCAATGAAATTACAGTAATGCCTGAGCTTAAACCTACACCAAAAGAGCTCCTTAACGTGCTCCAACTTTGCTCAAAACTAAAAATAAAGCTGGACCTAGTGAGGCAGAACTGTGGTCCCATCTAGTTAGGAAGCTGAGGACGGAGGGCTACAAGTTTGAGGCCTGCCCAGGCTACAGAGTATGAGCAAAGCCTAAACAACATAGTGAGAGCTTGTCCTATAAAATATACATTATATATTATATTATATATGTCCTATAACATATAAAATATAAGAATAATAAAGGTAAAGATAGGCTTATATATTTAGTTCAGTCATAAAGCTCTTGCCCATCTTTCTCAAATGCCCTAGGTTTACCCTAGTAGTATAGAAAAAAAGAGGTGAAGAGAAGGCAGACACTCTGAAGTTAGAATCTGGGTCAAATCTAATTTTTAACTGAAAAGAACAGTGAAATTCTCCCACGGTCTCTGTAGGGATTGGTTCCCGAAAGCCTCATGGACCTGAGGACTGTGGATCCTCAGGTCTCCTGTATAAAGTGGTGTCATGTCACACATCCTCCCAGGTACTTTGAACCAGCCCCAGATTGCTTACTACAGCAGATACGGCAGGGTTATTTAGTGTTGAGAAAATGGAAGTCTGTTCATGCTTAGTGGAAACTTTCTTCCCCAATATTCTCAGTCATCAGTTGGTTGACTCCATGGATGCGGACATCACAGCTATAAAGGGCCATTTGCACTGAGGAGTCACACATGTTAAGCACGGTTAGTATGATAGGGTATGTAGCCTGCTAGAGAGTCTGTGTATCAGTGATCATGACTGTCATTACTATGTCACCCTCAATGGGTATGAGATAGGCCGTTATCTGTTCTCCCAGGAAAGGAGTGAGTGATGAGTGTTTAAAAGTAGTAAATGAATGGGACTGTCCAGCTTAGAATTCTGTAGAGGATTTCCCTACCCTGGTCATTACCTGTGCTAGGTCTTTCCTATGCTCCGTAAGTCCCTCTTTGTATGGATGACATTTCCCACAATAGTTCTGCACCACACCTCCAGGCCCAGGACCTCACTGCTCCTGCTTAGGTCTCTAACCTTCCCTCCATCCTCCTGCTGGGCACCTTATTTTGCCTGTCCTGATTTGCTTCCAGTTACTGTGATAAAACAACCTGACCAAAAGCAACTTAGGGAGAAGGGGATCTATTTGGCTTACTTCCAGGTCTCAATCCATCATGGAGGGAAGTCAGGGCAGAAACTCAAGGTAGGAGCTTGAAGTGGAAACCATAGAGAACCACTTTTGACTGCCTTGCTCTCCAGATTGCTTGCTTGCTCATACTCAGCTTGCTTTCTTATACAGCCCAGGCCCACCTGCCTAGGGATGACTCTGCCCACAGTGGGCTGGGCCTTCCTACATCAATCACCAATGAAGATCTTTTCACTGACCAAGGTGGTTCTTCAGTCGAGGTTCCCTCTTCCCAGGTAACTGTAGGTTATGTTCAGCTGACAAAAAAAAAAAAAAAAAGTCACCAGAAAAGCTCTTTATACTCACCACCTCTTTTGGTATATATGTAGGAGAGGGGTCCTCAGTTCCAACAATAAATACCCCATGATTGCTAACTGTAGCCCTGTATATCCATAGGTCCTGCATCCATGAATCTGAAATACCCCCTGAAGGCTCATATGCTAAAAGCTTGATCTGATGATACAGCTTTACATGATGATATTATTAGGAGGTAGAGATGGAGTGGCCTGATTTCAGGAAGTAGGTCACTGAGGACATGTCCTTGAAAAGTGTCTTGTCCCTAGCCTCTTCCTGTCTGTCTCTCTGCTTCCTGGTTGCTATGAGGTGAGCCACTTTGCTTTGACCTACATTCTTGACCCATGGTGCTCGGACTCACCACAAACTCACAGCAGGGGAATGGAATGGAATCTCTGAAGCCATGGAGCAAAATTAATTTTTCCTCCTTTAAATCTTCTCAAGCATGTACCACTGTGGCAAAAAGCTAACTAACATATACATGTTCAACCAACCTCGGGTCAAAAGTCAAATTTTAAAACAATCTCTAATACCAAATGTATGTAGAGTTCTTGTTATTTCTTAAGTGCCCATGACACGATAGAATGCCCACTTATGCAGTGTAACATTGTGTTAGGTCCTATGAGGACTCTCAAGATGATGAAGTAGGGGGGGGGGCATGTGTAGGTTCTTAATTCTCACTTTACCATTTTAGATAAGGGACTTGAACATACATAGAAGTTTTTGGTATCTGGACCCATTTATGAGAAGATATCCTGAAGCAATTACCATAGCCACTGTGGGATGATCACAGTTATTTAGAAATGCAGTTTAATCCCCAAATTCAGGGCTTCCCACTGTGGCATCAAAGAACCTTTGTTGTCTGAAAACTTGAAACATTTTAGAGATGGGCTCTGACAGTATCTTGCCCATCCTTGATGCTCCCATGGTGCGGGCTGAAGCAAAGACATGAGGAAGTGGTGTGTGGCCAGTAAGGAGTGTTAGACCTGAGCATACAGACAAGCTGGAGACAACGTGAAGCTGAGCTTGGGGCTTGCTCAAATGTTTCTTAACAAATTGCCTCCAAATTCAGTGGCTTCAAACCCACCATGTTATTTGCTTGTGAGTCTGTAGATTAGCAATTTGAGCTGGTTCAACTGCAACCAGTCTTGTGGTGGCAATTTTCTGGATGATTAAGAAAAAGGAACCCAAAGTCAGTGGACCCCAGTACACAAACCTTTGCTAGTAACCACTTTTACTAATACCCCAAAGCAAGTTACAGTTAAGCCCTGGGTCCAGAAATAGAAAAATAAACTCCCTTTTTTTCCCTGTATTCAGAATGCTAAAGCCATGCCTAGGCAATGTCTGGCGGGCCGTCACAGCCACCCAGCTTCTTGGGGCATTGGGAACCTCTTGGACTTCACTGCTAGAAGCTTCTACTTAACATCCCAGATATACACATCTTCCCAGCTCCCTTGTTGCCCAGTCTAGCCTCATGGGCGTAGTAACTAAGGAATGGATGAGGGAGGAAGGAGCTGTGCAGGCAACCCTATTCTTTTCCTTCTCCATGTTCTGTGGAAGAAGTGGTCTGCTTAGAGGCCCTGAAGAAGGTAATGATGATGGTGATTGTTTTATTGTCTGTCTGTTAACCCCGCCCCTTTCCAACCTCCATCAGCCCTCTACAATATAGTCTTTGATCACGTATTGATTTGAAGTAAAGAAGAATACAGAATAAGATTGCAGGCCAGGGTGGAATCCTTCCAAAGAAACAGAGACAAAGCAAATGACAAACTTCAGCTAAAATCACATTTAGGTTTTCATTACATTTCTGGGTCATGCGATATAACTGTTGTTTTGGTAACTGATTGGTACCCTGGAAGGCCACTTCAGCCCCTCGTTTGTGTTCAGTAGCTCTGCTCTGGCTGCTGGCCCTGCCTTGCAAGCCCAGGCAGCAGGAAGAGCGCTGTTTCTTTGTTGAGAGCAGAATGACAAGAGCTTCAGGTGTCCACACCAAGCAGGAGCTAGTGACTGACAGACACAAAAACTGCAGTAATGGCTATGCCATACCTTGTACAAAGTCAAATTTGATTTGATTGTGTGCCAAGCTCAGGGGTATAAAATTCACTCTGGACCTCCAGGAAAATATTTGTAATGATGCCTCCCTCCCCAGTGGCCCTGCTCAAAGATGGGGGACTAGAGAGGGCTTCCCACTGGGAGCTCTGTATTTGACTTCTAGTCCCAGATCTACCCAGGCTGTCTGTATAGCTTTCTTTTTATTTTATTTTTATGTGTGTGTGTGTGTGTGTGTGTGTTCATGTGATGGTACATGCATATGTGCATGCACATACATGTGCACACATGTAGAGGCCAGAAAGCAACCTCAGGTGTCACTCCTCTGGCACCATCCACTTTTTTGATACAGCATCTCTCACCAGCCTGGAGCTCACCAAGGACGTTCGGCTGGCTGGCCAAAGAGCCCCCTGTGCCTTCTAGATGGCATTTAAATACAACCCTCATGCTTTCTACATGCCACTGAGCCCCCTAAATCATTTAATACTTTCCTTTAATTTGTCCAAATCCACCCCTTCTCCTTTTCTTTAAATGATCTCTGTTCTAATTAATTAGTGGAAAAGCTGGCAAAAGCACGGGCTTTAGAGGCCCTGTTAGGAGAGCCCCTGATTCCTCTTCCCAGGAGCACATGGGTATTTCCAGCTCCTCATCTGGAGATGGATGAGGAGCACAGTGGCTACAGAGGAGATCCCAGTGCCCGGTGAGCACTGGTATCCTGCCCCTACACTGCCTCCGTTGCTAGTGTCTAGTTAGTAGGGTCTCCTTCCAGAGCTATTTTTTTTCCAATCAGTGCATATGTCCAATATGCGTCACACACCCAGTTCCCAGGAGAGGGAGCCACTGTCCCTGCACACTGCCTCTCCCCATGGTCATTGTCCACCGCCCTCCCCACCACAGCGCTGGTTGCAGGCTTGGTGCTGGCCTGAATGCTCCGGAGGTACTGGGATTCAGTTTTGTTCTCACAGTGATCTTTGAAAGGAGGAGGCGTCATTACCACCATATTCTGGTGGATCTAAGGGACAGAGGGGTCAGGTAGCCAGTCCAGGGTCACCCAGCTGGGGAGTGGCTGAGCCTGTGCCAGAGTCCCTAGGCTTAAGCACCCATCCTGGAACTTCTAAAGGAAATATATTAACTGGTTACATAAATCTATGTCAACTACAGCTGTCCCTGAGTAATTACAGGGTATTGGTTCCAAGACCCCTGCAGATGCCAAAACCTGAGAACACTTTAGTTCCTTTTATAAAACAGCACAGCCTTTGCACAGAATCTACACACACCCTCCTGCAACCTTCAAATCCTCTTACTTACGTATTATGCCCAATGTAGGTAGACACTAGACAGACAGTTGTTATGTTCTATTCTTTAGGGGGTAGCAACCAGGAAAACATCTGTCCATGCTGAGTAGGGGCGTAAACAGTTTCTGGATGTTTTTGATATGCAGTGGGCTGATCATGAGGAAGTGGAAGCCTAGGTACAGACGGCCAACTGGACTTTCAGAGATAGGCTTTGGAAGGAAGTCATATAGTTAATGTGAGCAGCAAAATTCAACCTGATAGAGAAGAAGCACTCTGCAACTGCCCTGGAACTCAGCCTCACTCAGTCGTTGGGTGGCTGCAGCCAGAGACCAGCATTAAAGATGCATCAGTGTTAGTCTGTTGCTTTCCCATGTGTACCCAAAGGGTCCTGAGCGCATTGAACACATTCATAGCACACTAGGGATATTGGGAATCATGTTGCTTACATAAATAATTCTTCCACCAGATGTAGGGAAGACCCTACACAGTCAGCTAGCCTGGATTCTTGGTCACCCCATTCAGTGCAATGAAGGACTAGAGTTTAGGCATCTGGAGGGTGTTTGTTTGTTTGCATTTCTGCCTTCATGCCACCCTGCCAATGAGGGAACATGTGATGTATGAGGTAGCTCTGTCAGGTCTCCACCTGCCAGCTGAGGTCTGGGTGTTCTTTCACCCGGGTGGCCCTCTCACCTCGCGGCTCTGGCCATAGCCTGGGATGCTCACTCAGTCATGGATGTGCAGGCTGCTGCTCATATGTGTGTGGATGATGAGATGTGACTAGACACTGAAGAGAACGCCCCTGTGGGGGATCGGACACGGTGTGAGGGAACTCGAGAAGTGAGCCCGCCTGATGAAATCCTCTAGCATCTTAAAGTCTACTGAGATGAGATGGCCTTTGACAGAGCACAAGGGTGAGAGAGGAGAAAGGACAGGGAGGCAGGCTGCTGGCCTGTGAGAGGGGCCTGTGGCTCTGCCAGTCAGCATTGCCCTAAGCTTGGTGAGTTGGGATGAGGACTGATATGGGGAGCTGGGGTGGAAAGGAACCTGCCTTTGGGGACTCATTATTGGCAAGGGACAGGAATCCAGTGCATGCAGGCTGTTTCATTGTTTTGTGACACTGTAACTGAGTGTCTGAGACTAGATGATCTGTTAAAAAAAAAAAACTAGAGCTATTTGGTGTGAGGTTCTGAGATCTGGGAGGTCCCTGAGCATGGCATTGGCACCTGGTGAGTGCTCCCACACTGTGCCATCTGTGACAGAAAACCAGAGGCCAAGGAAGGTCCACTACAAGTAACAAGAGGAATCAAATCTGTTGGTAAAAACGATAACGAACCCATTCCGGCAATAGTCACCTCTCAACATGATTACATTGGGGACTGACTAATGTTCAGATGCATTAGTCTGGGAGCCATTTACACCACAGTACCAACATAACATTGGCGGCTCAGGTGTATCTGGTCCGGGGACTTGACTATCATTTCATGGTCTGTCTCACCAATACAGTATGTACTTTGAGGGCAGAGGCTCTGTTTGTCATCTGTCCTATATTATTTTGAGGATATCAGGTGTAATCCTGGCACAAAGATGCTTGATAAATATTTAATCACAGTGAAGTGTGGTTCTCCTACCCCTTCCAATGTACTCACTATCTCTGAGGCAGAAGAACTTTGCCTCACTTCTTCCTTCCTCTGCTCTTTCTTCCTCTCCTTCCTTATTTTCTTTCTCTTTTTCTTCCATCCATCTATCCATCCATTCATACTCTACCAATTCATTGTGCATCCATCCACTCATCCATCCATCCATCCATCCATCCATCATCTACCAACTCATTGTGCATCCATTCGCCCATCCATCCATCCATCCATCCATCCATCCATCCATCCATCCATCCATCCATCATCTTTCCTATGTGGGAACCAGCGTCTAGCTCCTTGTGGTTTTGTTTCCTCTGTGTGAGCTTCTCCTATCAATTTTGCCTCATCTTGACCTCCTGGCCCCCTCCTGATACCACAGTGCCACTCTCTTCTCACTATTTTAAATAAGGTCCCCAGGGTAGCATCTAATTGGTCTGGTTTAGATCATTAGCCAACATCCTTATGACCAGATTGAAATGATGTTTACCAATTGGCTGGGCCTGGGTCTCATGGCCATGCCAGGATTGGAGGTCATGTCAGTTTCCCATGAACTCCATGGACTGAAAATAATGGAGGGGAATTTGGGGGGTTTCCTCAAATAAAATCAGGAAGCTGTTCCTGGAGGAGGACTAGATGATCCCAGACAGAGAAAAACAACAGATGTTCACAGAGGGGACAGCCGGGCGAGGAGGGGGAGGATCAGGCAATGGCTCTGAGAAGTCACCTGATATTTTTCTATGCATCAGCTATTCCTCAGCCCTGTTCAGCTCCTCCTTCTCCTGGGCTAATAGTTCTTTGTCTAGAATAGCCCATGCACACCCTCATGCACCATTCAGACAGATAACAGCAACTCTTTCTTCAAGGCTTGGTTTAGCTACCACTTACCAGGAAGTTTTCCTATAGTGTCCACACTTCCTACCTCACAGATTTTACTATACTCTGTGATAGAAGCCAGGATTATCGTTCATATCCCCCACCACAGTTTGCATTCTATTAGATTCTATATGTCTTGCAATCTGTAGTATTCTCTGGTGTGTAGCCTAATATAGTATGGGGTATATAAGAAATATTTAATGACTAAGGGTACAACTTCTCCTTATCTCCAAATGCCATCAGATCAAAGACAGAGGAAAATGGTATCTTCACCATTTTCCTTTCTTTCCTGTCTCTACCTCTTCCCCTTTCTCTTTCATCTCTTTCCCTTCTACCTCTCACCCATGCATCCTCCCTTTCCACCTATGCATCCATTCAACCATATTCATCTAATCCACCCATTTACACATTCCTGAATGCATACAGATATACAATGACTCCTGATGGCAGGCTGTCTATATTCTAACAAAGGAAAAGAGGCAAGGTCCTGCTTTGGGACTTTGCATTCCAGTAGGGACAAGACAGTCTATAGACACAAAAATAAGCAAATGAAAATAGAGACTAAGTTCTAGAGGAATCATAAGTCACTTCAGTGGGTAATCAAATAATTTGTAGGACTTCCCTTTTTTCTTAGATGTCTTTTTAATGACTTGGTCCAGGAGTTCAGGCACACTCAAATGCTTCAGGCAGAGGTTTCTGTGCCTGGACTTCTTCTTGGGGATCAAAGTATACCTAGATTGTATCATTTAGAAGATGTTTCCTAACAACTGATCCTCTGGATGCCCTATAAATCATGTCTTCTTATGGATGCTGTTGACTTCCAAGTTGTCCATTATCTTTTGCATTTGATTGAGGATCTGAAGGATCTTCATCACTTCCCTTCCAGGATCTGGGCATCTGGAATGCTGTGACAGGCATATGAATACCAAGAAAAGCAGCAGAATTACTAGAAAAGGCCAGGCCTTAGGGATCAACAGACACAGCCTCTGGTCTCTGTTTTGTTTTGTTTTCCATTTTCATTTCTGATTTTATTAATTTGGATACTTGCCCTCTGGTTAGTCTAGCTAAGGGTTTAATCTATCTTGTTGATTTTTCTCAAAGAACCAGCCCCTGGTTTGGTTGATTCTTTGTATAGTTCTTTTTGTTTCTATTTGGTTGATTTCAGCCCTGAGTTTGATTATTTTCTGCCATCTACTCCTCTTGGGTGTATTTGCTTCTTTTTGTTCTAGAACTTTCAGGTGTGCTGTCAAACTGCTAGTATAAGCTCTCTTCACTTTCTTTTTGGAGGCACTCAGAGCTAGGAGTTTTCCTCTTACTATTGCTTTCGTTGTGTCCCATAAGTTTTGGTATGATGTGTATTCATTTTCACTAAATTCTAAAAAGCCTTTAATTTATTTCTTTCTTTCTTCCTTGACCAAGTTATCATTGAGTAGAGCATTGTTCAGCTTCCATGTGTATCTGTGCTCTCCATTGTTTTTGTTGGTATTTAAAACCAGCCTTAGGGCTGGTGAGATGGCTCAGTGGGTAAGAGCACCCGACTTCTCTTCCAAAGGTCCGGAGTTCAAATCCCAGCAACCACATGGTGGCTCACAACCATCCGTAACAAGATCTGATGCCCTCTTCTGGAGTGTCTGAAGACAGCTACAGTGTACTTACATATAATAAATAAATAAATCTTTAAAAAAATAAAAAATAAAACCAGCCTTAGTCCCTGGTGACTTCTCTTCCAAAGGTCCGGAGTTCAAATCCCAGCAACCACATGGTGGCTCACAACCATCCGTAACAAGATCTGATGCCCTCTTCTGGAGTGTCTGAAGACAGCTACAGTGTACTTACATATAATAAATAAATAAATCTTTAAAAAAATAAAAAATAAAACCAGCCTTAGTCCCTGGTGATCTGATGGAGTGCATGGGATTATTTCAGTCTTCTTGTATCTGTTGAGGCCTGTTTTGTGACCAATTATATGGTCAAGTTTGGAGAAGGTACCATGAGGTGCTGAGAAGAAGGTATATTCTTTTGATTTAGGATGAAATGTTGTATAGATATCTGTTAGATCCATTTGGTTCATAACTTCTGTTAGTTTTACTGTGTCTCTGTTTAGTTTCTGTTTCCATGATCTGTCCATTGCTGAGAGTGGGTTGTTGAAATCGCCCACTGTTATTGTGTGGGGTGTGATATATGCTTTGAGCTTTAGTAAAGCTCCTTTTATGAAAGTGGTTCCCTTGCATTTGTAGCATAGATGTTCAGAATTGAGAATTCATGTCGGTAAATTTTTCCTTTGACCACAATGAAGTGTCCTTCCTTATCTTTTTTGATAACTTTTGGTTGAAAGTTGATTTTATTTGATATTAGAATGGCTACTCCAGCTTTTTTCTTGGGACCATTTGCTTGGAAAATTGTTTTCTGACTTTCTACTCTGAGGTAATGTCTGTCTTTGTCACTGAGGTGTGTTTCCTGTATGCAACAAAATGCTGGGTCCTGCTTACATATCCAGTCTGTTAGTCTATGTCTTTTTTGAGGGGAATTGAGTCCATTGATGTTAAGAGATATTAAGGAAAAGTGATTGTTACTTCCTGTTATTTTTGTTGTTAGAGGTGGAATTATGTTTGTGTGACTCTCTTCTTTTGGATTTGTTGAAAGATTACTTGCTTGCTTTTTTTCTAGAGTGTAGTTTCTCTCCTTGTGTTAGTATTTTCCATCTATTATCCTTTGTAGGGCTAGATTTATGGAAAGATATTGTGTAAATTTGGTTTTGTCATGGAATATCTTGGTTTCTCCATCTATGGTAATTGAGAGTTTTGATGGGTATAGTAGCCTGGGCTGGCATTTGTGTTTTCTTGGTTTTATATGATATCTGCCCAGGATATTCTGGATTTCATAGTCTCTGGTCAGAAGTCTGGTGTAATTCTGATAGGTCTGCCTTTGTATGTTACTTGACCTTTTTCCCTTACTGCTTTTAATATTCTTGGTTTAGTGCATTTGGTGTTTTGATTATTATGTAGTGGGAGAAATTTCTTTTCTGATCCAGTCTATTTGGAGTTCTGTAGTCTTCTTTTATGTTCATTGACAACTCTTTCTTTAGGTTAGGGAATTTTTCTTCTATAATTCTGTTGAAGATATTTACTGGCCCTTTAAGTTTGGAATCTTTGCTCTCTTCTATAACTATTATCTTTAGGTTTCATCTTCTCATTGTGTCCTAGATTTCCTGGATGTTTTCAGTTAGGAGATTTTTTTTTTTTTGCCTTTTGCAAAAAAGGACATGTGCCACACCCTAATGTATAACTGCTGAAGGCCAGTCACTATACACTTCTGTTTATAAAGTACCTATACCTCCCCCTTGTCCAAACATCACTAGGAGAGCATGAAGACACACATCCTCTCCATAGACACCAAGGATGTTATAGAATAGTTGGGACTCCAAGTCCTTCTGAAGCCCCGTGGACTTTAGGGTCATGTCATCCCTTTGCATGGTGGAGAAAGCATAGTAAGAGGGACCTACAACCCTGTGCTCATTAGACTCCCACAGTGGGGTCAGCCATCTTGACTTTGAACCTTGACTCTAGCAGTGCTAGTGTTTTGACCTCAAGGAAGCTGACTGAAGTATTTTTAGGTCCTCACCTACAAATCAGAGATCACAGGTGCCTTTTCATGGTTTTTGTTTTTTGTTTGGTTTGGTTTGGTTTTTTTGTTTGTTATTGATGAGAAATACTGTGGTGCATATGGGTGCTTAGATCAAGGTTCATCATGTAGGGGGTGCCCGATAAGCCTCATGTGACATTGCTGTTTAAACTGATGTCCCACTGTCTCCAAGGATGGCTTGAAATGCTCCTTCAATGGATGTAGATAATAGAAAGATGCTTGTAAACTTCGAAGTACCAGGCAAGCTTAAATACAACTTTACATGTCCTGATCTGGGACATCAAGTAGATTCTTGTAAGCTATTGAGCTAAATTCTTACCCTACTGAAGTCTGTGTTTCAGGTCCAGTTGGTTCTGGGTATCTGTCTGTTTTGCACCTGTGGAAATATTCAGAAAGAAAAGTCTACACTGAGCATGAACAGACTTTCCTCTTATAATTATTCCCAGTAACTGTAGTACTACTTATATAACATTTGCGTTCCATTAAATATTGTACATGACCTAGAGATGACTTAAAGCCTACAGAAGGATGTACTTAGGGTTTGTGCAGTTATAGTACTGTTTATATAAGAAACTTGAACATTTGCAGATTTTGGCATCCATGAGGAAGACTGAGAACCAGCCCTTCATGAATACCAAAGGATAACTGTAATTAAATAAAGGCAACAATTGAGGGTTCCGGCATAAATCAACTCATTTCTGAGAGGCCTCTAAATACACTCCTCAGTGGCAGCTGTCTGCCATGTCACCATGTGCAATTGGGTTCCCTGTTATCTTTGGGACCAGCAATCAATGGAATCATAGACAGTTGAGCCCCAGGTTCTCAGGCTTTATTCTTCATGCATGGGAGTTTTAGAACAGCCCAGGAAGGATCCTGGGAAGTTGGACTTGTAGAGCATAGGAGGAGCATTGTATGGCTCAAGGGTGTGTGTGTGAAAAAATTGAGGTAATGGCGGGAGCGGAGAGTGGAGTGGGAGGAAGAAATCGAGGCAGAGGAAAACATGGGAAGTGGAACACCCAGCTGGGATGTTGCCCTGGTGCAGTTAGACAGACGCACATGTGGATGACTGAGCAGAAGATCTAGCATGGCGCTTCTCAACCTTCTCAGTACTGTGACCTTTAATACAGGTCCTCATGTTGTGGTGGCCCCCAACCATCAAATTATTTTCATTGATACTTCATAACTGTAATTTTGCCACTGTTATGAATTATTGTGCAAATATATGATATGCAATAGGTGGCCCCCATGAAAAGATCATTTGTACCCAAAGGATTTGAGACCCATGGGTTGAGAACCATTGATCTAGATACACATAGAAATACTTCTCCCACCCGTATGAATTACCTAGTGAGGATGATAGGTTGATGCTGAGATAAACAGACCTGGAAAGCTGAAGTAGAAAAGTTGATGTCCACAGCCTAAATAAGGACCCTGGGAACAACAGGACCTTGTTGCTCACCTGGAAGGCTGCACTCATTCCTTCCGGCCACTAGATGTCAAACACGTACCACTGACAATATTTTCTGGGCTGTGAGGTTTACGAAGAGTATCCTGGAACTGGATAAGAGTATACTCATACTGGAGTGGATGAGATCAGTGGGAAGTGGGTTCTCAAAGCCCTGGGGGAAACTACTAAAGTGAGCCCTGTGGGATGGGCTGCAGAGAAGAGTCTCCATCAAGATCTGAGAGGAAGCGCTGGCTATGTGTCTCATTCATAGGACACTTTGACTGTTGTAAGCTTTGCAAGCTTGGAAAGGTTTCAGGATGAAACTTCAGGCTCAGAATTCCCCTGTTATAATCATATCCTGTTTTGTAATAGAAGCTGAGTAGTGGAGTGCAATTTGCTTTGTTGGAATTCTTTGTATAGCTAAGGTTGAATGTATTCCAGGGACCACAGAGTATCTATTAGGTTATGTAACAGGGCCGTGTGCAAAGCCCATTTTAAGGGCTTTTCCATTGACTTCAGGGTGGAGATGAGGAAGAAGGATACATGGATCACATCTGACGGGACTAGAGAGGATGGCCAGCAGGGGCCTGCCTTACCATACACTTGTAGGTTGTTGTGGCTCTTAATTTTTCATTTATAAGCTCATGCTTGACACTTAGTAGGGCCTCAGTGATGTGATGATGATAATGAAGATGAGGGTGATGATGATGTCACTCACGTATAGCCGGTATACCAGAGGAGCATCTTCATTTCCAGCGCTAAGGGAGACTGTGCAGAAATAAAGAGGCTAAGATGAATGTGTGATGGGAAAGCAAGAGTTCTGTGGCCCTTGGGGTGGGGCCAGGAACCACCAAATGTACCATGCTGAGCCATAACAGGCTATTGGTTTCTTGTACGTGTGTGTCCTCAGGTCATGAAAACCTACCACATGTACCATGCAGAGAGCATCAGTGCAGAAAGCAAGCTGAAGGAAGCCGAGAAGCAGGAGGAGAAACAGTTTAACAAGTCAGGAGACCTGAGCATGAACCTGCTCCGGCACGAGGACAGGCCCCAGCGCCGTAGCTCTGTGAAGAAGATTGAGAAGATGAAGGAGAAGGTGAGTGAGAGGAATGGGGCAGAGCACGGAAAGGAGAGCTGTGCGCTCAGCAGCTTCCCCTTCGCACGGAGGATGAAGGAACCTGCCCTGGTTCCATTTGCGTGGCTGGGATAAAACATCCTGACCAAAAAGCAACTTAATGGAGAAAGAGTTACTTTAGCTCACACTTACAGTCTATGACAGCAGGGACATCCAGGGAGCAGGCCCTGAAAATGGTTAGTCATATCACATCCACAATCAAGGGCAGAGAGGACGGAACACATGTGCTCACACGATTGCTTGCTTCTGCTAAGCTAGCTTTATTCACTTAACAAAGTTCAGGACCCAGCCAATGAGGTGGTGTCACCACATTCAGGATGGGTCTTCCCATCTCACGTCACTCAGTTAAGACAGTCTCCTCCAGGCATGTCCAGAGTCCAACCCAATGTAGACAGTTCCTCATTGACACTCTCTTCCTGGGCCATTCTGGGTTGTCAGGTTAACATTTAAAGCCATCACAGGCCTGTTGTGAAATTGCCATTGCCGTGTCAAAGACCACAGCTTCAGAATCACTGCGTATGGGTGCTTCAAGGCTTTTTTGTAGGCATGGTGGAGAGAGCTCAAGATTTGGAGCCTGGGGTTTATTCGTCTGTTTACTTGCATACATTGTATGCAAGTGTGTGCACAATCGTATGCAGATGTGGTCCTCACCATTGTGTGGCTATGTAGAGGTCACAGGGTGACATCAAATACCTTCCTCTATTGCTCTCTGCCTTCCTGTTTGAGACAGGGTCTGTCTCTGAGCCTGTAGTTCATTGGCTAGACTGGCTGTCCATCAAGCCCCCAGGAGTCTCCTGCTTCCACCCCTCCACCAGCTCTGGGGTTATAGACCTACATTCAGTTTTCACCTGGGTGCAGGGGATCCAACAGGTCTTTATGCACACATAGCCATCTCTTCGCCCACTGAGCCCTCTCCGCAGCCTGTGAGCTGGGGTTTTAAATGCTACATTAACACTGATCCCTGAGTTTCAGTTGTTAAGTCTGATAAATAAGTCTCATTGCTCGTGTTGGCTCTGATAGATTGATGATGGCTGCCCAGGACAACCTGTTAAGGATTCTGAGGCTATATCAAGGCTTAGTTGAAAAGGTGCTGAGATCAGTTAATGATGTCTGCTGTGGCCAGGGAGTTTCGAAGGGCAGGACCCATCTGTGACTTCTAACTCTCCTTTCTTCTTCAGAAGCTATGATCTTGCCGACTGTCTATATCCATCTATTCCCCACCACAAGGAAACCTTTGCAGAGTACTTCTATATGCCAGCCACTGTGTCTGATGTTTATCTGCTCCTCCATGGACCTAATTCTATGATTATAGGATCCTTTAGAAATTACAGACTAGATGGGAGTAAAACCCAACAGGACCTGGGTAAACAGGGAGGCATATAAAAGTGTGTGTGTGTGTGTGTGTGTGTGTGTGTGTGTGTGTGTGTGCATGCATTGGTATAATTTTTGAAATTGAGGAAAACCCAAAATCCAGACAAAGACTTAATACCAAAATGGGCAAGAAAATTGAATAGACATTTCTTTTTTTAAAATATTTTATGTCTATGGGTGTTTTGTCTACATGCATATAAACACCCCCACTTGTATACCTGGTGCCCTCAGAGACTAGAAGAGGGTTCATATCCCCTGGAACTGCAGTTATAAGCAGTTGTGAACCACCATATGGGTGCTGGGAATCAAACCTGGGTCCTCTAGAAGAACAGCCACTGCTCTTACCTCTTGAGCCATCTCTTTAGCCTCTGAATAGACAATTCTTAGGACCCTGTCTAGGTGGTCAGTAAATACAGAGCAATCTGCTCCGCATCATTAAGGATGAAGGAAATGTAAACAAAAACCACAGCTCAATAGTGCTTCACAGCCACCAGAAAGACCACGATAACAAAGACTGGCAGGAAGAAGCAGGGATACAGATGTGGAAATCAGGGAACCTTGCACCAGCGTCAGGGGCAGGTTGTGTATGTAGGTGGTTCTGTCACTGTGGAAAGCCATCTGGCTGCTCTTCAGTGGACCAGACTACCATGTGTCTCAGTAGTGCCTCTCCTGGGTGTCTACTAGACCCCAGTGGCATGAAAACATATTTGTATAAAAATTTGTATGTGAATGCTCACAGTAGCACTGCTCATTGTAGCCAAAAGATGGAAACAACTTAAATGTAACTCAGTCATGAAAAGGAATGAAGTCCTGATACAAGAAGTCACAATGTCGATGGACCCCAAAGACACTATGCTAAGTGAAAGAAGCCAGACACAAGAGGCCACACACTCTACAAAATAACTTATGTAAATTGTCCAGAGTAGACACACTGATGGACACAGGAAGTAGATTGTTGGTATTCTGAGGAATTGGAGGAGGACAAGTGAGTGGCTGCTCACTGGGGCAAGGTTTCTCTCCAGAGGAAGTGCCTGGGTGGAAAGATACTGGCTGAGATTCTAGAGGCTCATTCCTGGTGTAGTCATATGCTAATTAGCAACTTGGCTCCTGGACAAGCCACTTTTCTTCTTGAGTTCTCATTTCCTCGCCTATAAATAGATGAGTTCAGCTAAGATGCCGTGACTGTCCTTTTCAATTCAAAAATTAACCCAGTCCAAGAAAGTGGTCTCAAGGTCACACTGAGTCCCTAGATAGGGTCAAGAGTATCCAGACTGTGGTGTGGATGGGTGTCTAGCTGTTACAGGATGTGAGTTCCAGGAGACATGCTGAATGATCCCGGAGTAAGAGGATCAAGGAGCAAGTCAGAGGAGATGCCGGAGGACAATTTCAAGGTTGGCAGTGGAACTGGTATACTCCAAAGCTAGGTCTCACAAGGAATGACGAATGGAAAAGAGCAGCTAGTGTATCTTCTTTAAAGAGACCCTGCACCAAGACGCCTCAATCTGAAAGGGCAGCTACCCATTGTGCCTTCTCTCGCGCCTCCCTTCTGGGCTGGCTCAGCCTACAAGCGGTTTTGCCAAGATTCTGCGTGCTCTACCCTGTTCATCCTTTCATTCAGACCCAGACTCTCTCCTTTTCTGCTTTTTCTCCTCCTCCCCTCCCCCCTCTTCTTAAAAATGATCCAAGACTTGCTTAGTCAGTCTGGTTTGGGTGCCTCAGATCCATGACCCACAAGCAAGACAGGTCATGGCACCGACTTTGTGGAATTCGCTTTCTTGTGTGGATACTAACCATCAACAAATAAACCAAGAGTTTCTGACAGCACAGGGCAGGGGTGGCAGAGTAGAGATGGGAGGGATGCATAGCAAACAGGACCATCATCAGGAGCTTGTGTGGCTATCGCCTTAGGTAAGGTCCTGAGTGACATCAAGGAACAGCTTGCTTAGAGGCTTGGGTGTGTGACTCCAAAGAGTCTGAAGGATTCAAAGCAGAAATGAACTTGGTCTCTTGTGGATGGACAAAAGAAGTTGCATGAGAAAAAGCATATCTACAGAGAAGGGGCCGGAAATGGTGATCTGGAGTGGTAGCCAGAAACCGAGTCTTTGGAAGCCCATGGAGGGAACTGAGGGTGGAGTGTCTTACCTACACCCAACTGGTAGAGACCACCTGGAGGGCTGCTGTATGACAAATGATCAAGTATATTATTGAGTTCAGGTTCCAACAGCACTGCCTTGGTACAGAAGCATCCCATAACTAGGAGATAGGACTCATTGTCAGATGGTTCACATGGAAATCATCAATCATCTATCACCCTGATAGGCTGGGCTCTGATGTCTATGTCTTCTCCCTACAGAGGCAGGCCAAGTATTCCGAGAACAAGCTCAAGTGCACAAAGGCCCGGAATGACTACCTGCTGAATCTGGCAGCCACCAACGCAGCTATCAGCAAATACTACATCCACGATGTCTCTGATCTCATCGATGTGAGCAACCTGGGTAGCCGGGGGCTGGGTGAGGGCTTCATGCAGGCTGCAACATCTCACCAGCTAGAGCAAGTCTGGGACTGGTGGGAACCTATCTAGGCTGGTGCATTTCACAAGTTTGGGGGGGGGGGTGGTGGGGTGGAGCTGGCCATGGTCCTTAACTGACAAGTGGGTTGGCCAAGCTTTTGTAACCCTGCTAGAGAGGATAAGGGCTGGAAGTGTTTGGGGTTGGGGTATGAGCTGATTCGTACCTACACTTTATGCAGATGGAGGTGAACTCTGGTGGACTCCCCATAGCTTGATTAATTAGATACACAATACCAACCTCCAAAGTCCTCCCTTCTGTACCAGGGCCTCTGCTAGGTGTGAGGGCACAGGGCAGAAGTGTATACAGTTTTCACTCTTAGAGGCTGATGGGATGGAAAAGAAGGAGACCATTCATTCAGAAGCCTTGTTGAGTCCAGCCACCATGGGAAAGCCATTGGGAAGTTCTCCTGGGAGGAATGAGTTTGATCACTGAAGAGCAGAACACTGACTGTGGGTAGCTAGCTGTGCAGGGCCCCCTGGAGAGCACCAGGCTTAAAGAAGGATATTATGAGTAGCAGTGATGGAAGATAGTGTATTAGAGCCAGGGATGTTTCTCTGTCTCCCCTTCCATGATAAATGGGGAATCCATTTCTATAGGTGCTCAGTAGTAGGTTTGGTAGTGGTCACTGGATTCTTTCCCTCTAACCCTGTGTATTCTATTCTGGAAGCCAGGGCATGGGGTTTGGGGACAGCGATCTGCTCAACCTTCCAATGACCTAAGGCTAGCCCCCTCCTCTCTCCTAGCTCTCAGCTTCCAGCTTTTAGCCTTTATGCCTTTTTACTTGCCAAATGATTATTGAGCACCTACTGAGGACTAGGGCTTAAAGCTCAGCAGTGGGGGGGCAAGAGCCAGCAAGCCCCATCGAGCAACCCGCCTAAAGCACGTTACTAGACAATTCCAAAACCAAGTGGCAAGGGTCACAGTGAGGGAAGCGGAGGGTATGTGGATGTCTGACAAAAACCCAGTATGGAGAACATTGAGGAAAACTTCCAGAAGGAAATCGGTATAAGTTTAATGGCAAATGGAGAACATTCCAGGCAGAGAGCATGTGTGGAGAAAGCCTGGAGGTAAGACTGTGCTGGGAGCCCGGGAGATGAAGGAGGCTCTGTTGGTACCCACTTTTCAGCTCTGAGTTCCCTCTGAGGGGTTTGATAAGGCTTGTTTAGGACTCCAGAGTGCTCTGCAGTGGAAGGTGATCGTAGGTCCCCACCCCAGCTCTCACCCGTACCCTTCTGTCCTCTGGCTCTCCCCAAGTGCTGTGATTTGGGCTTTCACGCCAGCCTGGCCCGCACCTTTCGGACCTACCTCTCAGCGGAATATAACCTGGAGACCTCTCGCCATGAGGGCCTGGACGTCATAGAGAATGCAGTGGACAACCTGGACTCCCGGAGCGACAAGCACACAGTCATGGATATGTGCAGTCAGGTCTTTTGCCCTCCACTCAAGTTTGAGTTCCAGCCCCACATGGGGGATGAGGTAGGCTTCCTGCCAGAATCCTGCGTAATGAGTCCAGTTTCCATTACCATATGAAAGTACCTTAACCTTAATAAGCAGTGGTTCTCAACCTGTGGGTCATGACCCCTTAAGGGTTCACCAATTCTCTCACAGAAGCCACCTTAGACCATTCTACCTATCAGATATTTGTATTACGAGTCATCACAGGAGCAAATTACAGTTATGAAGTAGCAAGGAAGGTAATTTTAAGGTGGGGTGGGGTCACATGAGGAACTGTGTTAACACTGCAGCATCCGGAAGGTTGAGAACCACTGGGCTAGAGGCTTCTTCAGCTTAGAGACAGGAAAGCTAGGAGTTCTAAAAGCATGGTGCCGGCATCTGCTTGCCAACTCGTGAAGGCTGTCCTGCTGTAAAATGACATGGCTACCATTCTGCAAGGCAGAACAAGCACATAGCTCGGGTCGGTCTTTCTTCTGCTTCTGATAAAGCCACTCCTGCTGCTGCGGCAGCCGTATTCTCGGTGCCTCGTCGAACCTAGACACCTCCTGGCAGCCCCACTTCCGAATACCATTTTCACAGGACTTTGAGAATGAGTTTCCCATGCCTCAAATATGGGAGAAGGGCATGGTAACATCATAGCTACGTCTTCTGTTATCGCTCATGCTCCTAGTGCATTGTGGGAGGAGAAAAAGCCAGAGCACATAGGCCATTTATTTTCCTCAGTGGCCTAGGGTCAGCTCTTAATTCATGAGCATCTTCAGATGATTTCCTTGTCTTGTTCGCTAACATCCCCTACCTACAGAATTAATTGTAGGACCTTGGCTTTCCTTAGACCCCCTCCTAGGTGTGTTTAGGAAACTTCAAGGATGCTCCAGTCTTCCTCGAAATATTCTCCTGTATCCTTGGACCTTAGATGGCCTCATCTGATGCCCCTTCCAATACTGTGATCCTCTGATGCACCAGACAATTGACTTTCCTTCCATGCTTGTGCTGCTCAGACCCTAACTGAGGTCTGGAGAGGAAAACAAACAAACTCACAGGTAGTAACAGCTTTGGAAGGGAAGACCCTGAAAGAATATCGCAGCCACTCTTTGTTTCTGTGGGTGACTGCTTCCAGGGCACTGGTGATGTCTGAATTCAAGGGTACTGAAGCACCTCACATAAGAACACTGTACAGAGAACTTGTGCATATCTTCCTGCATACTTGAAATCACCTCTGCATTACTTACCTAACATGATACAAGTGTTGTGCACGGTTGTTGTGCTATATTGTTTAGGGGACAATAAGAAGAAAATGCCTGCCTACATTCAGACTGGAGATTTTTTTTTTTACCCCTCCTTTATATACTTTCTGTTCTTGGTTGGCTGAGTTTGTGGACATGCAATTTGTAGACATAGCAGACCAACAATGTGATTGTCACAGTTGTCTTTGGTGCATCTTTACGCATTCCTGTAGTGACAGGAGCACTTGTCAACTGCTTCTGGTTCACTGTGCTCACTACTGTCTGTTCAAGCAGTTACTTTCATTCCACCACTCCCTGCCTTGCAGCTGATTAGTCTGGCTTACTAAGATTGTGTTAAAGGTCTTTTCAAGCCCACAGTTACTGTGCAAATATAGAGGACAGTGGCTGGAGAACCACACTGGTGACAGCAGGAGGATAGACACTAGAGTAAGAGGCCCCTGGTCCCCATCTGGTACTGCCTTTGCTGTGTCCAACACGGGTGACCCAGGGCAGACTACTCGGCCTTGCTGGACCTGTGTTCTGGGCTCTGGATGGAATGTTAATAATAGCCCCTACCCTGGCTCCATGGATTTGCAATGACAGAGTTTCTTTCTGCAGGTCTGCCAGGTCAGTGCACAGCAGCCTGTCCAGACGGAGCTGCTCATGCGGTACCACCAGCTGCAGTCCAGGCTGGCCACTCTCAAGATTGAGAATGAAGAGGTGGGTGAGCTGTTGCCTCCGCTCTAGTTTCTTTGGGCTTGTGCAGTGGACTATATAGAAAATGACAGCTCATTGGTGGGAGACTATACAACCACACTGCCAACCCACACTAAGAATATTTAGTGCCCTAAAGGATGCTTACAAGACCTCAAGTGGAAGGGAAACAAGAGGAAGCTGGACTCTATGTTTAGAACGATTGCAGATTTGCAGGCTTAGAATGCTTGGGAAAATGTTTTAAAATGTGAGCCTTGGCTCCATCTCAGCTGTAGAGTGATTGGTGGTTACTGCTGACCTCATGCTTTTCTGCCTCACTCTCTGCTATAAGTTTTGGTTGTCATCATCAGGAGTCAGAGTTAATATTTAAAATTACACAATGAAATAAATAGTCCAGGCCACCCTAAATGTATTGTGGATTTCCAAACCCAGGGAATGGGTCAGCCTTACCAGTCCAGGGTTCCTCCCATATTGCTGAGTGGCACGGCATCATGCTGTGCGGACCCATTCCGACATAGACTGAAGAAGCCAGGTAGGCAGTGTCAGAGGAAAGATGTCAGCCAAGCCTGGGGCCCTGGAGAAAGGACCCCAGGACGTGCACAGTGCCATTCAGGGTGGTGTGCAGTCAAGGTGGAAGGTGAGAAGGCCACTGTCTTCAAATGTCATGAAGGCTATCCTGGACAAGAGGGACAGTTGTGCTTGGAATCTCTACAGAGGGCAGAGCTAGGACAGACTGAGATGACACAAATCGAAGCAGGTCTGGGGAAGGTCACACGAAGACAAACTGGCTTGTTTTTTTAAACCAGGCAAGAGAGATACAACAGGCAGACAGAATGCATCCTTTCTTTCTGCTTATCTTCTGTTTAAAAGATGTTTAATGGTTTACATGTATAATGCCATTAATGAAATTTAAATGAAAATCAGGGCCCCGGGGAGGAGATGGAGGCTCACAGCCCTCTCTGTGAGCTGCGGATGGGCTTGGATATGCTTATCCTTGAATCTGCTTCCTGTCAGTCTATGTTGGAAAAAAAATCATTGATTTTGATGTAGTCACTCATTTATCCATTCAACAAGTATTTATATATGTGGCATTTATTCACACAATACATGCTAGACATTATTCTAGATAGAGAGTAAATCAAGGGAACACGGCCTCATAGGTCTTCCTCTTTCTGATGAGAAAACTAATTAAAATAGGAAGACCAATGAGTGACTGGACACGGAGTGACTGCATATGGAGAAACAGTGAACCATGATATGTGAAGACATCAGGAGCCTGACACCACTAAGAGGTGACATTTCAGCTGAGGAACTATATGAGAGACGTTGAGTGTCAATGATCTTATAATAAATAGAGCCAGATTTTTTGCCAGTGACACCCTTTGGACTGACCTACCTCTGGGATATGGAGTCTGTCACTGAGACCCCCTTCATCCCAAGGCTTCTGTGAGACTGAGGTCCTCAAGCCCTGCTTCTGTCATCTCTGTGGTATGTGGTTCCACTGTGCCTTAGAATGGAAACTGGTGTTCCAACTAAATCCTGTGGCAGTGAACTCACATACCCAAGGTCCTGTCATCCAGCAGATCACACCCACTATTAGATGACCTCTTCCTCCATAAATGAGAGAGAACATGAGAGAATTTCTGTGGATTTCTATGTTCAAGTGACACCCCTCTAGCTCCCAGGCGGAGTCTTGTTTAGGTTCCTCTAACCAGACCAGAGAAAGAAGCCTAGAAACTTGACTCCATCATCCTTATGACATTCCTAATGTCCATCAGACAGAAGCAATTCATTAAATGACCTTAGATTGGGCAATCTGATTTCTTAGCCTGCCAGTTACTGGTCTTGGACCAATGACCAATTCACATCACTGTTTATGTCACTGTAAGAAGAGCAGCCATCTTGTCCTGTGTGCCTTGAACAAAGAGACTCTCAGGAACAGGAATTAGCGGTGTCAGAGGCCTGATGAAATAAAGGGTATTTGTGGATATGCCGTTTTTCCCTAGGTTCGGAAAACCCTGGATGCCACCATGCAGACCTTGCAGGACATGCTGACTGTGGAAGACTTCGATGTCTCCGACGCCTTCCAACACAGCCGATCTACAGAGTCCATAAAGTCAGCTGCTTCTGAGACCTACATGAGCAAAATCAACATCGCCAAAAGGAGAGCCAACCAGCAGGAAACGGAAATGTTTTATTTTACAGTAAGTAGCATCCAGGACACAGAGGCCACTGTCTGTTGACACCCTGCCCGTGGCTTTGGACGAAGTCTGAATGAGAGAGACCAGCAAAATACTATGACATAAATCTCATAATGTGCTTTTCAACATTAGGTTGCCTGGATTTGTTTTCTGAAGTGTGGAGTGGCTCACCAGTGGGTGGTATTGGCATTGATCCTGAGTGATGGTCACTGATGCTTTTGGAAGAAACCAAAGAGAGAGCTTTAGTCATTTGGGTTAGATCAGTGTGGTTCTCAACCTTCCTAATGCTGCGAGCATTTAATACCCCATGCTGTGGTGACCTCCAACCACAGATTTGTTTCATTGCTATTTCATAACTATAATTTTGCTAATTATAAATCATAATATAAATAACTGATATTCATGACATCTAATATGTGACTCCCAAAGGGGTCAAAACCCATGGGTTGAGAACCTCTGGATTAGAGGAACCTGGTGAAGAAGTCAGATAACCACATGGAGTTCTTTGCACGCATTATTGTCTTAAATTGGTGACTAGACATTGAAAACTAGGACCTCAGCATTTCGAACAAGTTATTCAGGAGTTGCTAGTCTCTCTCCTATAAAACCCCAGGTTCCAGACCTTCAATTTAACCAGGGGACAGGAGGAAGAGGGAGGATAATTGGGGCTTTAGTTCAAGTTAGGCTTATTGAACATGGAGGCTGGGGCTGTAAGGGACTTACTCTCCATGTGGTACACGTCCACAATAGGTCGTGGGGACTCTGCTCAAATGCCCAAGGTGACAAGCTTTCTTTCACCCAAACAGCCCTGCTGCTTGAGTGTGGTGGTATGGGTATGGAGCTTTTCTTTGTTATCATCAGGAACTCTACCACCCCAGGGTTGCTGGGCATTGGTCTCCATGCTGTTTTCTTTGGTGACCAGAGTGAAGCTGATGCTAACTAACAGTCTTGGCTGCAGAAAGCTGGGGTTTCCATTCTCTGGGTTGATGACCCTGAATTTCCCACTCTACCTTACAAGCTTTGGTTCTGAGTAGCCTCAGCATCCTAGTGGCTCCTGAATGCATTTTCTAAAGTACAATATCTAAAGTCAAAGTCGCCAAGGAATGTGCTGCCACACCCTATACTTGCTTTGATTTGCTTTTAAGCTCAGATGGCATCAGCTGACTCTCTCCATATGCAGCCAGGCCTCCCTCCTCTTAAAGGTCTTATAGGTAACAACTTAGGTAGGTCCTCCCTGAGCTATCCTCTTGATGGACTCATGCCACAGGTACCAGTTGTCAGAATCTTAATCCAACTGCTCAACACCAATGCTCTTCTCAGATCTTGTATGATGTGCAGGTTCAGGGAACATGGTCTCCAATATCTTAAAGATTGCTAAAAGGAAAATGTAATGGTTTTTATGAATTCTTAGACATGTGATAAAATCAGAGGGATTGTTTTAAGCCTACATGGCCAACCTGTAAGTCAATCCTTAGCGAAGGTGGGAATTACCCAGGGCCAGGGCCCTTGCTTGAACTTCAAGTGCTTCATCTCCTATCCTCCCCAGTAGGGCTCTGAAATGTGGAAGTTTGAAGGCCCTGTGATTTCTCCCCCATGAGAAATGAAGGGTTAGAATTGAGTTATGGGAAAGCAGAAATTTGCATGTTGACCTGGTGAGGAGGCTGCTGCTGGTCCTCTGCCACACATTTGTTGAGACACCCTAAGTCTACTCTCAGCTTACCACTGGGAGATAATGGTGGTGGGGTGTCTGGTAATAGACAGGCCTCTACTCCAGGCTGCACAACGAGGAGCCCAACTCTGTGCTTCTGCTTCCTTAGAACAAGTAATGTTCACGCTTTCTCTGCTAGCCCTCCAAGGTCATGGAGAGGCACTATTCTATGTATGTGTGTGCGCATGTCTATGTGTGCATGTGTGTATGTGTATGTGGCACTCAATGGAATCACATGGCAATGGCTTTTAATGAATAAAAGGCCAGATCCTTAGAGTTAAGTAGGTCTATGGAGAAATAGAGAAGGCATCAAAGCCTCCCACTTGTCTGAGAAATCCCCCAGGGTGAATGGCAACGTGGCGGTGATAGTAGACTTGCCCCCTCTTTAGAACAGACTTTCTGGCTTGCTTCTGGCTGGCTTCTCTCTGCCATGTTGGGGTGTGCGGGCTGGGACAGTGGGTTTCTGTGTGAGATATTGGTTGATGTATCAGCCACTCACCTCTGTCTCTGTGACTTGATTCTCAGCGCCTCTGCAAATGTCATCCTTCTACAGGCCAGACATTCCATCATCTTTTTCATATTCTGACTTCCATGTCTTCTTACACTGTCGTGACTACAGTCCTGGGCCTTAAGCTAGAGATTCTGCTTTCATTATTTTTTGGACAAGATCTTTCTTAGCACAGGCAGGCCTCATATGTAGCTGAGGACAGCCTTGATCCTCTTTGGGGGTGTTGGGGTCATAGGTAAGTGCCACTATTCCCAGTTTCTGTGTAGCTAAGCTGGGCAAACACTCTGCCACCTCAGCGCCATCACTCCTGCTTCACACTCACCACCAGCATCCATCCCGTCTGACCTACTGGCTGTGGTTCAGTGACTGGGCAGTATTCTGGTGCTTTTGGGTAGGGGTGGAGCAGGGAAAGCTGATACCTATATGGAGATGTGGTTGAGGCTCAGGCAAGTGTGTGTGTGTGTGTGTGTGTGTGTGTGTGTGTGTGTGTGTGTGATGAGCTGTGTTGCTCTTCTGGATGGTTCTCCATCCCTTGTCACTGTTTCATAGCACACCAAATTTGACAAGGACAGTGACCTAGGTGGTAGCCAGAACTCTTCCTGTTCCCCCTCTTGACTTTCTGTGACACTTGGGGCAAAGCATCTTGTGTATACTCATCCTTAGCTCATCCGACCAGAAGGCCATTCCCCCCAGTGTAGTGATGGGAGAAGCCATCCATTAGAAGGTTTCCCAGTTGTCTGCACAGGCCTTCCTCATGTGGAAGAAAGGCTCATCTTTGGCTCTGCTCTGATAGCCCTTGGCCTCAGCTGCAGGGCCTCTTCTCTCTTCCTTGTTGCTCTGGTCCTGGATGCATAGTTCATCTTTGGTGACCAGAGGGGCTTTTCACCTTATGCTGCCCACATTCCTCACTGTAGAATTGGCTACCACCACTTCCAGAGTCTCCTGCCTCTTGCATATACAACCCAACTTACAAGACCTGGGGATCCCTAAGAATTAGCCACTTGGAAGAGCTTAAAGCAGGTGCAGAGGCCTACCTGTCCCCATGCCAGGTCCCTGGGTAGCCTGATATCTCTTTGGTTTCTCTGTCAGGAAGATGAGATGAAGACCCTGTCATCACTTGGCTATGTGACATTTACCTTCCTTATGCCCACGTGTCTTACAGAAATTTAAAGAATATGTGAATGGCAGTAACCTCATCACCAAGCTGCAAGCCAAGCATGACTTACTCAAGCAGACCCTGGGTGAAGGTGAGTTGAGTGCTGGAGAGCCCAAGAGGGACTACTGTATGGCCTGGAGCTACTGAGCCACCTCAGCTCATGACATCCAGCACCGGAAAGGGAAAGACCTGATGCTGCACTCTTATGTCTTCACTAGACAGGCTGGAAAAACCACCTTGGTACAAGGGCTGGGATGAGTCCTGTGTGGCTGTAAGAAAGGGCAAAGGCAAGGGGTGGATGGGTCCCCAGAAGTAGGAGGTGGGACTCCAAGGACACGGGGACCAGTGTTTCTCAGCACATGTCAGGGAAATGTTGGAGAGCCTCACCAAGGTCCTAGGTCCAGAGAAGAAAAGTAAATACATGGGATGGTTTAGTCCTTAAGAGACCAGATAATTAGGTCTGAAGCAACCCAGCTTCCAATGGTATCGGAGTATTCCCAGCTATTCCGAAAGCACAAGGAGCTCCTGGGTCTGTTTCTTTGACCCCATCCAAAACCCTACTCTCCCTTAGTGTGCTCCAGCTAGGTTGGGAAAGCTTAAATCTTCAAGCTTAGTCCTGCTGTCTTCAAATCTCCATGTAGAAACATCACCCAGCATAGGGTATAAAACATTTCCATTAACCTCAAGAACGTCCATGTATCCCTTTGTAGTCAGTCTCTCTGATCTGATTCTCTTCTCCTCTCTTCTCTTCTCTTCTCTTCCTCTCCTCTCCTCTCCTCTCCTCTCCTCTCCTCTCCTCTC